>NC_139025.1:46480658-46810826 GCF_964662115.1 Mustela nivalis
CTCATGGTAAATTCACACGATTCAAATTGCTAGTCCAAAGGGCATGCACATGTTTAAGGCTGCTGATACTTGTTCCTGTTGTGCCTGAGAGGAGATTGGAACATTTTGCTCTTTCATCTGTGCTTGACTGATGGATAAAACATTTTTATTTTTTTAAAATTTATTTTGTATTATTTTTATTTTTTGTATTTATTTATTTATCTATTTATTTATTTATTTATGGTATCTGTGATATCCTTTAAGGCTGAGAAACTTGGGGGCAAACGTAACTATCAGAGATACTCTGTTCGTAAGTTAAGCATTGGGGCAGTGTTTCCAGTTTATAGTGTTTGGGTTTACAGTGTTGGACTAAAAAACCAACAGCTGTAATAAAAATTGTTTTGCTTTAGTTTATGACCTTCCCATAAATTCTGAAGCCCTCAAGTGGTTATTAAATGTCTTAAAGCTGCCCTGTGTTGGGGATTTAAGTCTAGAGTATGTAGCTGCCAGCCAGCCAGCTGCAAGCTTATCTCCTGACCTGCACTAAGGTGCTAGAAAGACTTTGGTTTCTTCATCTGGATAGGAAGCAGAAATGGGTGACCAGATAGTTATTTTTTTGTATGGTATCCAGTTTTTATTTTAATGAACGTGATGATAAATTAGCCTAGGTAAATAATGCTCAAATCTGAAATACACAATAATGAACTACATAAGCAATCATCTATCCAAGGCTGTCACATTTAAATATAGTTTAATAACACTTGACTCAGATATGTTAAGTTCCTTTAACTATGCTTTTAATATGGATAAGTTATAGCTTCTTGTATACTGATAGCCAAAGGACACCTTCCAATTACCATGTTTGATGACCTTTTCTATAAGTAGCAATCAAAGTTATTAACAATGGTTTTTCTTTTCAAAATCTCTTTTCCGCTGGCTTTTGCAATCCAGTCCTCCTTCAACCATCTCGCCACTCTAGAATTCCATCTTCAACCTTCAGTGTTTTTCTTCTTTCTGTTATTCTTTCTTTGGGAAATTTTATCCATACCCATAATTTTTACCATCATTATACCTACTGATGATTCCTAAATCTGAGTTTCTGATCTTTTCACCTCAACTCACAGAATTCTTGGGTCTTTCTTCCCTAAATGCCTCTCACCGGTCTGTTCTTTCACAGATTTGTATTCTAGTTAGTCATCTTTCTAAAACAGGCATAACCATGTCACTCATTTGATACAAGATCTTCTCAGAATTTGTGGGAGCTAGAACACCTATCAAGGCATTTTCCCATCTGGTCTTACAGCCACATTTGCCTCTTGCATGCCGAAGTCTGGCCGACTTCACTCCCACTGTTCCCAGATGGTATGAATGCTTTCACACCTCTCTGCCTAGCCCCATGAAGCTCCCTATATCTGGAATCCCAGCTCTAGCACATACCTTCTTCAGTCAAGATCTTATTTCTTGCCCAAGACCAGATCAAATGTCACTTCCAAAATCATCCATGGGCTCCCCTACTTGTTTTTTTTTTCACTTAATTTTATTGTCATATATTTAATTTTCTTGGATCACAGCAGTTTATCTACCTGTCTGCTCCTTTAGAGTAGGAACTCTTTGAGGGCAGGGAAAGTGTGTTACTTCTTTCTGATTCAGTATGCAGCATAACATTGTGAACTTTGTAGTGGGGGTTCCATCTCCCCTAATGTTTCAGATCTGTTCTGCTGGCCTGGTGAAATCTGTCAATTTTAGGAAGGGGATATAACCTGTGTAGAAGATTAAAGATAATAATTAATATGAGAAGACCACTTGGGGAAATTTGGAGAAGAGGGGATCTAAGATTTAAGTCATGAAAGAGGAAGGTCTGAGAAGAGGATTTTGAGTGTGAAAGAGTAAGAATTAGAAGAAAAGTGAGAATTTGCAAAGTGGCTTTGAGAACTAAATAAGGAAAAGTACATACCAGAGTTTAGTATTTGAGCTTTGCCTGAACAGAAATGAAACTGAAATTTTTATTGTTTAAACATGTTTTTTGATTATATTAATTATGCTAAAATCATAATATTGAAACAAAATAAGATTTTTATTTTAAGTAATTATAGTTGTTGAAGGATTAGATCTTTAAAACTCAGCATTTTTTTCCCTATAAAAATTGTATGTTAGATACAATGAGAGTTTTGTTTGTCATATGTTTGCCGTCTGATCTGGTCCAGATTTTAGCATAAGAAATCATTAGAAGCATTCCATCCTTGTAAAACAGGGAACTCTTTTATCTTCAAGTTAGCTTTATTTTGGAAATAACTCATTGAGATAAAGTGAGCTTAAATGAAAAGCTCTTACTATTCATAGTCACTAGTCAGTATAGCAAAATCTCCACTTAAAATATGTTTGAATTCCATTTTACAAACTAAAATTGCATGAGTGATTTGGACATTATTTTCTATTTTATGTCTCATCATTCTCCATGTTTTTTCTTTCTTTCTTTTTTTTTTCTCAACAGCCAGAGATCACTGTGGAAAATCTTCCTATTTATTTAAGACTTCAGAAACCATTACTTATTTTATTCAGTGAGGGCAGCATAAATCCTCAGTATAAAAAAGCAATGTTGACGCTGGCAAAAGATAAACACTTGGATTCACTTACCCCCTGCTGGTTAAATCTGTAAGTATATTCTTATTTTTTAATATGTAAAAGGTAAGAAACTATAATGATTACATTTTTTAAAAAGATTATTTATTTATTTGACAGAGACAAAGAGACAGCAAGAGAGGGAGCACAAGCAGAGGGAGTGGGAGAGGGAGAAGCAGGCTCTCCGCTGAGCGAGGAGCCTGATGGGGAACTCAGTCCTAGGATCCTGGGATCATGACCTGAGCCAAAGGCAGACACTTAACCGACTGAACCATCCAGGCGCCACATACATTTTTTTTAGAAAATGAAACTCTCTAATTCTATCTTTGGAGTTAATATAATATGGGACCAGTGTATGAGTTATGATATTTTAGTAACTAAACTTCCTCATATGGTCTAAGATGACCTTATTCTGGATTGAATTGTTTTACAATAAATTTTTTATTTTGCTGAATGTTATTTTTTTTCAGGTGTATATAGGTATAATTGACAATATTGTAAGATATTTAAAGTGTATATCATAGTGATTTATATATATATATATAGTTGTTGGTGGGGGAAGGAATAAGAACATTTAAGTTCTCAGCAATTTTCAGTTATATAGTGTTCATAACTATAGTCACCATGTTATATACATTAGATCTTCAAAACTTACTTATTCATGTTACAGCTGAAAGTTTGTTTCCTTTTCCCAACCTCTTCCTATTTCCCCCAACCCTGAGTTCTGGGCAACCACTTTTCTACTCTGCTTCTGTGAGTTTGACTTTCTAATTTTTCACGTAAGTGATTCCATGCAGTACATATCTTTCTCTCTCTGACTTATTCACTTGGCATAATGTCCTCAGAGTCCTTCCATGTTGTAGGAAATAGCAGGATTTTCTTCTTTCTCATGACTGATTAATATTATGTTGTATCTGTACCACATCTTCTTCATTCATCTTTTGACAGACACTTAGGTTGTTTCCCTATCTTGGCTGTTAAACAAATAATGCTGCAATAAACATGGGAGTGCACGTGTCTCTTCACTATCTTGTTTTCATCTCCTTTGGATAAATACCCAGAAGTAGGATTGCTGGATCAGATGGTAGTTCTATTTCAGTTTTTTGAGGAACCACCTTGCTGTCTTCCATAGTGGCTGTACCAATTTATGTTCTTACCAACAGTGTACAAGGGTTACCTTTTCTTTACACTTGTTATCTTTTGTCTTTTTTATACTAGCCATTTTAACAGGGTTGAGGTGGTATCTCGTTGTGGTTTTGGTTTGCATTCCCTAATTTCCCTAATTAGTGATGTTGAGCATCTTTTCAGACATACAGACAATGGCCATCTGTATGTCTTCTTTGGGAAAATGTCTATTTAGATCCTCTGCCCATTTTTTAATTGGATTGTTTGTGTTCTTTGGTGTTACAGGAGTTCCTTAGTTATTTTAGATATAAACCCTTTATCAGATAGATGATTTGCAAATATTTTCTCTCATTCCAAAGGTCACCTTTTCATTTAGTTGATGGTTTCCTTTGCTATGTAGAAGCTTTTTAATTTGATGTGGTCCACTTAAATTTGTTTTTACTTAGGTTTCCTTTTGGTGTCATACAAATTTTAAAAAGCAGTAACTTTTCTGATTTTAAAGGTGATTGATGTTCACTGAAGCAAATACAGAAAAATAAACATTGTGATATTTTGGAATTTTTCTTCAGTTCCTTTTTCTGTACTTTTATATTTTTAAAATGCAACCTATTATGTTACAGATAATTTTCAGTGCATTTGTCTGCAATATTTTCTTTTATGTTTTCTAAATATATGGCTTGTGTTCCATTTAATGTCTGAACACAGTTCACATAAATACACACTATTTGTTGTTCAAATTCATCAAATGAAAAGAGATTTATTACAAGAATGGGACAATGTACATTATTTTTTTTTTTTTCTGTGAAGAGATCACCAACAGTACAACATACTGCTTAAGACAAAAATTTCCCAGGGCTTTGTAGATATCTCAGAGTAAAACAGTATTTTCCATGAAAATATTTTTATGTTTTAGGAACATAAAATATTTTGTTCCTGTTTTAGGAAACCTAGGTATCTTAAAAGTTGTGGTTTTTGTGTATGGCCGAACTTTTAAAAAAATATTTTTAATTTGAAATTAACCCCTTTATTTCTGAGGAAAAATAACTTTATTTGGAGAAGTATTTATTATAAATATCTTACTATTTTATAGTTTGTAACCATTTAATTTTTAAGCTGATAAGTGATCTGATACTTGGCTCAACTTTGGGAGGAATCTATTGATTTTATCAAACCCAAATTGACAAATCTTTGAACTATGACTGGTTTTCATGAAAATAGTCACTGACTACCTTTGTTTTTTCCTCCTAAGAGAAACACAATGCCCATGCTAAAAGAAACTCATTTCTGAGTTTCTAACTGAATCTGATTACTGATAACATAGTTATAGACCTCTTGGATTTTAGGATATCTTTTTATAAAATAAACCTAATGATATGATACTATATTTAAAGTTTAATGTTCTACAGCCTGTTGTTTTCATAATTTTATTATAAAAAGCAATACTAATGGATTCAATTGCTCCCTTTTGCAGACAGAATACTCCTGCAGGACGAGGAATCTTACAAGCATATTTTGACGCTCTGCCTCCCCTTCCTCTTATTGTTGTGGTCAATCTGCACTCAGGTGGCCAAGTATTTGCATTTCCATCAGACCAGGCCATCAAGGAACAAAACCTTTTATTGTGGCTGAAGAAACTAGAAGCAGGACTTGAGAGTCATATCAGTAAGTTTTCTGTTTTAATACACAGAGTTCTCTGTTTTCATAGATTTTTAGACTTGAATTATAGCTAATATATGCTAGAATGAGTTGATTGTAATGTTTGTAAGTATCTTAAATATTAATATGTTATAGCATTGTCCATGGAGCAGTCTTCTTTGTGTATCTATTACCCCAGAAAATAAGTTCCATTCCATTCCATTTTATTAAATTTAATGATAGTAATAACAAACGTTTATTGAATACTGAACAGGTGTCTAGCACAATGCTAAGTGATTCACATGTGTTAACTCATTGAATTCTCCTGAGAGTCATAGGAAGTATTGCTACCTGTAGAAGACTTAGGTAACTAGTTCAAAGTTAAATAATTAAACAGTAAATGAGGAACTTTGGATTCCAACCTGTATCTCTTACTCAGAGCCAAAATTTTGAACCATAAGAAGATAGATCTTGGTCATTTTATGATGCTGGTTTATGATATGTGATAGTCTCTACTTTTCTAAAATATATGTGAATTTATATCTGTGATATAGACGTATATGTTGATTTATGTACAGTTGTAGTTAATGGGCCTGTTGCTATAATTTAAATAAGATGTAATGGACTAGATCATTTGTCTATTGAGGAAATGGTATGAAATTTGATGTAATGAAAACCTCCTAAGATACTACCCAAAGATTTTGTTATTGGATATCAGTTGAACTATATTATATTTTGTCATTGTTCTATGATGGAGTCCTGAAATAGGGGATGTGTGTATATAAATATGTATGTATATGTATACACATACATTTCTTGTGTACAAATTCCAATTCAGTGTTATATTGTTTCTCAGCCAGCTGGCACAGTGTGAATCTACCATTATGTATATTTGTGTATATTTAATCAGATACCTAATTTAAGTGTCAGTCATTGCAGCACACCTGTTCTTCCCAGGTGGTCTGCTTCATTTCTGTTAAGTTAGGCAGTTTTAACTATGTTTAACTTGCCTATGGGTGATATTTTTATAGTCAAATATAACTCACATACCATAAAGTTCATCCTTTTAAAGTGTACAACTCAGTACTTTTGGTATATTCACAAGGTCATACAACCATTATCACTATTGAATTCCAGAACATTTCATCACCCCAAAAAAGAAACCCCTTACCCATTAGCAGTCACTCTGTCTTCTCCTTCCCTCCACTCCCTGGCAATTACTTTCTGTCTCTGTATTTGCCTCTTCTGGACAATTTATATAAATGGAATCATAGAATATGTGGCCTTTGGATCTGGCTTTTTCCCTTAGTATAAGTTTTCAAGGATCATTGATGTTATTAACATGAATCAATAGTTCATTCCTTTTTATGGATGAATATTTCATTGTATTGGTATACCACATTTATTTAGTCACCAGTTGGGCATTTGGGTTTCACCACTTTTTGGCTATTATGAATAGTGCTGCTGTGACCATTCCTGTACATGTTTTTGTATCTGTCCTTATGCCAGTACCACACTATCTTGCTATGGCTTTATAGTTGGTTTTAAATTGGGAGATTTGATCCTCCAACTTTGTTCTTTATTTCCAAGATGATTCTGGCTATTCTGGGTGGTCTTAGATGGCCATTATTAGGTTTTAATTTTAATATTTTCCCAGGAAATGTGAAAAATTAAGTAACCATATTGTTTAAGTTATAGTCTGGAAGAAGGTCTTTCTGTGTTATCACTCATCTCTGACTCACTCATTCTGGTCACGTGGTATCGGGGTCCTTTCAGTTGTAGGTTTTGAACTCTTCACTCTGTGTTCACTTCTCTATCTGCATTGCTATTTTATAGACTCAAATGAGGTGTTGTCATTTTGTAGTTATGGTGTGATAATTGAAGGAAAGAGAAAGAGTTTTCCAGACAAACAAAAGTTAAAGAAGCTCATCATCAGTAAGCCAGCCTTGCAAGAAATGTTAAAGGAAATTATTTAAGTGGAAAAGAAAAGGCCATAACCAGAAGAAAATTATGAAAGAAAAAAAATCACTGTTAAAAGCAAACAAAGATAGTGGATCAGTCACTTATAACTAGCATGAATATTAAAAGGCAAATGTAGTAACATCGGTCATCTCTAAAATAATTGACACACAGAATAAAAATATGTAAAATATGACACCAGAAACATAAGACTTGGGGTGTGGGGGAAATAGTAAAAATGTAGTGCTTTTAGAATATTTTGAAACTTAAGTGACCATAAACTTAAAATGAACTGCTATATATGTAGTATGTTATATATGAACCTCATGGTAACCACAAACCAAAACTCTATAATAGATACTCAAAAAATAAAGAGAAAGGAATCCAAACATAACGTTAAAGTCATCAAATCACAAGGGAGGAGGACGAGAGAAGGAACAGAGAACTACAAAAACAGCCAGAAAACCATTAATAAAATTGCAATAAGTACACACTTATCAATAATTACATTTTTTTACCTTATTATTTTTAAAGATTTTATTTATTTATTTGTCAGAGAGAGAGAACACAAGCAGGGAAAGTGGCAGGCAGAGGGAGAAGCTGGCTCCCCACCAAGCAAGGAGTCCAATGCGGGACTCGATTCCAGGACCCTGGGATCATGACTTGAGTCTAAAGCAGTTACTTAACCAATGGAGCCACTCAGGTGTCCCTAAAGATTTTAGTTTTAAGTAATTTCCACATCCAACATGGGGCTCAAACTCACAACCCCAAGATCAAGAGTCACATGCTCTACTGACTGAGTCAGCTAGGCACCCCTCAATAATTACTTTAAGTGGGCTAAATGCTCCAATCAAAAGATACAGAGTGACTAAATAGATGAAAGAACAAGGCCCAATTATTTGCTTCCTACAAGAGACTCACTTCAGACTTAAAGATACACTTAGATTGAAAGTGAAAGGATGAGAAAAGATATTTCATGCAAATGGAAATGAAAAGAAAGGGTGAATAATATTTATGTCAGGCAATATAAATATTAAAACAGACTATAATGAGGGACAGTGAAGAGCATAACAATAATAAAGGGATCAATCCAACAAGAAGATAAAACAGTTGTAAATATGTAGGTACCCAGTATAGGAGCACCTAATTATATAAAGCAAATATTAACAGACATAAAAGGAGGGGCACCTTGGGGGCTCAGTTGGTTAAGTATTTGCCTTTGGCTCAGGTCATGATCCTGGAGTTCTGGGATCAAGCCTCATGTCCAGCTCCCTGCTCAGTGAGAGGATCTGCTTTTCCCTCTGCCCCTCCCCCTCCACTTGTGTTCTATCTCTCACTTTTCCCCTCCCTCATATAAATAAAATCTTAAAAAAAAAAAAAAAGACATAAAGGGAGAAATTGACAGTAATACAATACTGATAGGGGACTTTAACACCCCAGTTATGTCAATGGATAGAGAACACCCGAACTGAATATAGGGAAAATAGTGGCTTTGAATGACATACTAGATCAAATGGACTTAACATTATATAGAACATTTCATCCAAAAACAGCAGAGTACACATTCTTTACAAGTACACATGAAACATTCTATGGGGTAGATCACAGGTTAGGCCACAAAACAAGTCTCAATAAATTCAAAGAGACTGAAATCATATCATGCATTTTCCCTCCACCACAATGGTATGGGACTAGAAATTAATTAGAAGAAGAAAAAGACTGGAGAAAAAACCCCATAAACACACAGAAGTTAAACAGCGTGTCATTAAACAACCAATGGGTAAATAAATCAAAGAGGAGATTAAAAAAAAAAAACCTATAGGCAAATGAAAATGGAAACACATAAGTTCAAAATCTTTGGGGAGGCAGGCTGCAAAAACATTTCTAAGAGGGCAGGCTATAGCAATATAGGCCTCCATCAAGAAACAAGAAAAATCTCAAACAATCCAACCTTATACCTAAGAGAACTAGAAAAAGAACAAAGCCCAGAGTTGTAGAAGGAAGGACATAATAAAGATTAGAATGGAAATAAATGATTGGAAACTAAAAAAAGAGAAAAGATCAATGAAACTAAGATTTGGCTCTTTAAAAAGACAAAATTGATAGACCTTTATCCAGACTCAATTGGGAAAGAGGACTCAAATATACTCAGAAGTGAAAGGGAAGTTATAACCAACATCACAGAAGTACAAAGGATTGTAAGAGACTACCATGAAAAATTATATGATAAAAAATTGTACAACCTAGAAGAAATGGATACATTCCTAGAAATTTCCAAACTTGCAAAACTATCAGGAAAAAATAGAAAATGTGAATAAATCAATTACTCCTACCAAAAATGAATCAATAATCAAAAAACTTCTAACAAGCAAAAGTCCTAGACCAGAAGGCTTCACAGGTGAATCTCATTCTACCAAACATTTATTTATTTATTTAAAAAAATTTTTAGAAGATTTTATTTATTTATTTCACAGAGAGATAGATCACAAGTAGGCAGAGAGGCAGACAGAGAGAGATGGGGAAGCAGGCTCCCTGCTGAGCAGAGAGCCTGATGTGGGGCTCGATCCCAGGACCCTAAGATCATGACCTGAGCTGAAGGCAGAGGCTTAACCCACTGAGCCACCCAAGTGCCCCTCTACCAAACATTTAAAGAAGAAGTAATATGTATCCTTTTCAAACTATTCCAAAAAGTACGAGAGGAAAGAATTCTTCCACATTTATTCTACAAGGCCAGCATTACCCTGATACCCAAACTAGGCAAAGATACTACCAAAGAAGAAGGCGGGGGAGGGGAAGGAAGGGAGGAGGAGAAGGAAGAGAGGAGGAGGGAGGAAGGAGAAGAAGAAATTACAGACCACTATCCCTGATGAACATAGATGCAAAGATGTTTTTTTTGTTTTTTTTTTTTTAGATTTATTTTTATATTAGAGAAAGAGCATTGGGGGAGGAGCAGAGGAGAGGAAGAGAGTCCTAAGCAGACTCTGTGCTGAGCATGGAGCCAGATGTATGGCTTGATCTCAAGACCCTGAGATTATAACCTGAGCTGAAACCAAGAATTGAATATTTAACTGACTATGTCACCCAGATGCCCCTAGATGCAAAAATTTATAACAAAGTATTAGCAAATTGAATTAAAAAATATGTTGAAAAGGTCATTTAGTGTGATTAAGTGGAAAATATTTCAGGGATGCAAAAATGGTTCAGTATCTGCAAATCAATCATCATGTTACACATTAACAAATTTAAAGATAAAAATTATACAATCATCTCAATGCAGAAAAAGCATTTGGCAAAATTCAATATCCATTCATAATAAGAATGCTCAAGAAAATGAGTATAGAGGGAGTATACCTCAATATAATAAAAGCCATAAACAACAAACCCACAGCTAACATCATACTCAATGAAGAAAAATTGAAAGCTTTTCCTTTAAGATGAGGAAAAAGACAAAGATGTCTCCCTGCTGAGCAGAGAGCCTGATGTGGGGCTCGATCCCAGGACCCTAAGATCATGACCTGAGCTGAAGGCAGAGGCTTAACCCACTGAGCCACCCAAGTGCCCCTCTACCAAACATTTAAAGAAGAAGTAATATGTATCCTTTTCAAACTATTCCAAAAAGTACTATTCAGCATAGTAGTGGAAATCCTAGACATAGTAATCAGACAAGAAAAAGAAATAAAAGGCATCTAAATTAATAAGAAGTAAAACTGTTACTATTTGCAGATGACCTGATACTATATATACAAAATTCTAAAAACTCCACTAAAAAACTATTAGAGCCAAAAGACTATTAGGACTGATAAATGAATTCAGTAAAGTTGCATGATGCAAAGTTAATATTCAGAAATCTGTTGTGTTTCTATACACTAATTGTGAACTAGTGGAAAGAGGAATTAAGCAAACAGTTCAGGTACATCTGTATCAAAAAGAATAAAATACCTAGGAAAATATTTAACCAAGGAGGTAAAAGACCTATACTCTGAAGACAACAAACGAAAAGATATTCCATGCTCATGAATTAGAAGAATATTATTAATCTGTCCATGCTGCTGAAAGAAATCTACAGATTTAATGCAGTCCTTATTAGAATACCAAGGATATCTTCTCAGAACTAGAACAAATAATCCTAAAATTTGTATGAAATAACAAAGGACTGCCAAAGCAATCTTGAGAAAGAACAAGTTGGAGGTATCACAATCCTAGTTTTTGAACAGTATTACAAAGCTATATTAATCAAAATGGAATGGTACCGGTACAAAAATAGACACATGGATCAATGGAACTAAAGAGAGGACCTACAAATAAACCCACACTTATAAGGTTAATTAATCTTTAGCAAATAAGGCCAGAATATACAGTGGGAAAAGACAGTTTCTTTAATAAAAGGTGTTGGGGAGACTGGTCTGCTACATGGAAAAGAGTAAAACTGCATCACTTTCTTATACCATACACAAAAACAAATTCAAAATGGATTAGAGTCCTAAAGGTAAGAACCGAAATTATAAAACTCTTAGAACATGGGCAATAAACTCTTGGAGATCATCAGCATTAGCAGTATTTTTTTGAATGGTCCTGAGTTAAGGGAAACAAATAAAAACACAGTTGAGACTGTATCAACCTAAAAAGCTTTTGCACAGCAAAGGAAACCATCAACAAAATGAAAAGACAACCTACTTAATGGGGAAGATATTTGCAAATGATATATCCAGTAAGGGGCTTATATCTAAAATGTATAAAGAATGCATATACCTCAACATCAAGAAAACAAATAGTCCTATTTAAAACTGGGCAAAGGACCTAAGTAGACATTTTTCCAAAGAAGACATACAGATGGCCAAGAGACACATTGCATGGATCACTGGGTGTGGGGCATAAACAATGAATTTTGGAACACTGAAAAAAATTAAAAAATAAATTAAAAAAAAAAAGATGTTCAACATCCCTCATCATCAGGGAAATGCAAATCAAAACACCATGAAGTATCATCTCATACTAATCAGAATGGCTAATATCAAAAAGACAAGAAATATTAAGTATTGGCAAGGATGTGGAGAAAAGAGAACCCTTGTGGACTGTTGGTGGGAATGTAAATTGGTACAGCTACTGTGAAAAACAGTATGGTATTTCCTCAAGAGATTAAAAATAGAAATACCATGTGACTTAGTAATCCCACTTCTGAGTATTTACACAAGAAACTGAAAACACTAATTTGAAAAGATACATGAACCCCTATGTTTACTGTAGCATTATTTATAAGAACAAAGGTATGGACGCAACACAAGTGTCCTTTGATAGATGAATGGAAAAAGAAGGTGTGATATTTATACTAAACAATGGGGTATTGCTCAGCCATAAAAAAGAATGAAATCTAGCCATTCGTGACAGCATAGATGGATGTAGAGAGTATTAGACCAAGTGAAATAAGACAGAACACAAATACTATGTGATATTACTTATACATGGAATCTAAAAAACAAATGAACAAAACAGAAAACAGACACAGGTTTTCAGAGGGGTGGGCAGTGTGGGAGGGATGGACAAAATAGGTAAGGGGAGTAAGAGGTACAAATTTCAATTATAAGTCATGGGGATGAAAAGTACATCCTAGGGAATACAGTTAATATTCTGTTTTTGTATGGTGATAGATAGTAACTAGATAATGGTGATAATTTTGTAATGTATATGAATGTCAAATCATTCTATTGTATACTTGAAGCTAATATTGTGTGTCAACAGTACTTCAGTTAAAAAAATAAAAATAATAAAAAAGGTGGTGATGTTCAAAGGTACAAAAACCTGACCTTATAATCCAATCCCCTTGATTATTAATGGTGTGGCTCTAGGCAAGTCTTTGTTTCCTCCTCTGCAACTATGAAGTGAGATTAATAGTTCCTCCTCTATGTCACATACATAAATTTTTTAAAAGATTTTTAAAGTTTATTTATCTGAAAGAGAGAGAGAGAGAGAATGAGCACAAGGGAGGGGGAGGGGAGGAGGAGAAGGAGACTCCTGCTGAGTAGGGAGCCCGACATGGGGATTGATCCCAGGACCCTGAGATCGTGACCTGAGCCAAAGGCATACGCTTAGCCGACTGAGCCACCCAGGTGCCTCTCACATACTTATTTTAAAAATCAAGTAAAATTATGTATGTAAAGGTACTTTGTAATGTGTGAAATCTGAAGTATTATTGTTAGTTTTATGGAGCTCTATCCTACAGGGAGCATCTGTAGGGCTTTGATTCTTCAACTCAAATCATTACCAAGAGGAAAGAACCAGAATTATTATTATTTTTAGTTTCCTGGGAGACTAGCATGTGTAATTTTGTTAATGCCTTTGCTAACTCACCTTTTGAGGGGTTTCCATCATTTCTTTGTATCGGTGTTCTATTCTTAAATTATTCCTATAGCCTCTGCAGCAGGAAAGAAGCAAACTGAGCAGTACTTCTGTGCATCTGGTCCTGTCTTCTGTGCCAACAGGACCCAATCTTACCACACTTTGAGAGACAGATTGGAGATTGGGGTGTTGTAGCTACTCCCAGAAAAGCCTGAATCTGTAATGTGGTGCCATGTGTATGTTGCTGCACATCTTAAGTTATATGAAATTGTGACCACTGGCTATTCTTATTCAAGATTTCCATTTAACCTTCAAGTTCTATGTTCTAGGTCTTGATTTTCTCATTTATAAAATTGGGATGAAAATTATACTTACTGCATGGGGTTGTAAAGATTAAAACAATAATGTCTGGTACAAAGTGAAGGATCAATAAATATTACTGTTGTCATTATCATTACAAAGCTTTTATTATTCATACATGATGAGAGTACATTTTTATTTGCCATGGCAAACATCCAGGACCTTTACATAGTTTTCTTAGCAAATAATTAACAGAATTGAGATGCCTGCTTTCAGGCATTTTGCCATCATGCCAGACTACTAGGCTGCAGTGTTTACCTTAAAAAATAAATAACCTAAATATTTATTATGTTTTAAGTTGGACTTTCCTTAAAGATACTTTAATGTCCTGGTGCCTGGGTGGCTAGGTTGGTTAAGCATCTGCCTTCAGCTCAGGTCATGATCTCAGGATCACGGCTCAGGGTGGAGTCTTCTGCTTCCTCTCCCCCTGTGCCTCCCTTAGTTCATACACACTCTCTCTCGCTGTCTCTGTCTCTCAAATAAATAAAATTGTTTTTTTAGAAAGATACTTTATCTGCATCTTGCAAACTACAGTTATTCATACTCTTACTTATTCCTTATGTTCACGAAAATATTTTAGCTATTGGTCACTTTTGAATCTGCTAACCTGGCAATGGTCATTTTAAATATCAACTACAGGTGTAGCTTAAATTTAATACCTTCCTGATGTACCATGTTCTAGAATTTCATATAATTGAGTCTACATGAGGAAATTATATAGAGTATATATAAACTGTATATGTTATTTATGCAGATTTTTGTTGGAGCTCTTAATTTGCCTCCAGAAATCAGAATCTATATGAATTTCCTAAGCCTTTAAAGGTATTTATTTGATTTATGAGAGATGCTCAAGTTTGTGTTTTATCAACATTTATTATTATTTTTTTCATGTAATTGTGTAGAGGTTCTTTCACTGGAATTTATCTTTTAACGGTTTACTTTGCACATTTCCTTCTCAAAATAGCATATTATATGGGTACCTAAATTCTAAAATGTTTTTGTAAATAGAGAAGAGTTGGCTAATTTACTTATATATATTATCAGATTAAATCAGTTTTCCTCTTCCAATGACTAGTTTTAAAATAATGTTCAGATTCACTACTGTGAAGCCCATCTAAGACACTAATTGCTGTCTGTTTATCATACAGTTGATTCTGTAGCAATTTTTAATTATTCCTTATCTATAGTTACTTTTACAAAATGAGCTTGTTTTCATAAAGTATATGCAAAGGGTAATCAAAAGGTTCAAAACATCTATCATTGGATACTTGGGTTGCACCCATATCTTCACTATTGTAAATCATGCAATAAATAGGGTTACATATATCTTTTCAAGTTAGTCTTTTTGTTTTCTTTTGGTAAATACTAGTAGCAGAATTATTGAATCATATGGTATTTCTATTTTTGATTTTTTGAGGAACTTCCATACTGTTTCCCACATTGGCTATACCAGTTTACATTCCCACCTACAGTACACAAGGGCTCCTTTTTCTGTACATCCTTACCAATGTGGATGGACCTAAGGCTATTATGCTAAGTGAAATAAGTCAGACTGAGAAAGAAAAATACCATATGATTTCACTAATATGTGGAATCAAAAAGCAAACAAACAAAAATAAACAAAAAGAATCAGACCTGTAACTATAGACAACAAACTGAAGATTGCTGGAAGGAAGGGGTGGGAGATGGACAAAACAGATGAAGGGGAGTGGGAGACACAGGCTTCTAGTTATGGAATGAATAAGTCATTGGGATGAAAGGTGTAGCATAGGGAATATAGTTGATACAATATAAAATATAAACTTATAGAGTTGTGTGGTGACAGATGGTAACTACTCTTGTGGTGAGCATAGCACAACAGATAAACTTTTTTTTTTTTTTTAAAGATTTATTTATTTGACAGAGAGAAATCACAAGTAGACAGAGAGGCAGCCAGAGAGAGAGAGAGAGGGAAGCAAGCTCCCTGCTGAGCAGAGAGCCCGATGTGGGACTCGATCCCAGGACCCTGAGATCATGACCTGAGCTGAAGGCAGCGGCTTAATCCACTGAGCCACCCAGGCGCCCCCAGATAACCTTTTTGAAGCACTATGCTACACACCTGAAAGTAGTAGAACACTATGTGTCAACTATACTCAATTTTAAGAAAAAAGTTTCAAAAACAAAGTGCTTTAAAAAAATGTAAAGAAGGGGGCGCCTGGGTGGCTCAGTGGGTTAAAGCCTCTGCCTTCAGCTCAGGCCATGATCCCAGGGTCCTGGGATCGAGCCCCATATCGGGCTCTCTGCCCAGTGGGGAGCCTGCTTCCCTTCCTCTCTCTGCCTGCCTCTCTGTCTACTTGTGATCTGTCAAATAAATTAAAAAAAAAAAAAAAAGTAAAGAAGGGGTGCCTGCCTCTGCCTCCAACTCAGGTCATGATCTCAGGGTCCTGGGATCAAGCCCCGCATCGGGCTCTCTACTTGGCAGGGAGCCTGCTTCCCTCCCTCTCTGCCTGCCTCTCTGCCTACTGGTGATCTCTCTCTCTGTCAAATAAATAAATAAAATCTTAAAAAAAAAAAAGAAATAGACATTTAAAAAAATGTAAAGAAATACTTGTCTAAATAAGCGTGTATGTTCCAAAACTTTTTTTCTGGAATGATTCATAAGAAATAGTTCCAGGCGAGTTTCTGGGGAAGACAACAGAGTAAGAAAAAGCTCACCCCATCCCTTGTATACAACTAGATAACACACACCTATGTCAGTGTAAAACCTGAAAACAACCTGAAGACTGGTGGAACAGACTCTCCAAAGCTGAATGAAGGGGCTACTCTGAAGAAGGTATGAAGGGTGGACACATGGTTGGGAGCTCAGCAACTTTCAGGACTGTCTCAAAAAGGAGGGACCCTGTGGGCACACAGGAGAGAGAAACGGACCCTCACACCAAGCACGAAAGGCATGGGGGAACCTGCATGAGGAAGATGAATCTACACAGCATTTGACTTTGAAAACCAGAGGGGCTTAATTTCATAAGTTCTTAAAATCAGTGGTGCTTAATGCCTAGAGCTTAAAAAGTCAACAGACTGGACCCTTGGAGAACCTGGAGGGCAGATTCCCCTACCCTTAAAGAGATAGCACAACAAAGAGCCCAACAGAGATACAACATAGAAGCAAAGTAAAAACGCTTGGGGTGTATCAGGATATTTGTTTACTAACCTCAAAGTGAGTGCTGGAGTGGCAGGAATCTATAGGAGACTTCTCTGGGAAGAGAGGAGCTGGCAGGCACCATTTCTTTCCCCTTCCCCTCATCATAGATACATGGATACCTGGGGGACCCAGCTCAGTGACAACACTCTCCACCTAACTTGCCTACCTCCCTGTGTTCTGTGGACATAACCTTCCAATCCACCCTTGGCTGGAGCCTATCTAAAGTGGTGCCACAAGCATGGCAGTGTACAAGTAGCCACAACAGGGGGGCCAGTACCACTCCAAGGTACCTCCTGCTCTGGGGAGAGGGGTAGACAGCCACACACTAGTCCAGCTTCAGCCCCAGCAGTAGGATAGGGGCAGATACCCAACCTGGCTGCAGACCCTGCCCAGAACAGAAGCTTCTCAGGGGACAACACAAGGAAAGTGCCCCATGCTACCTTATCTCTGGCAAACACCTGGTCCTACTCAAGCCCACTGTGGCCCCAGACTGTCTCACTAACAACACAGAGATTAATCCCTGTCCACCACAGGCAAAGAGCCATAGCAGATGACTGGCCCAAGGCAAAAGCAGCTTAACTACAGTAGTAGGACACTCACAACACAATAGGAGATATCCATGAAATGTCAGTGAGCCAACCAAGAAATCAAAGAGAAAATAAAAAAAGAGATGAGGAAAATGAAAACTAAGAGTGCAAGATCTTTGGGGTACAGCAAAAGTTGTTCTGAAAGGGAAGCTTATAGCAATACAGGCCTACCTCAAAAAGCAAGAAAAATTTCAAATAACCTAACCTTACACCTAAAAGAGGCAGAAAAGAACTAACAAAACCTGAAACCAGTAGAAGGAAGGAAATAATAAAGATCAGAGCAGATATAAAGGAAATAGAAACTAAAAAAAAAAAAAAAAAAACAATAGATCAGTGAAACTAGGAGCTGGTTCTTGGAAAAGATAACAGAATTGATAGACCTTTTAGCCAGATCATGAAAAAGAGAGGACTCAAAATTAGAAGTTGTAGAGGAGAAGTAACAACTGACAGCACAGAAATATAAAGGATTATAAGAGAATATTATGGTAAATTCTATGTCAACAAATTGGACAACCTAAAAGAAGTGGTTAAACCCTTGAAGACTCCACCAAAAAATGACTAGAACTGATAATGAATGCCTTAAGGTTGCAGGATACAGTCAATAAACATCTGTTGCATTTCTATACACTAACAATGAAGTAGCAGAAAGAGAAGAAAACAGTCCCATCTAAAATTGCACCCAAAATAATAAAATATCTAGGAGTAAACTTAACCAAGGAGGCAAAAGACCTGTGCTGTGAAAACTATAAAACGATGAAACAAAGACAACATAAATGTTAAGTTATGCCACGCTCATGGGTTGGAAGAATCAATATTGTTAAAATATCCATACTACTCAAGGCAATCAATAGATTTTAATGCAATCCTTATCGCAGTACCAACAAAATTTTTCACAGAAGTAGAACAAGCACTTGTGTACTTTGTTTGGAACCAGAAAAGACCCTGAATAGCAAAAGCAATCTTGTGCAAGAAGAACAAAACAAGAACAATCCCGGATTTCAAGATATACAACAAAGCTGTGGTAATCACAACAGTATGGTACTGACACAAAAATAGGCACATAGATCAATGGAGAATAGAGAGCCCAGAAATAAACCCATGATTATATGGTCAATTACTCTTTGACAAAGGAAGTGAGAATATGCAGTGGGAAAAAGACAGCCTATTTAGCAAATGTATAGGACAGCTATATACAAACCACTTTCTTACACCTTAAAATGGATTAAGGACATAAATGTGAGACCTGAACCATAAAATCCTAGAAGTACAGGCAGTAATTTCTTTGGCATTGGCCATAGCAACATTTTTCTAATACATCTCCTGAGGCAAGAGAAATAAAAGCAAAATTAAACTATTAGAACCCAGCAAAATAAAGGACTTCTGCACAGCAAAGGAAACAATCAACAAAACGAGAAGAAAACCTACTGAATGAGAAAAGGATATTTGCAAATGATATATTTGATAAAGGGTTAGTATCCAAAATATATAAAGAACTTAACACTCCCAAAATAATTAATCCAGTTAAAAAGGGGCAGAAGATATGAATAGACAATTCTCCAAAGAAGACATCCATATGGTCAATAAGAAATGTGAAAAGACGCTCAGTATCACTCATCCTCGGGAAATGCAGATCAAAACCACAATGAGATATCACCTTACACCTGTCAGATTGGCTAAAATCAAAAATACAGGAGATAGCAAGTATTGACAAGGATGTGGAGAATAAGGACCCCTTGTCCACTGTTGGTAGTACTGCAAGCTGGTGCAGCTCCTGTGGAAGACAGCATGGAGGTTCCTCAAAAAATTAAAAGAGAATTACCATATGGTCCAGTCAGTAATACCACTACTGAGTATTTACCCAAGGAATATGGAAACAGTATCTAATTCAAAAAAGATCTATGCATTCCTATCTTTATTGCAGCATTAGTAACAATTGCCGTATTATGGAAGCCGATTGTCCATTGATAGCTAAGTGAATAAGGAAGATCTGTGTGTACACACAAACACACAGGAATATTACTCAACCATAAAAAGGAATGAAATCTTGTCATTTACAACAACATGGATGGGTCTAGAGGGTATAATGCTAAGTGAAATAAGTCAGTCAGAGAAAGACAAATACCCATATGATTTCACTTGTATGTGGAATTTAAGAAACAAAATGAACAAATTTAAAAAGACAAACTGAAAAACAGACTCTCAACTCTGGAGAACGAACTAATGTTTATCAAAGACGAGGTGGGTGGGGGGTGGGTGAAATAAGTGAAGGGGATTAAAAGTACACTTATTCTGATGAGTACTGAGTAATGGATTGTACTAATGAATCACTGTGTTACACACTTGCAGCCAATATAACACTATGTTAACTATGCTAGAGTTAAAAAAAAACCAATTCTTTGGGATAAATTTGGGTAGGGTAAAAAGCAGGAGGCCTTTTCATTTTAATTTGTATCTGTATGTAATCTCATTACCATATTGCTATTTTTTTTTTTAAAACCTCAACAAGGGTTAACTAGTTGGGAGATTTTGGATTTGGACCTTTTTTTTCCTCTATAAATACTAATGTTTAGGGACACCTGGATGACTCAGTTGGTTAGGTGTCTGCCTTTGGCTTAGGTCATGATCCTTGAGTCCCAGGATTGAGCCCCACATCTGGCTCCCTGCTCAGCAGGGAGTCTACTTCTCCCTCTGCAGCTCAACCTGCTTGTACATGCTCTGTTTCTCAAATAAAATCTTTTAAAAAAAGCAAAAATTTTTTTAAAAACTCTTTATTTAGAATAGCTTGCAAATATATAAAAAAGTGAAAATGGCTAGTAATGATAAATGTATCAAGTTTCTTAGACAATGACCATAAAAAAATCTGGTTTTATTTAGATAAGTAAGACTGATAAAGCCTTTACTCCTACAAATATATTTTTCAAAATAAAATATTTTCTAGTGTATTTATATGATGATTTTATAGCTGTTCATTATTAACCTTTGACTGTATCTTCCTTGCAGCAGTTTTACCTGCTCAGGAATGGAAACCTCCTCTTCCTGCTTATGATTTTCTAAGTATGATGGATGCTGCAGCATCCCACCATCCCACAAGGAAAGATCCTGAGTGTACAAAAGAAACAGATGCATCGGAGAAGGACAAAAAACAGGAAGACAAATCAGCAATCAGAAAAGAACCAATTGAAACACTGAGAATAAAGCATTGGAATAGAAGTAATTGGTTTAAAGAAGGAGGAAAATCATTTACGCATGATAATAAAGAGTTATGAGCTGGTTTCCTAGGGCTGTGGAGAGCTTTACATAGTCTTTTTAGTTTATTTGATAGACTGAAGAATTTATTAAAAAATAACACTAAATCATTTCAGGTTTCTAGACCAGTTTTGTCCAATGAAAATATGTGAGCCATAGATGTTACTTAGAATTTTCTAGTAGCACATTTTAGAAAAAAGTAAAAATGCACAGGTGAAATTCTTAATATTTCATCTAGTAAGTATGCTAAAATAGCTCGGTTAACATCAAAATTATAATATTTTACATTCTTTATTTTCTGGCAAGTCTTCAAAATGCAGTGGGTATTTTATCCTTCCTGTACATTTCACTTCAGAGCAGCCACATGGGCCAGTGACTGCTGTGACTAGTGACTGGTATACTTAATTTAACTTAGTTCTAGCCATGAATTAGAATAAGAATGCAACTCTGTTTTAATCACAGTTGGGTCCACAATGGTATCACACATCTGGAAATTGTATTTGTTCTGTTGTAGATGTGATGTTAAAACCAGTGTTTTTAAACCAGGGAGCAGTTTTGCCCCCCCAGGGGACATTTGGCAATGTCAAGAGACATTTTTGCTTGTAATGACTAGATGTTACTGTCATCTAGTGGGTAGAGGCCAGGAATGCTGCTAAACACCCTGTCATGCTTTGGACAGCCCCTCGCAACAAAGAACTGTGCTGCCCAAATGTCAGTAGTACCATGGTTGGGTAACCCTGTGTTAAACTAGCCTGTGGGAGAATGTTCTTGTTCTGCTCAGTTATGTCTGAAAAAATCTTGAATGTTAGAGATAAATATTGTCTGGACACAACCATATCTTTTTTTTTTTTTTTAAATTTTATTTATTTGACACAGAGAGAGATCACAAGCAGGCAGAGAGAGAGAGGAGGAAGCCGGCCTCCCGCTGAGCAGAGAGACCAATGCGAGACTCGATCCCAGGACCCTGAGATCATGACCCGAGCTAAAGGCAGAGGGTCAACCCACTGAGCCACCCAGGTGCCCCCCATATCTTTTTTTTAAACATTTTATTTATTTATTTGACAGACAGAGATCACAAGAAGGCAGAGCAACAGGCAGAGAAAGAGGGAGAGGGTAAAGCAGGCTCCCCGCTGAGCAGAAAGCCCAATGTGGGGCTCGATCCCAGGACCCTGAGATCATGACCTGAGCTGAAGGCAGACACTTAACCCACTGAGCCACCCAGGCACCCCTGGACACAACCATATCTTATAAATTCATTTTTATAGTATTTTTGAAAGGTGATGAGATAACGCTAAAAAGTACTGAATTATGTTGTGTATATAAGCACACAGAAACATGAAATTGATTAGTTATTGTACCATAGTCAGAAATTTTGACAGTTGTTAACATGTTCTTTTAATAACTTTAATTAAAGTGTCTAGATTTCAGACTACCTTCAAAAACTTCCTTTAACCTATGTCATGCCCTCTTTTGGACCATGTACCCTATATCATTTGGGTTTCTTTGGTTGCAAGCAACAGAAAGTTAAGGAAAATGGAAATAGTGGATAATCACAGAGTTAGAAGAAAGAATAAGCCACATTTTTAAAAAGGTAGGAACCGAGGCTGTCCTGGGATCTATGTGTGAGGAACTAACAGCTTGGTGATGAATCAGTTCCAATTGTTTTTCTATCTTTTGTGACTCAGGGAATCCTGGGAAATTTGGTTAGGGGAAGAGTGGGCACTTTATTTGGGAGCCCTTACCAGACTTCCACGATGCAGAAGAGGTAAATCTCACAAAAGAAATCTGGATTCTGTCTACCAGAAAAAGAGTGAATGTAGAGAGGATTTTCCCATGATACCACTTGCTATTCTTTTATCTGTTCTTTGTATCCTTCTCAGGTCTTTCTGCCATATTCTGTTCATTTTTGAGAGCTTCAACCCCAGGTGGTTTTAGTTTTCCTACGTATCCCCCAATCTTCTGTTAGACTTGGCCACTTCATATGTACATTCTGCAGAATATTTCTCATGAGTCAGATTCTTTCACTTCTCCTGCTTCACCTGTGCTAGAAGGTAAACATCCTTGGTCTACTGCTTCTGGCTCTGGGATGAAACATTCCATGGACAGCTTTTCAAAATTCTTAAGAGTTTTTCATCCAAGCTTACGCTGCTTTAAAAAAAACTAATTAAACATATGCATAAGCAGGACCATGGAGTTTACAAATCAGTAAGGGTCTACCTTTGGTAATAGAGAATAATCAAGTAGCTATACCTTGGGAGTTGTGCTCCCCTTAAGATGTAGAAAGCTGCAGGAGAATGTTACCCCTATCCTAACATCAAGAAAAAAATCACAATTTTTCTTCATATGTATCAGAGAAGGCAGCCAAAGGAACTGAACAAGACCTTTCAAAGGGAGACAGGATATATGAATGGTTTCCCCTTTGGCAGAGAGTAGAACACTAAAGCAAGTAAGAAGAAATGATCAAGAACTTGGAAGAGTCCAAGATTTTAGCCTACCTTCAAGTTATGTTAGTGTGCCATAGTTTCTTTAATCAGAGGAAAAGGACTTTATTACTCACTGTAATCGCATTTATCAGAGTGCTAGTTCCCTGATCCCCAGTCCTACAGTGCCATCAGAAGAGGCACTGACATCTATACAGGCAGTGGGTCACATTGCAAGGGAGGAACCGTGAGCTTAGGGAGCCTAAATATTTTGTAATAGGTATTAAGTGTGCCTGCCCTGTCCTCCAGAGGGAGACATCTTTATGATAGTGGACCGTAATCAAACCTAGTTCTTATTTTCCCAGGCTGAAAAGGTAGTCCAAGACAAAGGCAGTCAGTGCTTCTATTCATAAATGACTCAGAAATGGGAGACCTTGGAGGAATTGTCTCCCAACAGGAGCTAAAATTTTAAAGTATTCCTTAAAGGCTGAGTGTGGATAAAAATATAAGCTTGGAATAAATGGGAACCCTGACATTCAGTTAACATTCATTCATTCTGGGGCTCCTTTTCATAAGCTCCCACTGGGTACTAATGAAGACCCCTAGGGCAGGAGCCTGGCAAGAAGAGACCCCTCAGTGACATAGGCATGTGTTGTGATAGACGCGAAATACTACCCACTTCCTCAGATCTTTCTCTTGTATAAGTAAAAGCCATTAAAAAAAAAAAAAAAAGCCATTAGGCACTGGTAGAGGGACAGCAAACCTTCCCCCCTCCAGGACCCAGGCAAACATCCAGTGCCTCTGGGGGAAGGGCAAATACAGAAACTTTTGGCCCTGGGAAGAGACAGAATACCTTTTAGGCCCAGGATCCTCCCCCAATGCCAAGCAGAAATCTATCACTGGGAGAATATAAGAACACTTCTCTTTATGAACTGTGAGAAGTGTCTCTGCCATGTTTAATTGCCATGGGGAAGGAGTTAGAAATTTTCAGAAGGTGTTAGCACAGGAACCAGATACACAGACCCTACTTAAGTCTGAAGATGGGCCAAGAGACCCAAAAACTTAAACTCCCACTCGTTATCAGCTCTGTATCAAATAACAGGTAGTAACAGTTTACAACTTTGGGAAGCACAAGATTGTGGGATGACATGAACAACCAGGAATTGCTGAAATCTGAGGGTAGAGTTGGAAAATTAGCCCTTGGTCACCTGGGTCTGACTCTAAATACAAGATGATAGGAGAACATTTCTGAAGGAACATGCAGAGCATAGTACAGTAAAAGAAAAAATAACAAAATCAAAACCAGTTTCAACTGACTAAATTTACACAGGCCTTCATGCTAATGGCCAGATATAGATGTTATTAATCTATCTCTACTATTTTCCACGGGATGTGTGGCATTCAGTTGAAAATTCTAAGACTGGGACATCTAGTTGGCTCGTCAGTTAAGCATCCATCTCTTGATTTCAGCTAAGGTTATGATCTCAGGGTCATGAAAGAAGAGCCCCATTGTCAGGGTCTGCGCTAAGTGAAGAGTCTGCTTCTCTCTCTCTCTCTCTCTCTCTCTCATTCTCCCTTCCCCTGCTCACTCTCTCTCTCTCTCTAAATAAGTCTTTAAAAAAAAAAGAAAAAAAACTTAGGCTAAAAGAATCCATTGTGAAGAGATGAAACATGATAGAACTAAACTCAGAGACATCCCAGACACTGAAACTGTGAGGCCAAGACAATACAGTAACTAAGACTAAAATTGTTAAAGGATTTAATGGAAAAGCCAGGTAACCTACCTGAAATATGAGAAACTTTAACTGAGCTAGAAATGAAAAAACATGCTAATATGTTTTTGTTGGTAGCTTATAAGTAGACTTGGCACAGCTGAGGAAAGAATCTGAACTTGAAGATAGGTCAGTGGTGATGATCCAGAGTAAAACACAGAGAGAAAAACAATAAATGAGTAAAACAAGATAGATGACTCAAAAGCTGTGGGATAATATCAGTCTAATAGACATGTAATTGGAATTCCAGGAGCAGGGAGGGAAAGCAGAAGTATTTGAAGAGACAATAGTTGAGAAATTTCAAAAATTAGTGAAAAACAATAAATCACAGATCTAAGGTGCTCAGAGAACTTCTAGTAGGATAATGTAAAGGTAAAACACCTAGATGCATAATAGTCAAATTATCTAAAAACAAAGATAAAATCTTGAAGATATCCAGAACAAGAGACAGATTCCCATCCTCCTCTTTGCTCTCTCTCATTCTTTCCTTTTTACAACCTTTTAAAAAATTAAAGCCATTCTTAGTTCAGGAGTCATACAAAAACAGGCGCAGGCCCAGGGCTGAATTTGGCCTGCTGGCCATACTTTGCCAACCTCTAGTCTAAAGGAAAAACTGGAACAACAATATGTTGTGAGACTCATACCTATATAAAAGTAAAATCTATGCCAGAAATACCTGTTACAATAATAGCACAAAGACTGAGGGAAAAAATTGAAATATAACTGTAGTAAGGATCTCACTTTATATGAAGTGGTATAATACTATTTAGAGGCAAATTGTGATAAGCCACTAGTAATTATTAAAAATGAAAAAGATAAAACTAAATAAAATAAAGCTAAAAGATATAACTATGTATATGTGTATGTATTTTTTTCCAAAAGAAGGCAAGACAATAACAAAAACAACAAATAAACACAATTACACATATAGCGATACATATATTAAAATAAATGCCCTATACACCCAAATTAAAAGGCAGAAATTGTCAGAGTAGATTTTAAAAGAATTGTATATGCTATGAAAACCCACAACTTTAAACGTGGAGACGTAGATAGATTAAAATTAAAGAGATGAGATAAAATTTGCAAGTGCTAATCAAAAAAGATAACTGGTGTTATCTTAATACTACTATTAATATCTGGAGTTATATTACTATTAGTCCAGAACAAGGACTATTAGCAGAGATAAAGAGGCATATTACATAATGACAGAAGAGAGAATTCATCAAGAGGAAGTAACAAGTCTAAACGCACATGTACATGTATCCAAAAAGAGATCTTTAAAAGTTGATAGAACTGCAAGGAAAAATAGACAAATCTGTTAAATAGTTGGAGACATCAACACTCTCAGTAATTGTTATGATAATAAACAAAATCTGTAAGGGTATAAAAGATCCAAACAACAATGTACTTAATTGACATTTATAGGACATTCCACCTAATAAGAGAATACACATTCTTTTTTAAGTGCACATGAACTATTTAGCAAGGTAGATTATCTTTTGGTATACCATAAACCGAAACTAATGAAAGAGATTAAGCCATACAAAGTTTGTTCTCTGACCACAACAGAATTAGACTAAATAATAATAGAAAGATACCTTGGAATTTTCCATATTTCTGTAAATTAATCAATGTTCTTCTAAATAACAATGGGTCAAAGAAAAAGCCACAAGGGAGTCAGACAAATTTTGAATTGAAAGAAAATAAAAACCAAATGTATCGAGATGTATGACACAGCTAAAACAGAGCTTAGGGGGAAACAGCACTAAACTACTAGATTTGAAAACAAAGATCTGAATAATCTAAACACCTACCTTAAGAAACTAGAAGAAGAGGAGCAATTTAGGCCCAAATTAAGAAGAAAAAAATTATAAAAGGAGAGAGAGTCAATTATCATATGGTTTCACTTATTTAAAATCTTTCTTTTTAAGGGTTTATTTATTTATTTGGCAGACAAAGATCACAAGTCGGCAGAGATGCAGGCAGAGAGAGAGGAGGAAGCAGGCTTCCTGATGAGCAGAGAGCCCAATGTGGAGCTTGATCCCAGGACCCTGGGATCACGACCCAAGCCAAAGGCAGAGGCCTTAACCCACCCAGGTGCCCTCATATGGTTTCACTTATTTGTGGAGCATAAGAAATAACATGGAGGGTAAGGGGAGATGGAGAGGAGAAGGGAGTTGAGGGATATTGGAGAGGGAGATGAACCATGAAGGACTATGGACTCTGAAAAACAGAGTCCATAGTCTGGAGGGGGGTGGGAAGTTGGGTCAGCCTGGTGGTGGGTATTATGGAGGGCATGTATTGCATGGAGCACTGGGTGTGGTGCATAAACCATGAATTCTGGTACACTGAAAAGAAATTTAAAAAATAAAAATTTTAAAAAAGAAAACAGGAAAACAATAGACAACAATCAGTGAAACTGAAAGCTGATTTTGTTTATTTTAGAGACAAGGGGAGGGGCAGAGGGAGAGGGAGAGAGAATCTTAAGCAAACTGCACACCTAGTGCAAAGCCTGACATGGGGCTTGATCTGATGACCCTGAGATCATGACATGAGCTGAAGTCAAGAGTTGGACACTTAACCAGCTGAGCCACCTAGGCACCCCCAAAAGCTGACTTTTTAAGATGGTCAGTAAAAATGATCAACCTCTAGCCTAAGTAGTCAAGGAAAAAAGAAACACAAATTATCAATATTAGCAATAAGAGAGGGAGCAGATCTACAGATCCTATGGACATTAAAAAGTAAGGTAATATGAACAACTTAGTGTAATAAATTTGATAATTTTGAGGTGGGCTATTGCCTGTTTTGTAAATAAAGTTTTATTGGAATATAGCCATGTCCATTTGTTTCCATATTGTGTATGGCTGAATAGTGCGGTGGAGACCACATAGCCTGCAAGCCTAAAATATTTGTTATGTAGCACTTCTTTAAAAGTTGTATCTGATTTTGGCTTAGGTGATGATTTCAAGACCCTGGGATCAAGCCCCATGAGGGGCTCCCCGCTCAACAGGGAGTCTGTTTGTCCCTCTTCCTCTGATCCTCCCCAACCCCCCTTTATTTAATAAATATTTATTTATTTGTGGGAAAGAGTGGTGGTGGGGGGGGGGGGGAAGGGGTAGAAGGAGAGGGAGAGAGTCCCAAGCAGACTTTGTGCTGAGTGCAGAGCTGAGGTGGGACTGGATCTCATGACCCTGAGATCATGACCTTAACTGAAACCAAGAGCCAGCTGCTTAAACAGCTGCCACCTAGATGCCCCAAAGAAACATTTTTAACTGACACTGTCCTATTCCTACCCTCCTTTTATTCCCCAAAGTGTCATAATGACTACCAAACCTCCTGAATTAGGGAAAAGAAAAAAGTATGATAAAACTGAAATTAGAAGACATGGAGAAATTACTGTTGCTCTTTGCCATTTTCTTGACATTTTAGGAATATGGGTAAAGCACTTATCTTGGCAGTTGTGACTTGACAAATACAGACAAGTCATTTGAGTTTTCCTAAACCAAAAGTTGCATAGACCACTGTGGGAAATGCAAAATACAAAAAAAAAATTATATTTGATAGCTTATCTTTGAGTAAAGAGGGACTCCCTGGATTAAAAAGTCTCATGTAAATAAACTGATCATAGTTTAATTCATCTACTCACCAGTTTTACTAATTCAGTGGACAGAACCTGGGGTTGCCACCATATGTTTACATGCTATATAATTTGCTCCCTTCAAGTGTGAGTGGGACCTATGACTTGCTTCTAACCAATAGAATATAGCAGAGGTGATGAATATCACTCCCTCAATTATAATATGTATATACAATACATATGTGTATCCATCTTGCTAGCATGCACTTAGAGATTCTCTTTGATGATTTAATAAATTAAGTAAGAACTCCTCTAGACATTGCAAGCAGCCTCAAGGACGTGAGGGTGACTTCTGGTTAACAGCCAGCCAAACACCTAGGGCCCTCAGTTATATAGCTCAAGAAAATAAATTTTGTCAGCAGTCTGGATGAATTTGGGAATGGATTCTTCCTCAATGCACCCCCAGTTAAGAATGCAGCTTGTGGGAGCACCTGGGTGGCTCAGTGGGTTAAAGCCTCTGCCTTCGGCTCGGGTCGTGATTCCAGGGTCCTGGGATCGAGCCCTGCATCGGGCTCTCTGCTCAGTGGGGAGCCTGATTCCCCATCTCTCTCTGCTTGCCTCTCTGCCTACTTGGGATCTCTCTCTGTGTGTCAAATGGGTAAATAAGATCTTTAAAAAAAAAAAAAAGAATGCAGCTTGTGATACCCTGAGAAGAAGACACAATAAACTTACGGTCACCCACAGAAATTGTTAGGTAAAGAATGTGCACAACTGTTTTTGGCAATGTGAATAAAACATAGTCCCTTCTCTTCATGGAACTTACATCCTAATGCATGTGAGATAGAAAACAAACAAGTAAATACACAGTTAGGTGATGATAACTTCTTATGAAGAAGAATAAGACAAAGGTGGGTAAGAAGTGGACTAATTGATTTTTTTTTCTTAATAGGGAATGGCTAAGGACATCCTCACTGATAAGATATTTGAAAAGAAAAGTAGCAAGGAATAAGACTTAGAGTTCTTTTTAAGAGGGAAAAATGTGGGGCGCCTGGGTGGCTCAGTGGGTTGAGCCGCTGCCTTTGGCTCAGGTCATGATCTCAGGGTCCTGGGATCGAGTCCCGCATCGGGCTCTCTCCTCAGCAGGGAGCCTGCTTCCCTCTCTCTTTCTGCCTGCCTCTCCATCTACTTGTGATTTCTCTCTGTCAAATAAATACATAAAATCTTTAAAAAAAAAAAAAAGAGGGAAAAATGTCTCAGATAGATTGAAGCAAGTGTGGGGGCACCATGGCTCAGTTAGTTAAGTGTCTAAGTTTGGGTCAGGTCATGATCCCAGGGTCCTGGGACTGATCCCTACATTGGGCTCCCTGCTCAGTGGAGAACCTGCTTCTTACTCTCTCTGTACAGCTCCCCCTGCTTGTACTCTCTTTCTGTCAAATAAATAAAATCTAAAAAAAAAAAAAAAAAAAGCAAGTGCGAAGTCTCTGAGAGGAGAAAAATCCAGATGTGTTTGAGGAACACCAAGATCACTGGCTAGAATGTGAGGAATGAATAGTAGAAAGTGAGGTTGGCAATACAGCCACAGTTTGTATTGTTCAACGTCCTGTAAGCATAACAAAGACCTCACATTCTAAGTGTGATGGGTAGCCATTAGGTGGTTCTTAGTATTCAGGAGAGTGATAGATCTAATTTGTCAGTCATACTGATTACTCTGACTGCTGATCTGAGAATAGACTGTAGGTAAGTAAGGATAGAAGGAAGAATAGTGGAAAGGCTTAAATGTGAGGTATAGGGGGGCAAGATGGTGGGCAGAGTGGGGGACCTCGTTTCATCTGGTCCCTCTAATTTAGCTGAATATCAAACCATTCCAAACACACATGAACTCAGCCTAAGATGTAAGAAGATTTATCTGGATCTCCACGAGCAGAAAAACAACTGCTTTTTGTAAGGTAGGAGGTGTGGAACCTTGAATCTTCAGGGGAAATATCTGCAGATAAGCGAGGTTGGTGGGGAGGGAGCATCCACAAGCCAGCCATCAGAAAGTGATATAACACAGGAACAAAAAAAAATCAGGACCTTTGGAAATCTACTCTAGTGAGAGGCACCCCCTTCAGAAAAAGGCACATAGTACAGAATTCTAGGTGTATCATTTTGGTCTCAGGATTCCAGGAGACTCAGAAAGATGGAGAGCCTGAACTGAGAGAGTGCCCAAACAGTGGAGCAAGGAGACTGGTTATGGTCAATGACCCCAGATGGGACTTTTCAAATGCCACAAGGTGAGCTGGTAGGGAGAATGCCTTCAGCCTGACAACCCTGAAAAAGATTAGAAAGTACAGATGTCTAACATCCTAGCAGAGATAAACAGCTCCTTGCACCCACGACAAGGACAGCCCTAAGGGCAGTGTGGCCCATGAGGAGATACTGTTGTGGCCCCCACCATGACCTAGGAGCTGTGGAAAGGTGCACATGTGAGTGGATGGCTGCTGACAGTTGCAGAGTCACAAGGCACAGAGACACTTGTGGGTTCCGTAACTCCCCTTGGAGAAGTGCAGCCATAGGAAGCTGCAGGATTTAGTGGTTTGGCACACAAAGAGCCTGTGCCCACGACTGGGCAACAGCTCTCAGAGTGATGTGATCTGCAAGGGACACTGGGGCCGCACTCAGTGTGACCTGGGAGCTGCAGAGGAGGGTACAGGTGTGAGCCTATGACCACTAGCAACTACAAAGTCACAAAGCACAAAGATGCTCTTGGGTCCCCATGACTCTCCCGGGAGAGGTATGGTGGGCATGAATTTCGTGTGTCTGTAGAGTTTGGTACATGCAGAGGTGGAGATGGACTGACCTAGAAGATTTGTTGAGGGGGTACTGTGACATTGCAGCTCTGGGATGGAGATTCTGTAGAACCATATTTGCTCTGACCCTCTAAAGAGAAGTGGAAAGATGCCAGGGAACAAAAACCAGGCAGCCAACCAGCTCACATTAAGCCCATTCTTCTGACAAGGGGTGGGGCAACTCCACCCTGTGAAAGACGCCTGAGAAGCTGAGCAGCAGATCCCCTCCCACAGAAGACAGACTGGAAGAGCAGGGGAATAAGTTTAAGCTTATTTCCCACAGGACTGAAAAACTCCAGCCAGGGGAAGACAATATAGGAAGCTCCAGGTGCTCCCTCATGACTCGCTTATACTTCAGGCTAAAATTTTACATTTCTTTTTTAGTTTCTTTTCTTATTCTTTTTTAAAAACCCTGGTCTCATTTCAAATAGATTTGTATTTATTTTTTTTCACATATATGTATTATACACTTATGCCACATACTAGTCCATTTTTCATGCTCTTCAGTTTTATCTTGATATATGTGTAAGTTCTCTTCCTTTCAAGTTTGGGTTATAGGATCTTCTAACACCTAGACCAAAAATCAAGCAGGAACAGGCAGATCACCCTGCTGTGTCCACCCTGAGAAAGTATAATCTTTCTCCCACAACCCCTCTTTTTATTTCCTTTCTCTTTGTCTCTTTTCTTTTTTCTTTTTTTTTTTTCATTGTTTTGGATGATCTTGGCTTTTGTGGCATATCTGTGATAGCTTTTGACCACTTCTGATTTTTTCTGTAGGTGCATTTTGCTTGGGTCGTGGTTGATATTTTGGACTCAGTACATTCCCTCAACCATCCCACAACAGAATGACTAGGTAGAGGAACTGCCAACAAAACAATGAACCAGAGACAATGTCCTCTGCCACAGATCTAATGGATATGGATATAAGCAAGATGTCAGAGATAGACTTCAGGGTAATAATCATGAAGTCAATGGCTAGGGTTGAGAAAATGAATCTGTAAGAGCAAAAATAAGATCTAATCAGGGCGAACTTAAAAATGTTATGAATGAGATGCTGTCTAAACTGGATACTCTAACAGCTATAGTAAATGAGGCAGAAGAATGAATTAGTGATCTAGAAAATAAGCTGATAGGAAGGAAGCAGAGGAAGATAGGGATAGGCAGCTAAAAGCCCATGAGAACAGACTTAGATAGATCAATGATGCCATGAAGCATTCCAATGTCAGAATTACTGGGATCTCTGAGGGGAGTGGAGAGAGAGGACTAGAATGTATATTTGAGCAAATAATAGCTGAAAATTTCCCTAAACTGGGGAAGGAAACAAGCATTTGAGTCCAAGAGGCAGAGAGTATCTCTCCCCAAATCAATAAAAATAGACCAACAGCCTGGCATATAATAATGAAGCTTGCAAATCTTAGGGCTAAGGAAGCTATCCTGAAAGCAGCCAACAGGGTAGAGATTTCTTATGTACAGAGGCAGGAACATTAGAATAACATCAGACCTATCCACAAAGACTTGGCAAGCCAGAAAGGGCTGGAAAGACACATTCAAGATCTAAATGAGAAGAACACGCAGACAAGAATTCTTTATCCAGCAATGCTCTCATTCAGAATGGAGGGAGAGATAAAAAGCTTCCAGGACTGGCAGAAACTGAAAGAATATGTGACCACCAAGCCAGCCCTGCAAGAAATATTAAGAGTATTCTATAAAAGAAGAAAGACCTCAAGAGTAATATAGACCAAAAATTAACAGAGACAATATAGAAACAGAGACTTTATAGGCAATATGATGGTACTAAATTCATATCTTTCAGTAGTTATTCTCAACATCAACATGCTGAATGCTTCTATCAAACTGCATGGGATTTCAGATTGGATAAAAAAGCAGGACCCATCCATATGTTGCCTCCAAAAAACTCATTGTGAACCTAAAAACACCTCCAGATTGAAAATGAGGGGATGGAGAACCATTTATCATGCCAGTGGACCTCAGAAGAAAGCTGGGGTAGCAATATTCATATCAGAAAAATTAGATTTTAAACCCCAAACTGTAGTAACAGAAAACCACTGTATCATACTTAAAAATACTTAACATACTTAAACACTATATCATACTTAAAGGGTCTATCTAACAAGAAAATCTAACAATTGTAAATATCTATGCCCACAACATGGGAACAGCCAACTACATAAACCAACTATTAACCAAAATAATCATGTTGATAATAATACATTAATAGTAGGAGACTTCAACACTCCACTCACAGCAATAGACAGACCATCTAAGCAGAAGATCAGCAAAGAAACAAGAGCTTTGAAGGATACATTTGACCAGATGGACTTTGTGGATATATACAGAACATTCCATCCTAGAATAAGAAAATACTTATTCTTCTCAAGTGCACATAGAACTTTCTCCAGAATAGATCACATTCTGGGTCACAAATCAGGTCTCAACCAATACCAAAAAACAAACTATTCCTTGCATAATTTCAGACAACAATGCCTTGAAACTGGAACTCAACCACAAGGAAAAATTTGGAAGGAATGCAAACACTTGGAGGTTAAAAAATATCCTGCTAAAGAATAAATGGGTCCACCAGAAAATTAAAGAGGAACTTAAACAATTCATACAAACCAATGAAAATGAAAACACATTGGTGAAGAACCTAAGGGGGTGCTGCAAAGGTGGTCCTTAGAAGGAAGTACATAACCATCCAAGCCTCTCTCAAAAAATTAGAAACATCTTGGGACACCTGAGTGGTTCAGTGGGTTAAGCCTCTGCCTTCGGCTCAGGTCATGATCTCAGAGTCCTGGGATCAAGCCCCGCATTGGGCTCTCTGCTCAGCGGGGAGCCTGCTTCCCCTCTCTCTCTGCCTGCCTCTCTGCCTACTTGTGATCTCACTTTGTCAAATAAATAAATAAAATCTTTAAAAAAAAATTAGAAACATCTCAAAAGCACAAGCTAACCTTACACCTAAAGGACCTGGAGAAAGAACAGCAAATAAAGCCTAAACCAAGCAGGAGAAGAGAAATAATAAAGATTAAAACAGAAATCAATGAAATAGAGACTAGAAGAACAGTAGAACAGATCAACAAAACTAGAAGTGATTCTCTGAAAGAATTAATAAGGTCGATAAACCTGTGGCCAGACTTATCCAAAAGAAAAGGAAAAGGAACCAAATCAATAAAATCATGAATGAAAGGGGAGAAATCATGACCAATACTAAGGAAATAGAGACAGTTATTAGAACTTATTACCGGAAGTTATATGCCAACAAAGTAGTCAAGCTGAAGGAAATTGATGCATTCCTGGATACTTATAAACTACCAAGACTGAAACAGGAAGAAACAGACAATATAAACAGAAGAACACCAGCAAGAACACTGAAACAGTAATCAAAAACCTTCCAAGAAAAACAAGAGTTCAGGATCAGATGGCTTCCCAGGGGAATTCCACTAAACATTTACAGAAGAAATCATACCTCTTCTACTGAAGCTTTTCCAAAAAATAGAAATGGAAGGAAAACTTTCAAATTTGTTCTGTGAGGAAGCATTACCCTGATGTCTGTGAGGCCAGTGTTACCCTGATCCCCAAATCAGGCAAAGACTCCATCAAAAAGGAGAATTATGGGTTGGGTTATGGACATTGGGGAGGGGATGTGCTATGGTGAGTGCTGTGAAGTGTGTAAACCTGGAAATTCACAGAACTGTACCCCTGGGTATAAAAATACATTATATGTTTATAAAAAATTTTAAAAAAATGGAGAATTACAGACCAATATCCCTGATCAATATGGATCCCAAGATACTCAAAAAGATCCTAGCCAATAAGATCCAAAGTAAATTAAGAGGATTATTCATCACAACAATGTAGGGTTTATTCCTGGGATGCAAGGGTGGTTCAACATTTGCAAATCAATCAACATGACAGATCACATTAACAAAAGAAGAGGCAAGAACCATATGATGCTCTCAATTGATGCACAAAAAGCATTTGACAAAATACAGCATCTTTTCCTGATTCAAAATGTAGAGCTAGAGGGATCTCTATATCATAAAAGCCATCTCTGAGGAGCCCACAGCAAACATCATTCTCAATGGGGAAAAACAGAGCTTTTCCTTTAAGGTCAGGAACACAACAGGGATGCCCATTCTTACCACTTTTGTTCAACATAGTACAAGAAGAACTCTCCTCAGCAATCAGACAACAAAAAGAAATAAAACATATTCAAATTGACAAAGAAGTGAAACTCTCTCTTTTCAGAGATGACATGATACTTTATGTGGAAAACCCAAAAGTCTCCACCCCCAAGTACTAGAACTCATACAGCAATTTAGCAACATGGCAAGATACAAAATCAGTGCACAGAAATCAGTTGCATTTATATATACTAACAATGTAACTGAAGAAAGAGGAATTAAGGAATCGATTCCATTTACGATAGCACCAAAACCCATAAGATACCTAGGGATAAACCTAACCAAGGAAGAAAAGAATCTATACTCCAGAAACTACAGAATGTTTATGAAAGAAATTGGGGAAGACTCAAAGAAATGGAAGAACATTCCATGCTCATGGATTAGAAGAACAAACATTATGAAAATTTCTATACTGCCCAGAGCAATCTACACTTTCAGGGCAATCCCTATCAAAATGCTACTGAAATTTATCACAGAGCTGAAAAAACAATTCTAAAATTCGTACGGAACCAGAAAAGACCCCAAATCACCAGAAGAGTGTTGAAAAAGAAAACCAAACCTGGCAGCATCATGATGCCTGACTTCAAGCTATATTATAAAACTGTGGTCATCAAGACAGCATGGTATTGGCACAAAAACAGACACATAGATCAATGGAACAGAATACAGAACCCAGGAATGGATCCTCAACTTTATGGTCAACTAATCTTTGACAAATCAGGAAAGAATATCCAATGGGAAAATGATGGTCTCTTCAATATATGGTGCTGGAAAAATTGGACAGCCAAATGCAGAAAAATTAAACTGGACCATTCCCTTACACCATACACAAAGATAAACTCAAAATGGATGAAAGACCTCAATGTGAGACAGAATCAATCAAAATCTAGAGAAGAACATAGGCTGTAACCTCTTTGACATTGGCCACAATGATTATTTCAAGACAGGTCTCTAAAGGAAGGCAAGGGAAACAGAAGCAACAATGAACTTTTGGGACTTCACCAAGATAAAAAGCTTTTGGACAGCAAGGGAAACAGTCAACAAAACTAAGAGGCAACTCACGGAATGGGAAAAGTTATTTGCAAATGACATAACAGTTAAAAGGCTGGTGTCCAAGATCTATAAAGGACTTATAAAACTCAACACCCATAAAACAAATAATCCAGTCAAGAAAAGGGCAGGAGGGCACCTGGGTGGCTCAGTGGATTAAGCCGCTGCCTTCGGCTCAGGTCATGATCTCGGGGTCCTGGGATCGAGTCCCGCATCGGGCTCTCTGCTCAGCGGGGAGCCTGCTTCCTCCTCTCTCTCTCTCTGCCTGCCTCTCTGCCTACTTGTAATCTCTCTCTGTCAAATAAATAAATAAATATTAAAAAAAAAAAAAAGAAAAGGGCAGGAAACATGAACAGACACTTCTCCAAAGAAGACACATGAAAAAATTTTCAACATCACTAGCCATCAAGCAAATGCAAATTAAACCTACAATGAGATACCGCCTTACACTAGTTAGAATGGCAAAAATTAACAAGTCAGGAAACACAAATGTTGGTGGGGATGTGGAGAAAGGGGAACCCTCTTACACTGCTGGTGGGAATGCAAGCTGGTATAGTTACTCTGAAAACAGTATGGAGGTTCCTCAAGACATTAAAAATAAAACTATACTACAATACAGGAGTTGCACTACTGGGTATCTACCCCAAAGATACAGATGTAATGAAAAGAAAAAGAAAAGAATGAAAATGAAACAATGCACCCAATGTTCATAGCAGCAATGTTCACAATAGCCAAACTGTGGAAGGAGCCAAGATGCCCTTCCACAGATGAGTGGATTAAGAAGATGTTGTTCATATTAACAGTGGAATAGTACTCAGCCATCAGAATGGATGAATACCCACCACTTGTATTGACATGGGCAGAACTGGAGAAGAGTATGCTAAGGGAAATAAGTCAAGCAGAGAAAGACAATTATCATATGGTTTCACTCACATGTAGATCTTAAGGAATAGTGCAGAGGATTACAGAGGAAGGGAGGGAAAACTGAATGGGAAGAAATCACAGAGGGAGACAAACTATGAGAGACTCTGGACCGTGGGAAGCAAACTAAGGGGTACAGAAGGGAGGGGGTGGGTGGATAGGGCATCCAGGTGATGGGTATTAAGGAAGGCATGTGTGGTGGTGAATGCTGGGTGTTAATATGCAACTAGCGGATCACTGAACACTACATCAAAAACTAATAATGTAGTATATGTTGACTAACTGAACATAATAAAAAAACATAAATGTGAGGTGATGTATAAGGGAAAGAGACAAGTCAAATATGACACTTAAGATTTTGGGGCGGCACAATTGAAAGAATAGAATTATTATTAACTGAGGTAGGAGAAATAATAGGAGCAGTTGGGAGATGGGTGGGGAATCAGGAGTTAAATTTTTAAGTATTAGGTTTAAAATGTCTATTAGATATCCAATTGGATATACAAACCAAGGGTTGAAAGTTGAGAAATGATCTAAAAATATAGATTCGGAAGAAGGGCGCCTGGGTGGCTCAGTTGGTTAAGCATCTAACTTTTGGTTTCAGCTCAGGTCATTATCTCATGAATTATGGGATCCAGGCCCACATCAGGCTCCATGCTCAGCAGGGAGCCTCCTTGAAAATTCTCTCTCCCCCTCTCCCTGCCCACCCCTGCAACCTGTACTCTCTTGCTCAAATAAATATATAAATAAATAAATAAATAAGTCTTTTTTTAAAAAAAAGAAGACATATTTGGGAGTTGTTGGTGTATCGGTAATATATTTAAAGCTACAAGACTGAATGAAAACACAGGGAATGAATGTAGGTAGAATAGAAAAGCATTTCAATTGCTGAACATAGGGCATACCAACATTTAGGGGTCAGAGAGATCAGGTTAGAAGTCCCTAACAGATAGGTGGTATTTAAATCCTTAGGAAAATCACCTAGAGACAGAATGCAGGATGAAAACAGACTCAGTTCCAGGGAACTCAAGTATCTGAAGCATTTGCCAGTAGGAGGAAAACCAAGGGAACATGCTATCATGTTAGTGTCTTTAGGCAAGAAAGTAGAGTATCTTATGGAACAGTGACTATTCACTAGCATCAGGTAAGGATGAGAGATCAAGATGTCAAAAATATGATTTGGTGGGTGGAAAAGATACCAATATTTAATGTAAAACTATGTGCTGGCACTAATACAGTAGAGATAATATTTGGGGAGCACTTTGGTGAACTGTTAAGTAAATATTGCACAGAAGGTTCCCTGATAAGCTTAAATACCATTTAACCAGAATGTCATCTAGCATCCCAAATGCACCACAAGTAGTCATGAATCAAATACCTGAAAAATATGCAATTGATAACAGCAACTACCAAGTGGGTCCAGGGATATGGTAGCCTATGTCATTTGGATTGATACTGTTACTGAATAGGTTAAAATGGTAGGTTATTTTAAGAATAATCTTTCTTAAAAGGACTGAGGGGCAAACAAGAGACCAAAAAATTATCAGATCAAAACCCAAGTAAAAGCAAGAAACTGAGAAGTAAAAGAAGCACTTTAGGTGCTTTTTTTTGGAAAAGCATTTATCCATGTGAGATAATTTGAATATCAGCTTTTTTATAGGGGCCAGAGTCAAAGCCCAGGATGGAAAGTTGGGACTTCAAGAACCCCTACACCTGCGAGGTAAAAGTAAACTAGGGAAAAAAGCACAACTATAACCACCTGTATCTCTGCACACTTAAGTACTACAAGGAGAAATGTTTTGATTCTAGGTAAGCAAAAAACAAAACAGAACAAAACAAAACAAAACAAAACAAAAAATAAGAATAAGAACAAAAACCCCAAAGCTAAACCACCCTCTCAGAATCTAGAACTCTATCTAGGCTTGAGAAGATGTGAAAATGAAATTGACATAATCTGTGTAGTTCAGGAAACTTCAAGTAATGAATTTAGTTTTAAAGGGTTCCAAACAGGTTCTGGAACTAGGAATCTGGAAAAAAAAAATCTTTTTGGGGGAAAGGCACTTTTATACTAGGCCTCAGATGATTCTGCAAATAACTTTTTCAAGGACAATGATCTACATGTAGTAAAGAATAAGCAAGTACACAAGGAAAAAACCAAGCATCCTATGAATGAGAACTAGCTTGAGTTAAAAGACAAAAAAACAAAACAATAAAAACTTCAGATATTAATATTATGAAGCACATAGTATAAAACAATTATATTTACCATGTTTCAAGAAATAAAATGCAAGCTTGAACATATTATAGAAAATAGGCTATTATAGAAGGTATAAGAGATGATTTGAAAAATATCCAAATAGAACTCTTAGAAATAAAAAATACAATAACTAAAAAAAAAAAAAATTCAAATTAGACACAGCTGGAATGAGAGTGTTAACTGGAAGATAGAGGATAGACTTAATTCAGAATATACCACAGAGAGGCAAAAAGGTAAAATATACAAAAAAGATTTAAAGTTCTAGGGGGTGAAGTAAGAAAGATTAGCACACATGTAATAGGAGTTCTAGAAGGAGAAGAAAGAGAATGGGTACAAGTTTCCAAATGAGGAGGCAATTACTGAAAAATTTTCAGAATACTGAAAACTACTATAGGGGAGCAAATTTTGCCACCCTAAAATGTGTCCTTTTGGCATGTGGATTCATTTTAAAGTTATTATATCAAAGAAACAGAAGGCTTAGGAAGAACCTGTGACCTTCCCCCTAAAAGTCTAAAAGAATTTAGAGAAAGCACCTGCTCCAGGAGGGGAGGTATCACCACAGATGACTACAGTGTAATATGAACTGGGGTGATAGACAGAGAGGAACATAGCAGGCTGTTTGTTAACATTCCTCTATGTCTCATTTTTTCTGTATGGCCTGCCAAACATTTGTTTATCAAAATCTACCCTTTTTCATCTTCCTGTGAATTGTCTTTTATCCCTTTGAAGCCCCAAACTTCTACACCCTTCTCCTTGGCTCTGGATGGCATGAAAGCCTCTGTCTGACTGTACCTGGGTCTCATATATTTAAAAGAACCACTATATACACATAATTAAATTTGATTTTCTCATCTTAATCTGTCTTGTGTCCATTTAATTCTTAGACCAGCCAAAAGAAACAAGAATAGAGTAAAATTTTCCTCTCCCTAATAGTACCGTTTTACAAATTCAGGAAGCTTATAAATTCCTAAACATATTAAATAAATAAGAAATCCACACTAGGCACACAGTGAAACTACTGAACATCAAAGGCAAAGAAAATCCTAAAAGGTGACAGAGGAAAAAGACAGATTATATTCAACATAGTGACAGACAACAGCTGAATCAAAAGACAATGGAATGATATTTTCAGTAGGCTGACCAAAAAATAATTGCTAACCCAGAATTTCATATTCAGTGAAAATATTTTCAAGAAAAAGGAATAAGGTAAAGACATTTCAGAATAGCAGAAACAGAATTGGCATCAGAAAAATAAAGAGATTCAGGATCTATACCTCATATGGAAGGAAAGAACTCCTGGATTGGGGTCAGAGAAGAAAAAGGGAATGAACGAAGTGGTAAGTATGTGGTTAAATCTGCATGAAAGCTGAAGGTATAAAACAATAATGTCATATGGGATTAAAAAGCAAACATGTTGACTGGCAGAAAAACAGACACGTAGACCAGTGGTACAGAGTAGAGAGACTGGATATGGACCCTTAACTCTATGGTCAAATAATCTTTGACAAAGCAGGAAAAAATATACAGTGGAAAAAAGACAGTCTCTTCAGAAAATTGGACAGCTACATGTAGAAGAATGAAACCTGACCATTCTCTTACAGCATTCACAAAGAAAAACTCAAAATGGATAAAGACCTCAATGTGAGGCAGGAATCTATCAAAATCCTAGAGGAGAACACAGGCAGTAATCTCTTCGACACTGGCCACAGCAACTTCTTTCAAGATATAAAGGCAAAGGAAACAAAAGTGAAAACTTTTGGGACTTCATCGAGATCATAAGCTTCTGCACAGCAAAGCAAACAGTAAACAAAACAAAGAGGTAACCCACGGAATGGGAGAAGATATTCACAAATGACACTACAGACAAAGGGCTGATATCCAAGATCTATAAAGAACTCCTCAAACTCAACACACACAAAACAGATAATCACGTCAAAAAATGGGCAGAAGTCATGAACAGACACTTCTCCAAAGAAGACATACAAATGGCTAACAGACACATGAAAAAATGTTCATCATTATTAGCCATCAGGGAGATTCAAATCAAAACCACATTAAGATACCACCTTACACTGGTTAGAATGGTCAAAATTAACAAGACAGTAAACAACATGTATTGGAGAGGATGTGGAGAAAGAGGAACCCTCTTACAACTGTTGGTGAGAATGCAAGTTGGTGCAACCACTTTGGAAAACAGTGTGGAGATTCCTTAAGAGATTAAAAATAGAGCTCCCCTATGACCCTGCAATTGCAATACTGGGTATTTACCCTAAAGATGCAGATGTAGTGAAAAGAAGGGTCATCTGTACCCAATGTTCATAGCAGCAATGGTCACAGTCACAAACTGTGGAAAGAACCAAGATGCCCTTCATCAGAAGAATGGATAAAGAATGGATAAAAAAAAATCCATATATACAATGGAATATTATGTCTCCATCAGGAAGGATGAATACCCAACTTTTCTATCAACATGAATGGGACTGAGTGAATTATGAATTATGCTGAGTGAAATAAGTCAAGTATCATATGGTTTCACTTACTTGTGGAGCATAAGGAATAACATGGAGGACACTGGGAGAGGGAGAGAAGTGAGTTGGGGGAAACTGGAAGGGGAGACAAACCATGAGAAACTGTGGATTCTGAGAAACAAACTGAGGGTTTCTGAGGGGAGGAGGGGTTGGGTGAGCCTGGTGGTGGGTACTAAGGAGGACATGTATTGCATAGAGCACTGGATGTTGTACATAAACAATGAATGTTAGAACACTGAAAAGAAATAAAATAAAATGGGGAAAAAAAGCAAACATGATGAAATTAACATATACAACAATATATAAGTTGGGAAAGGCATCCATAGAGTTAATGTATTCTAAGTTCTCTGGAAAAAAGTTAAAGTTGTTGATTAATTTTAGTTTATAAAAAGCAGTAAGTATGCATTTTATAATTTACAGAGTAACCACTAAAAGAATAGAAAACTTTTGAACTATGAGAGGGAAAAAAATTGTAGCTATAAAAAATAATCAACCAAAAGAAGGCAAGAAAGGAAAATAAAACACAGAACAGGTGGGAGAAATAGCACAAAATAAGCAGCAATTTAAATTGAAATGTCAGTAAGAAGTGCCAATAGACTAAGTATTCCAATTAAATGATTGTCATGAAGGATAAAAAAAAAACAATAAATTATATAAAAGATACAAGAGATGCATGTTAAATAGGAAAAAAATTGGGGAGAGTTAAGATGTGGAGTAGGAGGAGCTTCTCCTTGCCTCATCCCTGAACACAGCTAGATAAATATTAAATCATTCTGAACACCCAAGAATCTGATCTGAGGACTGACAGAATAAACTGCACAACTGGAGGGAGAGAAGAGACCATATAGTGGAAAGTAGGAGTTGCAGAGATATGATATGGGGGAGAAAAGGATAACGGGTGCTAGGAAAGGAGGGAGCGCTGATTACAAGGGTGCGTGTGTGTGTCTGTGTGTGAGAGAGAGAGAGAGAAAGAGAGCAATGCACAGGGAATTTCAAGGAAAACACTTCCCCAAAGTCATTAACTGAGAAAATGAAAGAAGCTGATTATTGTGAATTTTTATAACCAGCAGAGCTCAAAGACGAGTTTTAGAAGTTCACGCAATGACTGATATTAAACCAATACTCCTAGGGCAGAGGCCTAGGAGTGGATAACGTGATCCCTGGATCCCCAAGATGCACTGGGATAGAAGTTTCCCCCTTCTTGGAGCATATCTTGGAGAGGCGGCACTGCCTCTTCTGAGACAAAATTGCTGGTGGGCACCACTGAGCTGCCCCATTCATTAGCATACAAGCAGAAATAGCTGCTGAGGACAGCTAGCCTGGACACTAACCTTTCGGTGTATTTTACCATACACACCAGGGCCCTGTGTGTTTCTGTGACTGCCCTTCGGGGACAAACTGGCATCAGCCCTGGTGTGGCAAGACCTTCTCCCAGAGGATCAGAATGGATCTGTGCTATGCAGGGCCCCTAAAATTTGGAGTTTTGAAACCCAGCTGTTGTACCTGAGATAAAACACAGGAGTACTGGGCTGCTGGGCAAGCAGATGGCCTGGACACAGGGTGAAGGCAGGGATCTGAGAGACACCTGGAGCACATGAGGGGAGATTGTCTGTCTTCTGTGAGGGCTTACTGGATGGTGGTGAGTGCAAACTCCCTAATCCAGGGATGAAGGACAGGACTGGCACCATATTCCCTCCTGCCCATCAGCACAGACTTTCTTCAGTAAGCAACACAGCCTCCACAGTGGAGGCTTAAGCCACTTATACAAAGCTCTGCCCTGCTGTGCTCAGCAGGTGCTTCTTTACTAGGGCAAGTGTGCTTGAGAACCAGAAGGAGCAGGCTTCTTCACCAGAACACCAGCACAAAACCCCAGCAGGCACCAAGTGTACTGATCATTGAGTGCTACAAAGCTTCAGCTCGAATGGAAACAGGATCAGGCCTCTTTTAACAAGCAGACCAGAGTACACGTACTTAAAACTCATCACACTCTGGAGAAATTCTAAACACTCCCCACTGTAGGCAAGGGGAAACTCTACAGAGGACTGATCTGAGCAAAAGAACAGTCAAAACACAGCAGCAGAATGCATAAAGCATACATCAGAAACACTTTCTGAAATGCCAGCTCCTAGACCATAGATGACCTCTTCTTAATAAAGCCATTACTCTCAGGAGCAGGAACCATAACAGTCTTTCCTAACACATAGAAGAAGGACAGAGATGTAGACAAAATGCCAAGACGGAGGAATTCACCGCAAAAGAAAACAAGAAAAGGTCATAGCCAGGATCTAATCAAAACAGATGTAAGTAATATGCCTGATCCCGAATTTAAAACAAAAATTAAAAGGATACTAGTTGGACTTAAGAAAAGCATAGAAGACACCAGGGAGTCCCTTGTCACAGAGATAAAAGACCTAAAAACTCTCAAGCCTAAATTAAAAACGTGAAACTAACCAGATGTAATGATGTAATGTCCACGAGGATGGAGTAGAGGAACAAATAAGTGATATAGAAAATTAAATTATGGAAAATAATGAAGCTGAAGAGAGAAAGAAAAATATTGGATCACAAATGTAGACTTAGGTAACTCAGCGACTCTATAAAGCATAATAACACTCATATCACAGGAGTCCCAGAAAGAAGAGAGCGAAAAGGGGGCAGAAGTCTTATTTGAGGAAATTATAGCTGAATACTTGCCTAATCTGGGAAAGGAAACAGACATCCAAATCCAGGAGGCACAGAGAACTCCCATCAAAATCAACAAAAGCAGGCCAATACCAAGACATATCATAGTAAAACTTGCAAAATATAGAGATAAGGAAAAAATTCTAAAATCAGCAAGGAAAAATAAATCCCTTAATGACAAGGGAAGATGAATAAGGTTAGCAGCATTTCTATCCACAGAAACTTAGCAGGCAAGAAGACAGTGGCAGGATATATTTAATGTGCAGAATGTGAAAAATACACAGCCCAGAATACTCTATCCAGCAAGGCTGTCATTAAGAACAGAAGAAATAAAGAATTTCCCAGACAAATAAAAACTAAAAAAGTTTGTGATCACTAAATCAGCCCTGCAAGAAATATTAAAGGAGACTCTTTGAGTGGGAAAGAAAGATCAAAAGTGACAAAGACTAGAAAATGAACAGAGAAAATCTCTAGAAATAATGACTTAACAAGTAATACAATGGCACTAAATTCATATCTATCAATAATCACTCTGAATGTAAATGGACTAAATGCTCTGATCAAATGACATGAGGTGTTAGAATGGATAAAAAACCAAGACCATCTATATGCTGCCTACAAGAGACTCATTTTAGACCTAAAGACACCTGTAGATTAAAAGTGAGGGGATAGAGAACCATTTATCATGCGAATAGATGTGTAAAGAAAGAGTTGCTATATTTAGACAAACTAGGTTTTAAAACAAAGACTGCAACAAGAGATGAAGAAGAGTGCTATATCATAATAAAGGGGACTATCTGCCAAGAAGATATAATTATAAATATTTATGCCCCCAACTTAGGAGTACCTAAATATATAACAGATAATAAAAAACATAATGAAACTCATTTATAATAATACAATCATAGTAGGGGACTTTAACACCCCACTTACAGCAATGAACAGATGATCCAAGCAGAAAATCAGCAAGGAAATGATGGCTTTGAATGACACACTGGACCTGATAGACTTAACAGACATACTCAGAACATTTTAGCCTAAAGTAGTAGAATACACATTCTTTTCAAGGGCACATGGGACATTCTATGGAAAAGATCACATACAGGTCACAAATCAGGCCTTAACAAGAACAATAAGATAGAGATCAGACCATGTATATTTTCAGAGCACAACTCTTTGAAACTTGAAGTCAACCACAAGTAAATATTTGGAAAGACAATAAATTCAAAGAGGTTTACGAATATCTACTTAAGAATGAATGGGTTAACCAGGAGATTACAGAAGAAATAAAAAAAATACATGGAAATATGTGAAAATGAAAAAATAATGGTCCAAAATTTTGGGATGCAGCTAAAACAGTTATAAGAGGGAAATATATCAAATACCTCAAGAAGCAAGAAAAGTCTCAAATATACAACCTAACTTTACACTAAAGAAGCTAGAAAAGGAACAGCAAATGAAGCTTAAAGCCAGTAGAAAAAGGGAAATAATAAAGATTAGAGCAGAAATAAATGATATAAAGTTAAGCAAAAAAGCCCAGTAGAACAGATCAATGAAAGTAGGAGCTGGTTCTTTGAAAGAATTAATAAAATTGATAAATGTCTAGTCAGACTTATCAAAAGAGATAGGACCCAAATAAATAAAATCATGAATGAGAGAGGAGAGATCACAACCAACAACACAGAAAACATTTATGAGATGATTATGAAAAAGTATATGCCAACAAATTAAGCAATCTGAAAGAAATGAATAAATCCCAAAAAACATATAAAATACTAAAATGGAAACAGGAAGAAATAGAAAGAAAATTTGAACAGATCGATAACCAGCAAAGAAACTGAATCAGCAATAAAAAAATCTCCCAATAAACAAAAGACAGGGCCAGACGGCTTTCCAGGGGAATTCTACCAAATATTTAAAGAAGAATTCATATTATTCTTCTCAAACTGTTCCAAAAAATAGAAATGAGAGGAAAATTTTCAAACTCATTCTATGAGACCAGCATTACCTTGATTCCAAAACCAAAGACCCCACTAAAAAGAATTATAGGCCAATATCCCTAATAAACATGGATGTAAAAATTCTCAACAAAATACTAGTAAGTTGAATCCATAAGTATATTCAAAGAATCATTCACCATGATCAAGTGGAATTTATTCCTGGGATTCAAGGGTGGTTCAATACTCACAAATCAATCAACATGATAAACATTAATAACGTTAATAAAATAAATAAATAAAGGAAAAATAATAAAATAATAAATAACAAAAATAAATAAAACATTAATAAAAGAGGATAAAAACAATATGATACACTTAATAGATGCAGAAAAACATTTGACAAAGTACAGTTGTCAAAAAACATTTGATAAAAAATGCTGTATTTTGATCCTCAACAAAGTAGGGATAGAGGGAACATACCTCAATGCCATAAAGGCCACATACGAAAGACCCACAGCTAATATTATCCTCAATGGAGAAAAACTGAAAGGGTTCCCTGTACAGTCAGGAACAGGGATGTCCACTCTCACCACTATTATTTAACATAGTACTGGAAGTCCTAGCCTCAACAATCAGACAAAAACAACAACAAAAACTAAAAGGTATCCAATTCAGCAAGGAAGAAGTCAAACTTCACTGTTTGCAGACAACATGATACTCTCTGTAGGAAACCCAAGAGACTCCACCAGGACTACACAAATCCAGTGAAGTCACAGGATACAAAGTCAGCATACATAAATCTGTTACATTTCTATACACCAATAATGAAGCAGCAGAGAAATCAAGGAATCAATCCTATTCACAACTGCACCAAGAAACATAAGATAGCTAGGAACAAACTTAACCAAAGAGGTAAAAGATCTGTACTCCGAAAACTATAGAACACTTACTAAAGAAACTAAAGAAGACACAAAGAAATGAAAAAACATTCCATGCTCATGGGTTGGAAGAACAAACATTATTAAAATGTCTATACTATGCAAAGCAATCTACACATTAAATGCAATCTTATCAAAATACCACCAGCATTTTTCACAGAGTTAGAAAAAACTATCCTAAAATGTATGTGGAACCACAAAAGACCCCAAATAGTCAAAGCAACCTTGAAAAAGAAAAGCATATCTGGAGGCATCATAATTCTGAACTTCAAGTTACATTACAAAGCTGTCGTCATCACAATAGTATGGTACTAGCACAAAAACAGACACATAGATGAATGGAAGAGAACACAGAACCTAGAAATGAGCTCAAAACTATACTATCAAGTAATTTTCAACAAAGCTGGAAAGAAGAGTCTCTTCCACAAATGGTGTTAGCAAAAGACCTAAATGAGAGAGAGGAAACCATCAATATCCTAGAGGAGAACATAGGCACTAACTTTTTTGACATCAGCCATAGCAACTTCCTACTAGATATATCTCCTGAGGCAAGGGAAAGGAGAGCAAAAATGAACTATTGGGACTTCAAGATAAAAAGTTTCTGTATAAAGACTGAAACAATCAACAAAACTAAAAGACAGCCTTTAGAGTGGGAGAAGCTATTTGCAAATGACATATCTTATAAAGAGTTAGGATCCAAAAGTCTACAAAGAACTTATCAAATTCATTACTGAAAAAATAAATAATCCAGTTAAGAAACAGGCAGAAGACATGAATAGACATTTTTCAAAGACATCCAGATGGCCCACAGACACATGAAAAGATGTTCAACATCATTTATCATCAGGGAAATATAAATCTAAACTAGAGTGATATATCACCTCCCACCTGTCAGATCAACTACAAGTAAAACATAGGAAACAACAGATGTTGGCGAGGATGCAGAGAAAGGGGAACCCTATTGCACAGTTGGTGGGAATGCAAACTGGTGCAGCCACTCTGGAAAACAGTATGGAGGTTCCTCAAAAAGTTAAAAATAGAGCTACCCTATGAACCAGAAATTATACTACTAGTTATTTACCCAAAAGTTACAAAAATACTGATTCAAAGGGGCACAGTCACTCCAATGTTTATAGCAGCATTATCAACAACAGGCAAATTTTGGAAAGAGCCCAGATGTCCACTGACTGATGATTAATGGATAAAGAAGATGTGGTGTATATATATATATACAATGGAATATTACTCAGCCACCAAAAAATGAAATCTTGCCATTTACAGCAATGTGGATGGAGTTAGAGTGTATAATGCTAAGCGAAATAAGTCAGTCAGAGAAAGATAAATACCTTATGATTTCAGTCATGTGGAATTTAAGAAACAAAACGATGAACATAGGGGAAAGAAAAAAGAGAGAGAAAAAAAACCACAAGAGACTCAACTATAGAGAACAAACTGAGAGTTGTTGGAGAGGAGGTAGGCAGGGGATGGGTTAATGGGTGATGGGCATTAAGGAGGGCATAGGCTATTCTGTGCACTGGGTGTTATATGGAAGTGATGAATCGCAATATTATACTCCTGAAACTAATATCACATTATATGTCAACTAGTTAGAATTTAAATAAAAACTTGAAACATTAAAAAAGAGAAAGAAGTATATTGCTGCTATAACAGATACCTAAAAATGTTACAGCAGCTTTGGGAATAGGTGATAAAGGGAGGCTGGAAGAGGTTGGAGGCACCTGATAGAAAAAGCCCTACATTTCCATGAACAAACCTTTAATGGCCATTCTGTTGATGGCTCAGAATGAAACTTGAAGAGAGAGGCAGGGAAAGTCTGGATCCTCTTAGACAACACTGAAGTAATTCTGAGCAGGATGATTGTGGAAGTTGGGTGGTAAAGGCCATTCTGATGAAGTCTCAAAAGGAGGAACGTGATGGTCGGACAGTGTTGACAAGGTGAGGTTTTTTTTTTTTTTTTTTTTTACAAATTCTTAAAGAACTTGATTGAATTGTGTTCATCGTTGTGTGTTTTGTGGGAGGCAGAACTTTTCAGAAATAAAATTGGGTGTTTAATGGAAGAAAAAGAGGTTTCAAGTAAAAGAGATAGAAAAAAGGTACACCATTCAATTGCTAAGTGAGAGAAAGCTTAGGTCCGATAAGATAGATATTAAACATTATTAAAATTAAAAGATTACCTTATAAGGTTATCCAGTTCAATTCACCAGTAAGCTGTAACAATTGTAAATCTGTAATCACTTAATAACACAGTTTCAAATTATGTGAAGCAAAATTTAATAGACATTCACAAATTTGCCATTGTATTAGATTTTTAAGTATCAAAGTGGTTAATGGAGTCCTCAGAAAAAAATTAGGGAAGTTACTCATGATGTAAACAATATCATAAATAAACTTTACCTAACTCACCTACACCCAACTGCAGAATAGACATCCATTTTAGGAACTTCCAAGAACATTTATAAAAATTGACACATTCTGTGCCATAAAGTAAGTCTCAAAAATTGTTAAAGGACTAAAACCATTCAGAACATGTTCTCTAACCGCAGTGCAATTAAACTAGAAATGAGAAAAAAAAAATCCTAACTAAGCATGTAGAGTTAAGGAGCTGAATATGCAAGCCTGAATTGGAGATAAAAGTCTGGTAATTATAGAGTTTATTAATGGTAAAACTTGGAATTAAACCTGACTCTCTTTCACAACCATTGGAGGGGAATGACACCATATAAAGTCTTTTCTGTTCAAAACATTTCTTTCTGCATTGAGAATATTTACAATTCATAAAAATAATACTTAAATGGTCTAATACTAGATTATTGTATAACCAGAGAATTCAAACATCTCTCCCACTTAGCGGTGATTCATGTTCTAACACTTTATGGTAGTAGGTTGTAATTTCATAGTCTCTTAAAATAAGACTTATGCAAATAAGATATGTTAATGAAATCTTATCCGAGATTTAGTTTGGATAACCCAAGGTCAAGTCCTTATATAGGCCTCAAGAGCTCTAAAAAAAAACAAAAACAAAAATGCAGAATCTGGAGTCTTGTGAAATATTCCAGACAGCCCTCCTGACTTTTAGTAGGCACAGTTTCACATCAGCTTTTTAATCAAATAAAGCCTCATTTCCTCTGACATTAGATACATCTGGATTTTGTCTTGCATGCTGATATGTTATATAGTATGAAGCCTGTTTTTGAAGAATTAATTTTCCTCACATTTAAAGATATTTTCTTGTTAGAGGTACAACATAACCAGCCACCCATTCCTTGTGCCCCGAAACTCCGAGTGTCTGATGTTACTGTATTCAGTGGATTGGACTCTAAGGACATACTAGCCCTAGATGGTCTTGACAAATGTAAACAGTGAGAAAAAACAAAATTCAACTGAGTAAATTTAAAGATCTAATTGGCTTTATTCAATGATTCATGAGTTAGGCAGCATCCCATCTAGTAAATCGGGAGATGCTCTGAGGAGTTGTACAAAATGGAAAGATTTCATAGGAAGGAGGGTGGGGCTCGAAGTTATTAGTAACTTCTAATAAGTTAGAAAAAAAAAATAAGTTAGGGAAAAAAAAAGATTGTTTCAGGCCAGGATATCTTCTTTTTCCGGAGGAAGGGAAGGGCAGGGTTTTTATCATGCATCACTAGTGCTTATCAGGACATTTCAGATTGAATGTTAAAAGGTCACATTCCTGGGGGCACCTGGGTGGCTCAATTGGTTGATTCTGCCTTCGGCTCAGGTCATGATCCCAGGTTCCTGGGATGGAGCCCTATATTGTGTGTGTGTTGGGGGGCAGGGGGGGGTCCTGCTCAGCAGGAAGCCTGGTTCTCTCCCTCCCTGCTACTCCCCCTGCTTATGCTCACTCTCTCTCTGTCAATTAAATAAATAAAAATCTTTATTTAAAAAAAAAAAAGGTCATATTCCTAGGAAAGGTTAAAACTCTTATTAAGTCTTGTTTTGTTGTCTTTGGGAACAAATGACTCCATTTAGACTTCTTTTTTTTTTTAAACAACTCTAAGCAAATCCCTAATGAGACACTAAAAGAAAGTAGGCTCATTCTTGTTTCTAAAGATATTTATATAGGAGTGGGGTGATGGAGGGCGGGGTATTGGGGAAAACTATTGAAAGACCATTTCCTTCACGTAGTCTAATGAAAGTGCCGTCCAGAGAAACTCACATATTTGATGAAGCGAATTAAGAATATCTGCATAGGGGCGCCTGGGTGGCTCAGTGGTTTAAAGCCTCTACCTTCAGCTCGGGTCGTGATCCTAGGGTCCTGGGATCGAGCCCCACATCGGGCTCTCTGCTCGCCAGGGAGCCTGCTTCCCCATCTCTCTCTCTGCCTGCCTCTCTGCCTACTTGAGATCTCTGTCTGTCCAAAAAAAAAAAAAAGGAATATTTGCATATCCAGAAACATCTGGGAGAGGCAGTACACACAGTGGGTAGAGAATGGGCTTTGCATCTAGACTGAGGAATCTGAGTCCTTATTATCCCAGACACTAGCTGTGTGACATGGCAAAGTTACTTAGGTCTTTGAATCTTAGTTTTTAAATTTTACTTATTTTTTTTTACTTACTTATATTTACTTATTTTACTGGTGAAAATAAAGGCACTGCTCACTGCATAGTTTTGAGGATTAAATGGGAGAATGCATAGCAAGCATTTGATAAAATCATCTTAGAAGTGAATTTATCAGATTTTTTTTCTATAGCAAAGTAATACATTTTTGGAACAAAAATTCAAATACAGAAATACACAAAGATATATTTTTAAAATGCAATAGCTGCCTCACATCCCCCCAGCTTCACCTACAGAGTCTAGTGGTAACCACTATTAAGAGTGTGATTTGTATTTGACCTTCTAAAAGTTTCACTTCTTATTCTTAGGGTTTGAGATGCCTATATCAGCACACATTTTTAAATTCTGCTTACTTTTTCTTTCACTTTCTGGAATTTGGGGTTTGCTCTTCAAACCTGAACTTTAAAAATTATCACATATCTACATTGATCTTTGTTTGGCTGAAAAAACCATCTCCCTGGTCTCCCAAACTGCAGTACTTCATGAGAGCATTGTTCTGTACAGAGTAGAATGTACAGACATCCTGCTAAGGATTACTTCCCCTAGGGATCTAGGTATCACTTGTGGTTAATAGTGTTTGATGAGGGTGCCTGGGTGGCTCAGTGGGTTGAGCCTCTGCCTTCGGTTTGGGTCATGATCTCTGGGTCCTGGGATAGAGCCCGCATCTGGCTCTCTGCTCAGCAGGGAGCCTGCTTCCTTCTCTCTCTGCCTGCCTCTCTGTCTACTTGTGATATCTCTCTCTCTCTGTCAAATAAATAACATCTAAAAAAAAAAATTAAAAAAAATAGTGTTTGATGAGTATGACTGTGGGTGTGAATGTTTTATCAGTTGAGAATGCTTTAACTGCATGTAACAGTTAATTTAACAATAGCTGAAACACATAGGATTTTACTTAAGTGACCAGAAATTTGCATATGTAGAAACTCATTGATAGTGTCAATACCCTAGTTCTGTCTTTCTGCTTTGCCACTCCTAATGTAATGGCTTGTTTGCTCTTGACTGCTAGATGCTTGGTCTCTAGCAAGCATCTAGCATTGTATTCAAGGCAGGAAAAAAAGGAGGGAGAGTGGTGCCAGATAGGTCTTTCTCTAGGTTACATGGAAAACAAAGGCTTAATAAGAAGTTTTCTGGGAGACTTCTGCTTTTTTGTCATGTGTGGGCCACATAACCTTTCCTATCTGCAAAAGAGCTGGGAATCAAGTCTTCTATTTGGTTTTCCAACCTGTACAGTGGGAAATGGCAATGAAAAATGGTTTAATCAATCCATAGCCTCTGGCACATAAGGGACAGTGGGACATGAAGGGGTGGGCTAGGACTCTTCTGTTTTGTTCTTGTTGGCGCTGGTATGAAGACATCCCCCTCATAGCAGTAAAGATGACCCATAAACTCACCATTCAGAAACTCTGTGCCAAGAGAAGATTGGGGTTGCCCTAATTGTTATAGCTTTTAATGACCATCTGCATACACTGAACTTACTTGCCAGGGTCCAAATATGTCCTACCATCAGCCATCTGTTGACCCAGGATCCTTGTTTTTCTTCTCTAACAGCTCAGTTCCAAGCTCAGCTAACAATTCTAGTACTTTTCTACCCTCAAGATTTATTTTGGGGACCCTTCCTATCCTGTCCCTGAGTATTGTTCATGGATGGTCTGGCCCACTGGGAAGGTCTTTCTAAGTCCAGGTATCCTTATGCAAATAAATATACCCGTTCTTGAAATTTTGCATTCCAAAGGGGAATGGTCTCCCTACATCCTTTTGTATAGGCAGAGGATCTTGGCTTTGTTTACTTTACATATAAGAATGATTTGAATGACCAAGAACAGGGAATATCATCCAAGGTGATTCTCTGTATTGCCTACTTACTTACTGGATAGATGGAGCTCAGCTTCACCTACCTAAAAAAAAAAAAAAAAAAAAAAAAAAAAAATCTAGCTATACCAAACAACTAGAAAATATGCAGTAATTATAATATCTGCAAATGGCATAATTGGTTTTCTGAAGTTTTATGTAATACATCTTCAGATCACATCACTTATCCATTACAGAAACTTCCGTCAACTGACAAACATCTCTGGCATCCACTAAGTACCAGACCCTGAGGTAAGTGCGGTGGATGCAGTCAAATAAGGCACAGTCCGCTACTTGGACCTTAGCAGCTAGGGTATGGGAGAGATGTGGAAATTATTTTTACCTGTTGTTTTGGGTGCTAGGGCAGAAGGATGCCTAGGATGGTATGCAATCCCAGAGGAGGGGCAGCTACATCAGGCTTGGGGCCAGAAAAGTTTCTAGGAGAGAGGATCTTTGAGCTGAATTTTGAAGAATGAGTAGAAGTTGCTAAAGGATTTTCCAGTGAGAGGATGGGTGATGACAGGGTGCTCATGGTATTATTTCCGCACATACCAGGTCATTTCTGCACCTGCCACCTCTTCATACAACCACTATGCACAGAAACAAAAAGAAGAGTTCCCAAAAAAATGAAGGGTATTTGGAGAAATGAAGTCTAGAGACTAGAGAGGAATAGGAGTCAGGTGTTATAAAATGTTGAATTAATGAGCTGGAAGTTTGGATTGTAGGTTATGAATTTAGGTCATAAGCTTATTCGATAGTTCCCCTGCCAAGAGTGAAGATATGAACTTCAAATGTTTCTATTTTCTTGAAAGAAGAAAATTAAACATCTATGATAGATTGAATGTAAAGCCCATGGGCTTCTCAAAATGATAATTACAATTATTTTATTATTTTATTATTTTATTTTTCTACCAGTCTGTCTGCTTGCATCAACTTAAGTAGATTAAGCCCTCTGGGGACTTAAAAGTTGTAGGTGAATGTTTTATGCTGGAAATTATAATGAATTACAAACTCTCTAAAGCGGAAGTCATTTCCTGCAGTATTTTTTTCCAAGCTATTATAGTACCATTTATTTTCTTGTAATGTAAAGTGTACAAAATGGGGACTGAGTTAGTAAACCTCCCTTAGCATCTCAATTATTATAGTTCCAGGAAACAAGTTAGGTATGGGAAGAACAGAGACCAATCTTTGCCTATAAATTGTCTTTCTGTAGTTTGGCTTCAAAGTAGTTCCTATGTTTCTCTGTTTTCTTACACCAGGATTTTGTTTTTGTCTTTTTAAAATTTAAAAAAAAATTTTTTTTTGAGATTTATTTATTTGAGAGAAAGGGCACCAGAGAGAGAGAGATTGAGAGAGAAAGAAAGAGAGCACATGAGCCAGGGGAAGGGCAGAGGGAGAGAAAATCTCAAGCCAACACTGTGCTGAGTATGGAGCCTGAATCGAGGCTCAATTCCACGACCCTGAGATCATGACCTGAGCTGAAACCAAGAGTTGACACCCAACCCACTGAGCCACCAAGACACTCCACTCTGAGAAGCAAATTTCCACAATGAAGTCAATGTAATTCAGGAAATCAAAAGGGAGGGAATTTATTTTTAGATTTTTTTTTTAAAAATTTTAAATTACAGTAAAAACATTTTGTCTGTTGGTTTTAAAATGCATTTATCTGTTTTTAAAGTTGTGTTCTAGTATACCCTGAGATTTTATACTATGAGCATTTCAGATCACTAGTATTGATAATGTTTATTTTTTATCCTCTGTGTATGTTGCTGCTTGAATGATTGACAATGAACTTATTCTACCCTAAATTCCATAAGAATGTTGACTCATAATACCTTGTAGTATATTCAGTTTTCCAATTTATAATCCTCTTTCCATACATTGCCTTGTTTAATCTTTGTGATATTACAATAAATGAGACCTGGCATTTTATAAGCTAAGGAAGTAATTCTGAGAATTTGGCCGCCAGATCCTGAGCTTTTTTTTTTTTTTTTTTTTTTTAAGATTTTATTTATTTATTTGACAGAGATCAGAAGTAGGCAGAGAAGCAGGCAGGGAAGAGGAGGAAGCAGGCTCCCTGCTGAGCAGAGAGCCAGATGCGGGGCTTGATCCCAAGACCCTGAGATCATGACCTGAGCCGAAGGCAGAGGCTTTAACCCACCGAGCCACCCAGGTGCCTCTAGATCCTGAACTTAACACTTCATTTGCATCATTTCGGACAGCATTTCATAAGATAGATTTCTGTGCTTCTGTCTCCCCACTCTATTCTATCTCCGAGATGCTGTTTTAACAGTCAAAAGGCTGCCCAGATGACGCTGATAGTGAACCCAACGGGGAGCCCTGATTAAGGGGATTTTTCTAGACCTCTTAAGGAATAAAACCAGAACTTAAACTAGAGATGCTGACTGAAAGTCAAAGGTGTTTCCCATAGATCACAGGTCAGATAGAAGCAGTGGGTGGGTGTCAGGGATTGGTGTGATGCCTCTAGATTATGGATTGATGGTAAAAACATAAACCTTAGAGCAATTTACCTTCAAAAATCTTTTTATGTGAAGATGGACTAACAGTCAATGGTCACAAATTTTCAGAGTGATAACATTTTATGGGATGATGGGGAAAAAGAACAGGTCATATTGTTAATAGGGATGTGAGTGTAAACTGTTTCTATCCATGAAAAACAAGAAATGTGGGAAAAAAAGGTGGAGGAAATGGTAGCATTGCTCTTTGTATCTTTTCAGAAGCCAAGGTGGGGAAAAAAATCCATAAAAAGTTGGTAAGTTGAAGACAAACAATTGCCTTTCTAAAATAATTTGCCTTTCTAAAAGTAAATGCAAAACCTGTAAACTATATGATTGTTTCCCCCCAAGCCTATAGAAATCCTCTGAAATGCAATTTTTACAAACATATAAGATATTGTGTCTAACACTGAGAACATAACTAAGAGAAAAGACAGTTGCCATCAAACTGAAGTAAATTTCCAGATATAGGGAGAAAAGATACTGCATATTTTAGATGGGGGGTTGTACTCAAGCCCTAGGAAGGAAGATCTGAGTGGTAGGTATCTTCATTTTGTATCACAAGTAATGAAACTAAGGCTCCAAGAAGGATGTTGCCTAAGATGTTTGGTGAAAATGGGGGAGAAAGGGATGTGAAACTGAACTCAAGTTTTGTATCAAACTAGGACCATAACACATAGCAACATAAAGAAGAACTCAGAAGAGAAGGAAAATAAGCTCTAGGAGATTGAAGGACAGCCTAGGTAATGCATCCTACAACTCATTCTGTGAGGTTGATGGAATGTAACATTGCTTTATTACCAAAGAACACTACTGAGCTATGATCATGAAATTTCTTCTTGGACATTTCATATTGAGACCTTCCAAATTCTTATTCAGAAGTCAATTTAAAAAATCCTTAGGAAGGAGTTTTAAAAAACCAGATTTGATGGAGGATACATCTTAGATAATTTCCTTGTGCTGCTCCTTATCACCTGTCAAGAGTTTTTATTTTAGATAATGTCATCTTAAGTAGTATACTGCAAGCACTTCCTGCTTTCAAGTGTTTGTAGCTCCCAGGATCTGTATTATATGTTGTAATGTAATTTGTAAAATTTATTTTTTTCAAGGCTATCAAAGACTTCCAAAAGTTTACTTTGATATTTTTAATCATTGATAATCTATGCAATGGCTTGTCTTTTTTTCCCCCCAAATAATGCTTTCCTTTTTCTACATTGTCAGAAAATTATTCTATGCATTAGTCCACAGTGGTCCAACTTCCCTCAAAACCTTTTCCTTTCTGTTCCAAAGGACTTCCTGAATGCTAAGCCTCAAGGCAGGGCTCACATGCCTCACATGTCTTGTATAAATTTGAATTTAGCTTCAGGAAAACATTTTCAACTAGTACCTGAAACTTCTTCAGTCTGAGTGTTCTGATTCATCCTCAGTTACTTTGCAGTGAAGGAATTTCTTTTTCTTTCTTTCTTTCTTTCTTTCTTTCGAGATTTCATTTATTCTTGACAGAGAGAGAGAGAGAGAGAATGAGCCAGGGGAGCAGGAGAGGGAGAAGCAGACTCCCTGCTGAGCAGGAAGCCTAACACAGGAATCAATCCTAGGACTCTGGGATCATGACCTGAGCCAAAGGCAGATGCTTGCTGACTGAGCCACCCAGGGCCCTGGTAGAAGAAATTTCTGATTAAGCTCTGTTCTCTTATTTTGATCAAAAATTTTTGATCATAATTTGTTTTTCCTAAGAGAAAGCAATCTGGCATTTTATGAGCATGAACCCAATAATTCACAGTGGTCTTTTTCCTATAGGAACACATGAGATGATTTGCTTTTTTAGAAGTAAATGGAGGGACTCTTGGATGGCTCAGTTGGTTAGGCATCTGCCTTCAGCTCAGGTCATGATCCCAGGGTCCTGGGATTGAACCGTATGAGATCTCCCTGCTCAGCAGGGAGTCTGCTTCTTCCTCTGCTACTCCCCCTCTTCCTGCTAATGCTTAGGTGCTCTCTCTCCTCTCTCTGAAATAAATAAAATCTAAAAAAAAAAAGATTTAAAGAAAATAAAAGTAAATGCAAACCCTATAAACTATAGTTTGTCCTTTACCAAGCTTCTAGAAATCTCTCAAATGCAATTTTTATAAACATATGTGTCTAACATTGAGAACAGGTAAAAAATACATTTGTTCATAATGGAATCCATAAAACAATACTTACCATGCAGTAATTTTTTTGTTTTCTTTGTTTTCTCCTTCCTTCTCATAGATGCTTTTTACAGTGCTTGTCTGTAATTAATTTCAGTATTGGTGGGAAAGAATTTCAGAGTTATTTCTAGTAATTCCCTTGTTCCCTTAATGGACTGGTATCAGATTTTTTTTTTCAATGTGTAACTGACTTTATTTTGTTAACACTTGCTCTAATCTTAACTTCACAAATGGAGGTTTTCCATCCCCACTAACACAACAGGGAATCTGAGAGTTCAGATTTGTCCACTGCTATTGTTCCCCTTGGGAATGGTCTTTATCTTGCCGTCTACCAGAGAAAATAATTTTTATGTCTCTCAAGTGTCTTTAAAATAGGGCTTTCTTTTCCTTTTGAGGATATCTTTCAACTCACATTTTATATTTCCCAAATGAATAATCTTAGAGGTAAATGCCTGTGTAGGACAGACAAAACTGAACAGACAAAATTTCTAGTTAGAGAAAACAGTTTGTACCTTTCTTTTGTTTAGACAATTAAGAATTGCTTTCTGAATAAAAACCCACCCACACATCCTTGTGTTATATTTTTGGATTTTCAAATCTTGCTATCTTTTAAAAGAAAGCCATAGTCTTAATAAGCAATAGCAAAAAAATATATTAACAAACTCTATGTATGTTGATGTAATTTCAGATCTTGGTTATATAAACCTATTTATGTCTATCTGTGTGTGTGTGTGTGTGTGATTGGTACAAATTGACTTAAGAAACCATTTTAAGAGAAAAAAATACCCTTGTATTTTACTTTCATTGTATGAAATTTAGCACATGAACGTGGCTTGTTCTGTTTCTGTGTTTTAACTATTTTTTTGTCATTCCTGCTCTGTAATTGTTACCAATTTTTTTAAAATAATTATTTATAACACTGGGAACCTAGTTTCATCTTTGGTTTAATGTTCTAAAATCCTTTGATCCTGAATACAAAGAGAAATTCCAGAACATTTAAGAGAGTTGAAAGAAGATAATTAAAGCAATAATCTGAACTCAGAACGACAACCCACCTACACATGTGTATAGTATACTACAGAGTGACTCTTGAATTCCTGGTAGTGGTGGTTGTGGTAGAGGGCATATACTTGCTTAAACAGACCTCCTTTCCATAGATACTGTCTATCTAAAGAGGACTGCTTAATCTGGGGTCCATGATACATGTAGGCAGAATGGAGTGTACATGTGCATGTATGCATTTTCCTCATGGTTATAGTCATAGACTTTCAAAGGGTTTCATAACCCAAAAAGGCAAAAAATGATTAGACTAGAAACTTACAAGATGACTGTATCCAGTGACCTAAATATTTCAGATTTTCTAAATATTACTTATGTATTAGGGCTCTCCAGAGAAATAGAACAATAAAAATGGACTCTCATGGTTATGGAGGCCAAGAGATTCCTTGATCTGCAGTCTGGAGAATGAGGACAGCTGTTCGTCTGAAGGTCTGAGAACAGGGGCCTGAAGTGTAAGTCCCAACTGAAGTCCAAAAGTCAAAGAACAAGGAGCACTGAAGTCTGAAGGCAGGAGAAGATGGATATCTTAAATACTATTTTTTTTTAAAGATTTTATTTATTTACTTGACAGAGAGAAATCACAAGTAGATGGAGAGGCAGGCAGAGAGAGAGAGAAAGGGAAGCAGGCTCCCTGCCAAGCAGAGAGCCCGATGCGGGACTCGATCCCAGGACCCTGAGATCATGACCTGAGCCGAAGGCAGTGGCTTAACCCACTGAGCCACCCAGGCGCCCAAGAAGATGGATATCTTAATTCAAGCACCTTTTTGCTCTATTCAGGCCCTCAACAGATTGGATAATGCCTACTCACTTTGGGGATGGTCATCTATTTTACTCAGTTTACCAATTCAGATGCTAATCTCTTCTAGAAAAACTCTCACAGATACTCCCAGAAATAGTTTTTTTTTTTTTTTTTTTTAACCAGTTATTTGGGCATCCTTTAGCCCAGTCAAGTTGACACATAAAATTAACCACCACCACTTAATAGCCTGAAACATAAACTTATTATGAATTTCCACCTCTTAAGACCTAGATGCCAGTCAACAAACTGAAGAAATTCTGTCGCATGAATGGTACAGGCATATGATCAAAGCAGAAAAAGTACATCATAGTTTCATTTTATGAAGATGATGTATTCTTAAAGACCTTGCAAAATTAAAAACTTGCATATTTCCTATTGAACTGCTCTTATAGGACTGACAAAGAGATTTACAAGTGAAAGTGGTCAAGTCATAGGTCACAAACATAAACACAGTTGGTAATTCATTCGTCCTTCCTCCAGCTTAAAATGAGAATTCTTCAAATTATTCAAGGTTTAAAAATTGATTTACATTATTCTGAATTTTGTGCTGAACACAGAACTTTATTGATAGTAGAAATTCAGCTTTTTCAAGTAAACACAAAGTAAATTTGCATACATTTCCATTAGGTATGTTATACTGTATACAGTAAACTGAAATTTCATCCTTTCTAATTATTAGAATGCTCAAATTTTTAACTCAATTTGTCTCTTACAAGATATCATTCACAAATAATTTTGTAAATCAATACAGCAACTAATACCACTGTTGGTATAATCACTATAATTAATGGCTCCACTAATCTATTAAGGGGAATAAATTTCTCTCCATTCTTCAGTGGTTGTCTATGTTGTGTTGCTTTGTGTTGTGTTATCTATGTGTTGTGTTGCTTCAGTGGTTTGTCTATGTTGTGTAGCAGCTTGGCAACTAAAGAAACCCAATGGGAAGGAGAGATTGAACCAAATGAAATACCAGTTAAGAGTAGGTTTGAGAATCTATAGATCCATTTCTTGTTTTCATAATGTATGCATATATATATATATATATAGATAGATATATGTATTTCATTTTCATTTTGATTCAGTGCTCTGTGGAAAATTTAATTGACATTTGAATATGGTTTGAGGTACAGCAACTTTTGATTTTTGACTCATGGTTTCCAATCCCTAACTGGAAAGGAGGACAGTATAAATTCCCCCTTAGTTTATCTATTATGCTTCAGTCACAGTTTGTGTAAGTAAAATCTTTCAGGGTCTAAACAAAAAATTAACTGGAATAAATCTTTGTTTTTTTCATTTTAAAAGATTTTATTTATTTATTTGACAGAGAGAGAGAGATCACAAGTAGGTAGAGAGGCAGGCAGAGAGAAAGAGAGGGAGACAGGCTTCCTACTGAGCAGAGAGCCCGATGTGGGGTTCCATCCCAGGACTCTGGAACCATGACCTGAGCCGAAGGCAGAGGCTTTAACCCACTGAGCCACCGAGGTGCCCCTGCTTTTTTCATTTTAGAAATTTGAATTTTAAGGACACTATGACTTACTCTGAATCAAAATTTTGCCTTTTAGGTTGTTTTGACCTTGATTTGCAAAGCTTCTTTGTATAACAAATAATTAAAAGTGGCATGTTTGGTTTTCAGGTCATCAACTCTCTTGATTGTCAGAGGTCTTACTATAAATATACATAGAAAAAGAATAAGGAAAAGAGAAATCGGGGTGCCACATGGAAACCAAGTATCAGCCACAGAAGTAGAAGTCCTGTAAAGATTACCACAGATTATATGGGCCATAGGGCAATCATGATGTGATTTCTATTTCTCAAGTCCAATTCTAGCTTTAGGGAGCCATCAGTCACCCACTCAATAGCAGAAGTTTATGGAGCCCTTGACAGCACTCTGCCAATTTCACTCCTCAGCTTTTGGTATGGTCTCCTCCAAAAAGCCATTCTTTAGTCACCTTCCAAATACCCTTTCAGTATGCTCTCATAGTGTTCTATGTGTCTTGCTGTTGTAACCTTTATCACATTGTATTACAATTCTAGTTTTTCTTGTCAGAGCCCTCTACTAGATTATGAAGTCAAGTTCTGTGCCTCAGACATCTCTGTGCTCTGATACCCTGGCTTCTTTGTGTGTTTTTTAGTCTTTGCTCCCATTACCAGCTACTTTTGATTGAACTTCTTTTTAGGACTCAAAAACTTTCTCAAAGGGAGAATTAGGTTTGTTCATTTAGTCATTATTTTCTCTGTGGGGGTAGTCTTTTGTTCATGCCATTTCGTGCCATTATCTCATAGACTGTTGGCATACAAAATGGCTGCCCCAAACCAAGGGCTGTGGCCAAATTGAGGAGGGTGGTACCAGCATAGTAACTCACATAGTCCAGCCTGGCTGTGGGTTTAGAGGGAAGGCCCATTTAGAGAATTGTGCTGTGCAAGGGCTCACAGTTTACAGCCCAAAAGCTTGTTAAATTGATTAAATGCATGAATGACCTGTATTGGTTATCATTCCTTTCTGGACTCCTTTCTGGACCACTTTCTTTCAGATTGAAGAGCTAATATTCTTTTGAAGAACTAATATTCTTTTGTGGAAGAATGAGCTCAGCTTTCAACCAGGAAGAAACTCATTTCCTTCACTGACATCCCTGGCATCCCTAGTAACAAAAACCAGTTTTTGGGAAATAGGTTAGAATTATGCATGAAACTCTAATCTGCTGTTGTGTCAGCCTCAAATGCTAATAGATCTTAAGTAAAAAGTTTTTAGTTTTTGACAGAGTTTTGGTGACTAATTTCTTCTCCATAATTTGTTTCTGAGATAAGACAAACTCATCAACATTAAGCCTGCTTTCCCCTGCCTTTCCTCATATGGTCCTTGCTAAACCTTTAGTTATATCATTCATTTAAAAATACCAGTTTTGAAACACATTCACACTTTAAGATGTTTGGTTTTTGTCTCTGGTCACCTGGCTCTTCAGAACCTTTCTTATTACTATAGTAGTTGGAAAAATCAACACAATCTATTTCAGCTATTTGTCAAATGGGCTAGGCTATGACTCTGATGCAGTTGTTTGGTCAAACCACCAGCCTAGCTGTTACTATAAAAGTCTTTTTAAGATATTTTAGTAGACATTGAGTAAAGCATAGTATCCTTCATAGTATGGGTGGGCCTCATATAATCAGTTGAGGGTCTTAAGAGAAAAGACTGGGGTCCCTGAAGGAAGAAGGAAGTTCTGTCTCTGGGCTGCCTTTGGACCCAAGACTACAATATCAACTCCTGCTGCAATTTCCAGGCTGCTGGCCTGCCCTGCTAACTGTAGACTTGTCAGCACCCTCATAATCACACAAGTCAATTCCTTAAACCTATGCTCCTTTCTATTCTATAATATACACACACAGATTAGTGAATTAGGATACACCACACACACACACTCTATTGGTTCTGCTTCTCTAGAGAATTCTGACTAATAGAGCTACCATTCTACTAATAGAGCTACTAATAACAAAGTGGAATTATTTATGCCACCTGGAAATAAAATAGATCAATGATTCTAAAACAATGGGCCCCATGGAGGGGTTCAGAGACTGCCAAAGGGGAAAAGCAAAGCACTTCCCTTCCTGAGCTTCAACCAGAGTGACTTGACTTTTATTTGTTTTGTATTTTAGAAGATGGTATAAATGATTCTTTAAAAAGCATCCCACTGCTAAAAATAAAGCTTGAAAATGACAGACTTATGCTTAGGACGGACCCCTTTCTCAAAGTTTACATATATATGGTATCTGAACGAGTTTAATGAAAAGTTTTCATGTAATTGTTGACTGATGAGGCAGTAATATCTCAAAATGTGCCAAACATATTTTTTGTAGCCTATCAAGATATTACCTCTATGATAATGATTTTCCAGTACACATCCCTTCCTAATAACTTGATTCTATCCAGCTCTATAGTTTTAAAAATATGTAAGAAAATGTAACTATTTCTCAAATGGAAGTTCATCTTCTTGAGTGACCTTTCGTTAGAGCACATATCTCTAAAATCACAAAAGACAGAGGAAGGTGTATTTGATATCATAAAGAGTCCATGGCACTCTTCTTAATAGTCTTCAAAAGTTCCCTTCCTACTAGAAGATAAAATCTAGGCCCGTGTTTTCAAGCAGTAGTGTCATCAGAATCAGCTGGGGAAGCATCAATTTCTGGGACCTACCTCCAAAATTTCTGATTCAATAGGTCCAGGATAGGACCTAAGCATTTATATGTCCAACAAATTTCCAGGTGATGTTGAGACTGTAAGTGCATGGGCCCCACTGTGAACCAATAGTTTAAACTACTTAGCATTGCACAAGTGGATCTTCTTCAGCAACATGGACCTGCTTACAGTGCCCCTGGTGATCACCATACTCTTTCCTGTTGCCATGACTTGTTCATGTTTCACCCCTCCCTGTTCCATTTATTTACTTGTTAATGACTGTTTAACTTTAATGAATCAGTGTCCATCATCCCCAATGACAGAATCTTCTCTATCATTTCAATTGCCTCCCCAACTCCTCATTTGAATGGGATAGCCCTCCCTTAATGCTCCTACACTGCTCTGGACACATTTCTCCATTGCTCTCATCCCATTATATAAGAATTGTCTATTTAAGTATATATTTCTTTTTATTTTTTTTTTAAGATTTTATTTATTTATTTGAGAGAGAGAGAGAGAAGTAAGGGGAGTGGCAGAGGGAGAAGCAGACTCTCCACTGAGCAGGGAGCCCGACTCGGGGCTCGATCCCAGGACCTTGAGATCATGAACAAAGCCAAAGGCAGATGCCTAACCAACTGAGCCACCCAGGCGCCCCTTAAGAATTTATTTCTTCTGTGACACTGAATTCCTTGCAACTGAATGGCATCATTTTCCTTGTATGCACAGTACATTCAAACTGGAGGTGCTGGGTAAATTGGAGGAAGAGAGGAGAGGAAGGAGGGGGTGGAAGGTAGTGAAACTTTTGCCCTTGATGGCTGGGCGTACCTATTTTGATACGGACTGCATATGGTTCTGGGTTAGAGGAAAGCTTCTGGAGGCCATGGGGCAGTAAAAGGATTCTTTTTTTATTTTATTTATTTTATTTTTAATTTTTTATAAACATATAATATATTTTTATCCCCAGGGGTACAGGTCCGTGAATCGCCAGGTTTACACACTTCATAGCACTCACCACAGCACAAAAGGATTCTTTTAATTCCATCTTTTCCTGATTCTGTAGTCAGTCTACAGAATTCCAGTGCAAATCAAATAAACAATGCACTGGGATTACACAGCAGGCAATTTTCTCTTCCATTTGGCTGTGACCCTTTAACAGAGCATGCCAGCCTCCAAGGAAGACTCTATGTGTGATTAGTGTGACAATGTCTGGCAGATGTCACCTTTAACTTCACCTCAAGTTATTACAATTTTTAAAAGATATTAAAATTTAGGGCAACTTTAGTAATGTATCATTGGAAGTAATTGGAAGACATGGTTCTTTTTTTTTTTTTTTAAAGATTTTATTTATTTATTTGACAGAGAGAGATCACAAGTAGGCAGAGAGAGAGGGGGAAGCAGGCTCCCCGCCGAGCAGAGAGTCCGATGTGGGGCTCGATCTCAGGACCCTGAGATCATGACCTGAGCCGAAGGCAGAGGCTTAACCCACTGAGCCACCCAGGTGCCCCGGAAGACATGGTTCTTATGGTCTTTTTCATACAGCTCACAAGGACCATTAACTGCACAGTGAAGTTTGTAAAGGAGGTCCTTTGTTCACAGACTACTGTAAATAGCCCATGTTCAGGCTCTTCAGTATTCCCATTCCTTCTGTCTAGCCTCATGACTTTTTACTCTTTTCTATTCATGGCCCCATTTTCACTGGAAAACCATAACCCTCCCATTTTACTGATGTTGAGCCTGAGCGGTTTGTCTAGTCACAGCACAGAATGGAGGACTGGGACCAGGCTCCTGCTCTCCGTCAGTAATGCTGCCCTTCACAGGAGCGACATTGCAGTTGTGGGCGCAGCTTATTATTACCGAAAATGCCATCACCGATAACATCCATGGAAGGTTTGCTCTGCTGCAGGCACTGCGCTAAATGCTTTACACATACTGTCTCATCTGATCTTTGCAACTACCCCATGAGTAGCTCAGTTATTCCAGGTTTCAGGTTGGGAAAAGAGACCTGAAGGCTCAAATAACATACCCCAAACCTGCACTGTAAAACCAAAATTCAGTCAGAGGCATTCTGTCTCTAGAGCTCATGTTCCTCACTGCTATACAAATGGAGTAAAACCAGACAGAAATTCCACTCTGGTTGCCAGTAGTGACTGAAGCAAAACAATTGTTACAAAAGGTAAATAGTGAGACAACAAGATACCCGTGGGCACCTCCTGACTTGCCTCACATTTGTGAAAATATGCACATTGTAAGGGGCTGGTGTCTATATGATTTAACATCTTGTCTTAATAACTTACAATAAATTACATAAACATAGGTTTGGAAGGAACCACAAGTTTCTCTAATCTAGTGTTATCAGATGAGCAAAACCTCTCTTCTCTAAGATCCTAGATGAAGAGCAGGCAGTCTTTGTCAAATACCAGGCTATGAAAGAGGGACTGCCTTTCGGAGTCTGGTGGTTTCTGGTTCTTTCTTATCCTGAGCCAGAGCCCATTTCACCTGTCCCCTTTCCCTCTTGGTCCTGTCCCTCCTCTCTGAATTAGGAGGAGTAAACCTGTAGATAGCCTGTAGACTGCAGACAGGAATAAGTCCATAACAGCATGGAAGGATATGATAGCCATGTCTCCCCTCAGTCCTGTCCTAATCACTTACACAGCTCAGAACAAACCCTTTTCAACCCCCATATTTCCAGGTCTCCCACCATTTGGATACTTTTTCCAGGACACAGGCTAGTTTTTCTATTAAAATTCTCTTCAGAATATAAACATAGATATCTCATCAGTGCCGAATGGTGTGGAATACATTACTTCCTGAGTTCTGGGTATTGTACTGCTATTAATAGCTCGAGCTAAGTTAGTTGAAAAGCAACCACACATTTCCTTAACTAATTTTGTATTTGTAATTACCTACATACTCAGGTCTATTGAATAAGAATTGCTTTGAGGCCCAGAATTTCCTAACCTGAGGCTAAATGTCAAAGTTAACATTTGTTTGAATTGGTTATTTTTTTAAAAAATTTCTGTAAATATTATAGCACGTCAGGATTATTTTAAATCTCTAGTTGTTTGTGTTAATCAATTATATGTAATTTTCTTTCATATTGTTAATATAAAATACTGTGCCTGACAGACCCAAGTACCGAGACTGGTGGGTGGTATGATGTTAAGTAAACATTTTTCAGAACCAGTTACCAATATTCTTTCAATGGCTTATTCAATCAGCTGTACCTCCTTTAAGTACTACAGGGTCAGTGTTCATCAGTTTATCCATAATAATACCATAAGAAAGTTTGTCAAATGTTTTCTAAAAATCAAGATACAGTATATTTAAGATACTCCATTGATTTGTAAACTGTATTAAAATGTGGTTACTAATACTCCATTTTAAAAAACAAACATTCAGGGTACCTGGGTGGCTCAGTTGTTAAGCATTTGCCCAGGTCATGATCCCAGGGTCCTGGGATAGAGCCCCACATTGGGCTTCCTGCTCAGCAGGAAGCCTGCTTCTCCCTCTTCCACTCCCCCTCCTTGTGTTCCCACTCTCCCTGTGTCTCTATCTATCAAATAAACAAAATCTTTAAAAAAAAATAAAAAACAACCAGGTGGGATTAATCCCTGGGTTGCAAGGGTGGTTCAACATTCGCAAATCAATCAATGTGACTGAACAAATCAATAAGAGAAGAGAGAAGAACCACATGGTCCTCTCAATTGATGCAGAAAAAACATTTGACAAGATACAGCATCTGTTCTGATTAAAATGCTTCAAAGTATATATAGAGAGGGAACATTCCTCAACTTCATAAAAATCTATCTATGAAAAACCCACAGCAAATATCATCCTCAATGGGAAAAAGCCAACAGCCTTCCCTTTGAGATCAGGAATGACGAGGATGCCCACTCTCACCACTCTTGTTCAATATAGTATTAGAAGTCCTAGCAACGGCAGACAACAAAGAGAAATAAAAGGTATTCAAATTGGCAATGAAGAAGTCAAACTCTCTCTCTTTGCAGATGACATGGTATTTTATATGGAAAACCCAAATGACTCCACTCCCAAACTACTAGAACTCATACAGCAATTCAGTAATGTGGCAGGATACAAAATCCATATACAGAAAACAGTTGCTTTCTTATACACTAACAATGAAAATACAGAAAGGGAAATTAGAGAATTGATTCCATTTACTATAGCACCAAGAACCATGAGATACCTGAGAATAAACCTAACCAAAGAGGTAAAGGATCTGTACTTGAGGAACTACAGAACACTCATGAAAGAAATTGAAGACACAAAAAGGTGGAAGACCATTCCATGCTCATGGATAGGAAGAATAAACATTGTTAAAATGTCTGTACTGCCTAGATCCATCTATACTTTCAATGCCATCCCGATCAAAATTCCCCTGGCATTTTTCAAAGAGCTGGACCAAACAATCCTAAAATTTGTATGGAATCAGAAGAGATCCAGAATTGCTAAGGAAATGTTGAAAAAGAAAAACAAAACTGGGGGCATCATGTTGCTGGATTTCAAGCTTTACTACAAAGCTGTGATCACCAAGATAGCATCGTACTGGCAAAAAAAACAACCTTTCAGTTTTAAAAACTATGATGATGAGTTCTTAGTCTATGTTGATTTCTATGGGTCATTGATTTCTAAATCCTCTTAAGGAGAATGGGCATTACCTTACCCCTAGATTGGTTTTATAATAGCCAGATGAAGTAGGAAGGAATTAAAATTTATGCCACAGTAGAATTAAAAATTACAGAATGTTAAAGAAATGAACAATTCAGGCCTATTTTTAAATGTGGAAACAAACTTTTAAAAAGTCATCTGGCAATGTATAAACCAGGGTTCAGATCCAGCTCTTTTGCCTCCAAGTTCATTCTCCACATTGAACTGCACATTCTCTTGATCTCAATCCCATCCATTCAATTCCTATGATGAATTCTCACTCTCAAAGGGTCATGAGCAATCCTCAAAATAGGGTAGACAGAGCCTCAGGAGAAAAATGGTACATTTTTATAAAGTATCACTTTTTGTTTCAGAGAGCATTCTTTTTTACTGATATAAAATACAAAGAAGAGTAATATAAAATTCACTTCAAATGTTAAGAGGACAGGAGATTTTAAAGACATCTGGTGAATGTTTTGACCCTCTCTGGACTACCCTATCAGGTTACCACTGATTTATTTTCTTTGCCATTAGAGCTATATTAGTGGAAAAATTTGAGATATCTTATTATTTGGGACTTTAGTAGTTCCAAGTGACAGAAACCTCAACTTAAATTGGCATGATTAAAAATGGTGTTTAATGGTTTACATAACTGAAATACTGAAGAGTAATATTTAAGCAGAGTTGAATCCAAGAGCCCAAACTCTGACATCTAGATGTGATCTCTCAGATTGGTGTACCTCTTCTTCCTTCTGACTTCTGATTTCTCTCTTCTGATTGAGGCTTTTTGCTGGTGGTGATAAGATGGTTATTAAGTATGATCCTACACTTTAAGCAAGCATAAAAAAAGAGAATATCTTTCAATGATGCCAGCAAAAATTTCATGGTTCCCATTTTTATCATCTTCAGGCAGAGCAATATGTTTGGGAAGGTAGGATACTCTGAATCACATGCCCACTACTGGAGCTGAAGTCTGCCTTCCTGGAAGGTCATGGTCAATGACCTTCCAGAAGTAGGTGAGGGCTGGTTCCCAGAGGAAGATAGAGGGGTAAGGCCTTTATCAGAATGAGGGTAGGAGGAGCTTGGGAAGATGATGAGTAGGAAGACCCTGGCTCAACCCCTCTCACCTTTACAACTGGATGTCATCCATATCCATGTAAATAAACCAGAGAAGGATAGGAAGACCGGCAGAACAAACTCTGCAACTAAATATAGAGAAGCTATATCTAAAAGGTTAGGAAAGTCAGAAAGGCAGAGGGAAGCTGCCTGCAGGAGGGAGGGAGCTGCACATGCAGATAAGACAGAGAAATGGACCCTTGTGTCAGGAAGCTCACATTGGCAAGATTAATCCCCATGTTTGGCTTTGAAAACCAGAGGGACTGAATTCTGTGAGTGTGTATAACCATTGGAACTTGGAGTCTGGGGCTTTAAAAGTCAGCTGACTCAGCCCTGGGCAAGTTTGGAGGGCAAGTTGCCACTCTTAAAGAGATAAGCCGCCTGAGTGGAGAGACAACATAAAAATGGCAGTTTACAAAATATCTCTAGAACTATGTGTGCTTGTCCATGATCCTCAGGATGATCTGCTTGTACTTATCCTTGAGGGAAAAACTGAGGACTAATTTGGGCAAGTAGCAGATGATGTTGGCTAGGTTGCCCCTTCAGGACAGCACACCTTGCAGCAGCAGCTTGGTCCATTTGACTGGGGCCATAGCCAACTTGGATATGGCAGTGGCAATGCCTCCAGTCAGGAAGTCCTTGAGGAAGGAGATGGCTTGTTCTGTCATGGGCGGCAGGGCAGATAGAGCAATGGACAGACAGTGGAGCGGAGGTAAGGAAAGCCAGCAGGTGGGGGCTGCTGGTCCAACCCTGAGACCTCTGGGACTAAGAAGCTTAAGGCAATGTTTATAAGGATATTCACTGAGCTTGAGAAAGAGTGGAAGATATAATTGAGACCCTTAACACAGAGATAAGGAAAAACATAGCAGAGATAAAGGGCTCAATAAGTGAAGTAAGGAACATCCTTGATGAAATGGACAGCAGGATGGAATAAACAGAGGAACAACCTAGTGTCCTAGAAGACAGAGTAATGGAAAGTAATCAAGCTAAGCAAAAGAGGAAAAAAAATTATGCAAAACAAGAATAGACTTATGGAAATCAGAGACTCCATCAAACGTAATAACATTCATATTATAGGAGTCCCAGAAGAAGGAAGGGAGAAAAGTGGGCAGCAAATTTATTTGAAAAAATAATAGCAGAAAACTTTCCTTATCTGGGGAAGAACACAGATATCCAGATCCAGGTGGCACAGAGAATTCCCATCAAAATTGAGAAAAGCAGACCCAAATCGACAGATACTATAATTCAATCGGCAGAACATAGTGACAAAGAAAAAAAATTAAAAGCAGCAAGAAAAAGACAGTTACATACAAGGGAAAACCTATAAGGCTAGCAGGAGATTTTTTTCAACAGAAACTTATCATGCCAGTAGGGACTGGCATGATATCTTCAATGTTCTGAATGGGAAAAAAATCTGCAGCTGAGAATCCTCTTTCCAGCCAGGCTCTCATTCAGAATAGAGTGAGAAATAGAGTTTTGCAGACACACAAAGGAAGAAAGAAAGAAAGAAAGAAAGAAAGAAAGAAAGAAAGAAAGAAAGAAAGGAGTTCATGATCACTAAACCAGCTCTGCAAGAAATATTAAAGGGGATTCTTTCAATGGACAGGATAAACTAAAATAACAGTGTGATGGAAACACAGAAGCAGTAAAAATGAATGTTTTTGTAAAAAATCAGCCAAGGAACTCACAAAATAAAAGGATATAAAATAGGACAACATATACCAAAAATGTGGGGAGGAGTGGAATGAAGAATGAGTTCAAACTTAATATATCATCAACTTAATATAGACTGCTATATGCAGGAGAGTTTATGTATAGGCCTAATGGTAGCCATATATCAAAAGCCACTAATATGCAAAGAATAAAGAGGAAGAAATCCAAATGCATCACTAAAGAAAAGTATCAAACCACAAAAGACAAGAAACAATCATAGAAAATCTCCAGACACAACTACAAAATAAAATGACAATAAATACATATCTATCAATAATTACTTTAAATGTAAATGGATTAAATGTTCTAATATAAAGACATAGGATAACAGATTGGATACAAAACAAGACACATCTCTATGCTGCCTACAAGAGATTCATTTCAGACCTAAACACACATGAAGGTTGAAAGTGAGGGGATAGAGAAACATTTATCATTGAAATGAATGTCAAAGAAAGCCAGAGTAGCAATACTTATATCAGACAAATTAGATTTTAAAACAAAGACTGTAACAAGAGACAGAAGGACACCATACAATAACAAAGGGGGCAATCGTATAAGAATATATAACAATTGTAAATATTGATGCACCCAACATAGGAGCGCCCAAACACATAAAACTGTTAATAACAAACATAAAAGAACTAATTGACAATAGTGGTAGGGAACTTGAATGCTCCACTCACATCAATGAACAGATCATCTAAACAGAAAATCAACAAGGAAACAATGTCTTTGAATGACACATTGGGCCAAATGGAGCTAACAGATATATTCAGGACACTCCATCCTAAAACAGTACAATACACATTCTTTCCAAGTACACATGGAACATTCTCCAGAACAGATCATATATTAGCCCACAAAATGAGCCTCAACAAATTCAAGAAATCATGCCATGAAACTTTTCTGACCACAATGCTAAGAAACTAGAAGTCAACCACAAGAAAAAATCCGGAAAGACCACAAATACACAGAGGTTATATAACGTGTTATTAAACAATGAATGGGTCAACCAACAAATAAAAGAAGAAATAAAAGGTACCTGGAAACAAATGAAAACACAATGGGCCAAAACCTTTTGGATGCTGCAAAACTGGTTCTAAGAAGGAAGTTTATAGCAATACAGGCCTATTTCAAGAAGCAAGAAAAATCCCAATAAACAACCTAATCTTACATCTAAAGGAACTAGAAAATAGAGACAAAACTTAAAACCAGCAGAAGGAAGGAAATAAAGATTAGAGCAGATATCAATGATATAGAAATTAAAAATGAAAATAAAACAGATCAATGGAACCAGGAGCTGGTTCTTTGGGGGGAAAAATTAATAAAATTGATAAACCTCTAGCCAGACTTATCAAGAAAAATGGAGAAAGGACTCAAATAAAATAAAAAACAAGAGAAGAGAAATAATAACCAACACTACAGAAATGTAATTATAAGAGAATATTGTGAAAAACTATATGTCAACAAATTGGACAATCTAGAAGAAATAGATAAATTCATAGAAAAATGTAAACTACCAAAACAGAATCATGAAGAAATAGAAAATTTGACCAGAACAATAACCAGCAAAAAAACTGAATCAGTGATCAAAAAACTCCCAACAAATGAAAGCCCTGCACCAGATGGCTTCACACGCAAGCTCTACCAAACATTTAAAGAAGAGTTAATACACATTTTTCTCAAACTATCCCAAAAGATGGAAAAGTTCCAAATTTATTCTATGAGGCCAGTGTTACCTTGGTACCAAAACAAGATAAAGACACCCCTAGAAAAGAACTACAGGTCAGTTTCTCTGATAAACATAGATGCAAAAATCCTCAAAGAAATATTAGCAAACCACATTGAACAGCACATTAAAAAAATCATTTACCATGAAAAATTAGGATTTATTCCTGGGTTGCAATTATGGTTCAATACTTACAAATCAAATCAATGTGATACACCACATTAATAAAAGAAAGGATAAGAACCACATGATCATTTCAATAGATGTGGAAAAAGCATTTGACAAAATATACCATTCATTTATGATAAAAATGCTCCACAAAGTTGGTTTAAAGGGAACGTACCATAACAAAGTAAAGGCCATAGGTGAAAAGCCCACAGCTAAGATCATTCTTAATGGGGAAAGACTGAGAGCTTTTCCTCTATGGTCAGAAACAAGACAAGGACAGCCACTCTAACCACTTTTATTCAGTATAGTAGTGGAAGCCCTAGTTACAGCAATAAGACAATCAAAAGAAATAAAAGACATCCAAATTGGTAAGGAAGAAATAAGACTTTCACTATTTGTAGAATAGTGTATGTAGTTCTACTGTATGTAGAAAAACCTGAAAGACTCCACCTGAAATCACTCCACTAGAACTGATAGGCAAATTTAGTAAAGTCAAGGGATACAAAATCAATGTATAGGGGTGCCTAAATGGCTCAGTGGGTAACCCTCTGCCTTTAGCTCGGGTCATGATCTCTGAGTCCTGGGATTGAGTCCTGCATCGGGCTCTCTGCTCAGCGGGGAGCCTGCCCCCCCCCCCCGCCTGCCTCTCTGCCTACTTGTGATCTCCATTTGTCAAATAAATAAACTCTTAAAAAAAAAAAAAACCAATGTACAGAAATCTGTTGCATTTCTAGCTACCAATAATGAAGGAGCAGAATGAGAAATTAAGAAAACAATCCCATTTATAATTGCAGCCAAATAATAAGATGCCTAGGAATAAACCTAGACAAAAAGGTGAAAGAGCTATACTCTGAAAACTACAGAACACTTATGAAAGAAATTGAAGAGGACACAAAGAAATGGAAAAATATTCCATGCTCTCAGATTGGAAGAACAAACATTGTTAAACTGTCTCTACTACCCAAAGCAATATATACATTTAATGCAATCCCTATTAAGGTACCAGCAGCGTCTTCCATGGAATTAGAACAAACAATCCTAAAATTTGTATGGAACCACAAAAGACCCCAAATAGCCAAGCAATCTTGAAAAAGAAAAACAAAGCTGGAGGTATCAAAATTACAGACTTCAAGTTATATTATAAAGCTGTAGTAATCAAAACAGTTTGGTACTGGCACAAAGATCAAAACAACAGAAAAGTCAGAAATAAATCCACAACACACAGAAGGCAAAAACCAGGGATTGAAGGATTGATGGTATTTAGGGAGAAGGAAGGAAGAGTCACTTAGGCTCTCAGTTCTTTGTTGGACTGGTTGGTGAGCAGTAATAAAGGAGGGGAAGTAGATATCTGGCAGCAAGATGGTGAGTACAGTTCTGGACATGCTACACTATTGGAGCTACCCAGCCATTGTTTTGAACCTACAATGGCCCAGAAGAGAGGTTAAATTTCCAGGTATGGATTTGGGAGTCATCAGAATGCAGGAGGCAGTTAAGATCATGAGAGAAGAAGAATTCCCTAACAGAATGATATATATTTCTTTATTAATTTATAATGTAGTTTTGGTATGCATGCTTTCTCTCCATGGCAGACAGATTGTGTGTGTGTGTGCGCGCGCGCACACGCACATGCAAGGATGCAAGGACTCTATGTGCAAGGGCTCTATGTGACATTTTGTATCCTTCAGAATAAGTAAGGTTTTATTGAATAATTATCTTTTTATATTAGGCCATGTGATCATAAATTAGATTCTAGTATCTCTCGCTTGGGGCAGCATTTAATTAAAAAAAAAAAAAAGCCATCTAAGAAAAGAAAAGAACCTTTAACTCCAGAAATTCACACCTCAACGTTGCAAAGTCCTGGCAAAAATTATAGTGGGATTTGTCCCAACAATGTTAGTAAGTTTGTGATAAATCGTTTACAACAAATGACACAGATTGCAAATAATACTTTTCAACAAAGGCTTTTCTCCATTTCCATTTATAGAAGCAATTTCTTATATAACTTACAAAGACTAAAATAGTCATAACAGTAGCTGATGTTTAATGAGTGCTTACTTGGTGCTATGCTCAATGCCAAACACTCTACCAAGATGATCTCATTTTATTCTATCATGACCCTATGAAGCATAGTATGCTTCTATAATCCCCTTCTAACAGAGGAGGGACTGGGGCTCAGAGGTTGCAAAGCTTAACAAAAATTGTGCAGCTGTAAAGATTTACAGCCAGAATTTGACACCGTATTTTTCTCTTGAAGAAACGGATGGAGTCAGATAGTATTTTGTGAAACCTCTGATCCTGATGGGTTTGTTGCTTGGCTCTACATATTTTCTCTTGATTTTTTTTTCTTCTTTATCTTTTTTTTCCAACAAGATTATAACCTATATAAAGCCAGGTATAGTATAGATGTGTGTGTGTGTGTGTGTGTGTGTGTGTGTGTGTGTATATATATATAGCCAGGTATATATAGACTCATGAATATGAGTATATAGTATATACATATATAGCCAGGTATATATAGACTCGTGAATCTTGCTTATTTTCATAAATACATAACATCCTATGGCCTCAAAAAAAAATCTACTGATTGAAGGAAATATTATCCTTCAAAGTAAAAGATCCCACATCTCTATTTGTCCTCTTTAGGGGGTTGGGTATGTTGCTTTAATGAAGGGTGGAGGAAGAATGAAGGTGTTTCTCATTCCACATATTTTTCAAAGGAGTAGGCTCCTTTCTGACTACAAATATAGCCTTACTTCAAGTTAAATATATCAACATTATTACTTTATCTGCCTGCCACTATGTTTTATCATTTGTTGCTTATCTCCAAATATCTAGTTGAGAAGCATTAGTCATTCGTGACACATGATTTGAATAATTTATATCTTAGTTCTTATTTCTCATTGGGGATTTCCTAAAAACCCTATCTGGTACATAAGCTTCTCATTAGTACCTCCAACTCTGGGAAAAAATATGCTGTTGTGTGCTGATCATATCTATTCTAAATATATATTTTCTTACTCTGTACCATGTGATTTTATGATAAGTATAAAGGCCAAAAGAAGGTAATTGATTCAGATTTTTTAGGGAAAAAAATTATGTATACATATGTATACACACACAGATATAAAATTTGTCATAACATGACATTTAAATTTTTTTTATGACATGAACTTTTACCTTTAAATGCATAGTCAATTTAATATATAGATAAGTGCAATAAATGGAATGAAAGGATATTATAAAATATAAATTCAACAGGCCAGTGATCAATAACTGATTTAAAGTCAAATTCAACATTTAAGTAGTTGTAACATTACTGTAGATAAGTTATAGATAATGGTACAGAGTGTATCGGTACCATTTTAAACATCGCTAAATTTGTATATACAACCTTTATTAAACAGTCAATATTTATTGAGCACCTACTGTGTGTCAGGCATAGAGCTCTGGGGTTACACTGGTAACCAAGACAGACACAGTTCCTGACCTTAAGAAACTAACATACCAGAAAGACAAAAAGCAAAAAACTCAAGTCATTAAAATGACAAATTACTGCAAGTTGCAGTAAGTATTAAAAGAAACAAATGGGGGGAGGATAGAGGATCAGGTTGGAGAGGGGGTGGGTGGCGGAATAAAGATGCTTTGAACAAACCAAATGCGTGGCTTGATGTCGACTTTTTTAAAGGGGATACATGTAATCCGAACATTGAAGGACGGGTAATACATAGGAGAAAGACATACACGTGGGTATGTGCATGCTTACATGTGCTCCATGAATACGAAGCTGCAGATAAAAAGCTCTTGAGGCAGGAAATTCAGAGGTTAACTTCAGAGAAAAATTGGGTGGGGTTGGAAGAAGGTGAATGAATGAGGGGAAGTGGTAACAGGTGAGGCTGGCAAAGTAAGCAGGAGCTGGGTTGTGCAGGGCTCTAGGAGTCACTGAAAAGGAGTTTGGATCTCATTCTAAGTAGAATGGAAAACCATACAAAGGTGTTCAGCAGGGACATGACAAGATCTGATTTACTACCTAAGAAGGACACTCATTGTGGTGAAGAAAACAGAGGAACAAGGATATACACAGAGAGGGTATGGGGAAGCTACTGTGGTTTTCGAGGTAGGAAGTGGGTTGGACCAGGTTGGTAGTGGTGAAGGCAGAAAGACATGGATGGGTCGCTGGCGGGGTGCACGTGGAGATGGATGGAGAGACAGAGTGCTAAAGCTTCGCTCGGTTTTTTGACTTGAGAGGAGTGTAATTGAATGTGGCAGTGGAGAGCCATTTTGTGGTAGAAAAGGATTGTTTTGAACATAGGTTAGGTTTGGCCTGTTTGCAAGCTATTCAAACAAAGAGGTCAAGTCGGCAGATGACAAGCTTACTGCTGTGGAGCTCAGAGGAGGGGACAAAGTTAGAAGTATCATGTTAGGAGTAATCAGGTTACAAACAGTATTTTAAACCCTAGGAATGGATGAGATCACCTGGGAAAAATATTCAAACAGAAAAAGAAAAGTATGTAGTATGTATATACAACCTTTATTAAACAGTCAATATTTATTGAGCACCTACTGTGTGTCAGGCACACAGAGACCACTGAGAAATACTACCACTTAGAGACCAGTTATGAATAAAGGACCTTGCAAGGAACCTGAGGTGGCCCGAGCGGTAGAAAGACCAGGAAACCCTCATGAAAGAACAGCATTAAGTAATCAAACTTTGGATAATAGTAGTCTTTCTGGGTTTCTGTTTCCTTATCTCTAAAGTAAAAATCTATAAAATACACTAATAGACTTTTTCTTAAATAAAACAATACAAGGTAGTTCATTAGTTTTCTATCGCAGTTATAACAAAGTAACATACACTTAACGGGCTAAAAGCAAAAAAAAAAAAAAAAGGATCGTCTTAACATTTCTTGAGGCCAGAAGTCCAAAACAGGTCTTTTATACCAGGTTAAGATAATGTGTCAGCAGGCCTGGGTTCCTTCTGGAAGCTCTAAGGGATAACCTCTTTCTTTGCTTTTCCAGCTTCTAGAAGCTGCTGATGTTCTTTGTTCCCTGATTTAGAACTCCATTCCATCTTCAAAGCTAACAATGGCAGATTGAGACATGATATCTCCCCAGACTTGGGTTCCATCTCTTTTTGACCTGTCTGCTCTTTTGCTTTCCCCAACACTTTCCCTTTTTAAGGCCCTTATGATTACATGGGACTCACCTGTTAACCCAGGCTACTCTCTCAATCTCAATGTCAGTTGATTAGCAATCTTAATTCTATCTGTAGCTTAATTCTCCTTTGCCATATAACATACCATACTTACAGGTTCTGGAGAATGAAATATGAGCATATGAGGGGAGCTATTAGTCCACTAATCACAGATAGTAACAACATATCTTACAAAGGATCGTCATGAGGATACAATGAATCAATAATGCAAAGCATTTTTGTCTGGCATATAGTCAATATCCAATAAACATTGGCTCTTACTGTATTTCATTTCTACCTCAATCTCTAAACAGTGAGTTTCTCAGACAAGTCTTCTATTCATCTTTATAACACAGATCATAGATGTTCATGAAATATTTTTTGAATGAATGCACAACACAACACTCAAGAATGTTTAGGGAATAAATAAATGCAAACATGTATACCTCAGATAGAGCTACAGAAGTGTCCTACTAACCTCGTTTGCTTTTGCCTTCACCAGAACCTTGTGAAGTAGCCTGGCTACCCTCCAAACCAGTTTCTCTTTTTGACTTTTCCATTCAAGTTCACGGGTCCACCGTTTACTCATGTATGAAACCTCAAGATTCTTTTATAACATTTATTGACTTACTTACACCTTATCTACTTTGTCTCCCATCTTTGGTTCTTTCTGACAATTTCTCCCCTTTATTCATTCAGCAAACATGACTTTAGAGTATACTATGTGCCAGAAGTAAGGCAAGGCGCTCCTGAAACAAAGCTGAATTAGACATAGCCTTAAAGAGGAACTAAATTCTCAGCATTTTTCTTCAGTTAATGTCTCCAAATTTCTCTCCTACTCTCTCTTTCTCCAATTACCACCTGGTTCAGGCCCTTGTCACTCCCTTTGGCTTCCCTGGAGCTAAACTCCATGCCTCTATCACACTCCTTTAGTAAAGCACAGTAGTGACATTCTCCAAGTCCACCAGGCATTTGCCTCCATGCCTTTGTTCACACCTGTTCCTCCACCTAGAATGTCTTCACTCTTTCTTCCAGGTGAAATCCCATGTATTTGCTTCTTCAGCCCCATTTCCATATCTCTCTTCTCAGAAGTGTTTTTGACCCTGGCAACATGGTCTTCTTTCTCGCCCATTGCACTACCTTAACATCAATGTCTTTTTTCCTGCAGATGTACCTTAACATCAATGTCTTTTTTCCTGCAGATGCACCCGTGTGGTAGGCATCTTTGTGTGCCCTCTGATTTCTGCCCAGGAGGCTCTCAGTTGGTTCTGTGCAATGACAGCATTCGATTATAGCCACACAGACTCTAGAGTCTGTGTTTGAATCCTGGCTAGTGTGGCTTTGGGCAAGTTACATAAACTCTCTAAACTTCAGTGTCCTTATCTCCAAAGTGAGGTTATAATACAGGCTAGATATTCTCTAGTTAGTAGGGTTCTGGTAGAATGAAATGACTAAAACATAGGTTCTAGCTTATACTAAGCACTCAGCAAGCATTTGGTGTGCTTTTGCACATCTGGGCGATTGAGAATTGATTATTACCATTTATTTGGGGGGAGAAAACAAATTTAAGTGTTAAATGACCCTCCCCAAATTGGGGAAGAACTGGATTTAGAAGTTACATCACTTCAACTCCACTTTCTAAATACCTCCCACTTCTGAGTTGGAAGGAATGTCTTTGTTTTATTTAAGAGTGTTTTGTCTTTCCCTTAAGTAGAAGCCTAGAGGCTAGCTACCTAATTTTAGATACTCTATTTTTCAAAAAAAAAAAAAAAAAGTTTTTAATTAAGTTATCTCTATGCCCAATGTGGGATTCAAATTCATGAGCCCCAGGTCAAGTGTTGCATGTTCTATCAACTAAGCCAGACAGGTGCCCCTGCATACTCTGGTTTTAACATAGGGGAGATGATTTGGGCAAAATTCTTAGCTTGTAAAAATGTTCACATTCTGCATCATATCTGGCCAGACCCCAGTGTCTCAGTTATAAACTCTTAGACCCTAAATCCATGAGCTACTTGACAGTAGGCTAGCAATTTCTTGCAACTAAATGAAATCCCCATAGTGTCTGGAAGGCCCTCATCAGCTCCCGGAACACCCAGGACATCATTCTATTGCCTTGTGCTGGGGCACTGGGGAGATAAATCTCCCAAGTGCCTTAGATGATACAGATATGTTTTAAGATTTAAGGGAAAATTAAAACTATTTCAGGGCTGCAGTTAGCTGGGAGTTGTCAGAACGTGTTTTAGGACTTTCAGGTTTATTTCAGCGGTCTCTCTCTTGGGGCAGAAATGGAAATGTCAGTGGTTTGGGAGTCCTTCTTTGCCTCAGAAAAACCACAGCCTGCAAATCTAAGTGTTGTGGTGGTATCACTTGTCAAACTAGGGCAGAGAAATTCTTGCAGCTTCGGAAGAGGGAAGATACTCGCAAACCCCATTGGAACTCTGCACCGGTCTGTTTTTAAAACAGGAAAATGGTCATGTCATTATCTGGCTAAATAATTTCGAAAAACTCTCCATTGCCAACAAGATTAATCTAGACTTTTTTGGCCTAGCCTGTAAGGTCTGCCACAAACCAGCCTTAACTTACCTTTCCAGCTCTATGACTCCCTCACCCCTGCCAGAGCTACACTATTTTCATGGTTCTCTAAATATATACACACAAGTTGTAGTCTTGCTGAGGCAATGCTAAAATGTAATTTTAAAGGGGCAAAGAGTAATGTCCCACTTCTCTTTTAAAAAATTTTGGAAATTATTTATTTATTTATTTATTTATTTATTTATTTATTTATTTGAAGGAATGGGGAAGAAGAGGAGAAGGAGAGAGAAACTTAAGTAGGCTCTATGCTCAGGGTGGAGCCCTAAGTGGGGCTTGATCTCATGACTCTGAGATCATGACCTGAGCTGAAATCAAGAGTCAGACATTTAACCAACTAAACCACCCAGGTAGCCCAGGAATGTCCCACTTCTAATCTCAGAGTAGGTGATAATATTAATAATAGTCACTATATAGCAATCATTGTACAAAAAGCACTTTATATACATTAACTCATTTTAATCTTTACAGCCTAATTCTTATCACATTTTACCAAAAAAGGAAACTTGGGTATTAAGACAATTGCCCAAATCATACAGCTAGAAAATGCTATAGCCAGAATTTCAACTGACAATGAGGCTTCCTAGCCATGGCAACATTCTGGAAAGACTTGTTCCCTGAGGAGGGATTATTCTGATGACATCTGAACTTCCAGGCTGGCTTCTGCTGACTTTATAAAACTTCACTGTTTAAAGTTGAACCTTGCAGATGAGAAAGTGGACAAAATCTCCCTTTAAAGCCTGTGTGCTCCACAGAGCCACAGTGTGCATGATAATTGGACCTTTTTCTTTCTTTTTTCTAAGAAAGACCAAGCTAAGCTAGAGGTTTCTCTGTGTCATCTCTCTTGCTGAGAACCTTTATTGAATTACAAGTTCATAAGTGAAATGTTTATGTGAGTTGCATAATTAAACTAAGCTTTCCACGAGAATGGCCTGAGTTAATGGATAACAGCTGTGAGTAGCTTTAAAAACAACTTAACCCTACCTGCAGCGCCTTCATAGTCCAAGAGGCTGGCCTGCAGGGGTTCTCCATCCTGGCTGCACATCAGAATCACAAGGCAAGCAGAGATTTTGAGAAACACTCTGCTGGCTGGGCCCCTCCCCAGACCAGTTCAGTTGTATTCTGGTGTGCAGGGAAGTGGGGGTGGGTGGGCAGGCACTGGTAGTTGTTGAAGGCATTGCAGGTGATACTAATGTGCAGCTAGGGCCAGGGCTGTAGAAGAAATGTGTGTTTATGTAGTTGTTTATAGTGATCTGCAACCCTTAATAGCAATCTGAGTCCCTAATCAACTTAAACAATATGCGTCTTTTCTAACTGTCCAAAATGTATTTTTAAGAATGTGAACAATCAGGGCGCCTAGGTGGCTCTGGGTTAAGCCTCTGCCTTTGGCTCATGTCATGATCTCAGGGTCCTGAGATCAAGCCCCGCATCGGGTTCTCTTTTTAGCAGCGAACCTGCTTCCCTTCCTCTGGCTCTCTGTCTACTTGTGATCTCTCTCTGTCAAATAAATAAATAAATCTTAAAAAAAAAAAAAAGAATGTGAACAATGGCAGTACTTTTTTTATTATAATTTTTTTATTGTGTTATGTTAGTCACCATACAGTACATCATTAGTTTTTGATGTAGTGTTCCATGATTCATTGTTTGCATATAACACCCCGGGTTCCATGCAATCAGTGCCCTTCGTATTATCCATCACTGTTCTCACCCATCCCCCCCCCTTCCTCTCTAAAACCCTCAGTTTGTTTCCTGGAGTCCATAGTCTCTCATGGTTCATCTCCCCCTCCAATTTGCCCCCTTCATTTTTCCCTTCCTTCTCCTAATATCCTCCATGCTATTCCTTATGTTCCACAAATAAGTGAAACCAGATGGTAATTGACTTTCTCTGACTTATTTCACTCAGCATAATCTTCTCCAGTCCCATCCACCTGAATGCAAAATTTGGATATTCATCCTTTCTGATGCCTAAGTAATACTCACAATGGCAGTATTTTGAAGACATACATGAGTTAACAAAATATAAAACCTTTTGGGTTTGAGCTGTCCCTTGGAGTTACTCAATGTGTATTTGAGTGTGGTTTGAGCATGTGTATCACCAGCCTCCTGGGAGCTGGTCAGAATGCAGAAGGTCAGGTTCTCCCTTGGATCCATACACTTGGGCAAGGTCTACATGTTAAAGTGTGAAAAGCATTGCCTGGGAGATCTTCTCTGTCAGTCCCTACATTTCACAAACAGCGGGGAAGGAAACAGCACACCAACAAGCTGACAGAACTCCCACTCAGAGAAGCCGGGACACCATGTCTACTGATTCCTGGTCTTGCGAATTTTTCTCTGCAATATGCTGGTATGCCATAAAAATAAATTACTTTGGGTCTCTTTCCCTGAGCAGACCCAGATTATTATCTTTCTTCTGTATCAAGGATGTTACCAGGCTATGGGATGGAAAATGGGGCTTTCAATGATCACCTCATGTTTGAAAACGGGGCAAAGTCTCCTAAGATAAATATATATACAAGGAGAATTAATCTGTAAAGTCTAATTTCACTTTGGTCTCAGTGAAAAAACTGTAGTACGATTACTGAAAAAAGACTCTTTTACAAAAGAAGAGAATGCTTTAAGTATGAAGCTATAAAATAGAATTATTTTCTTTGAACTATAGTTAGATAGACGGGGCACCTGGGTGGCTCAGTTGGTAAAGCATCAACTCTTAATGTTGGCTCAGGTCATGATCTCAGGATCCTGGGACTGAGCCCTGTGTCAAGCTCTATGCTCAGTGGGATGTCTGTTTCTCTCCCTCTCTTTCTGCTCCTCTCCTCTCCTCTCTCTCTCTTTCTCCACCTCCCCCATTAAATAAATATATCCTTAAAAAAACTTAAGTAACAAAGGTTGGATTTCATGCCAATAAAAGTTTCCATTTCAGCTCTGCTTAAAATCGTTTGTAGGTATAAATTTTTACCAGGCTACGAAACTTTGATGTGAGGAGATAAAATTGTTTATGACCCTCCATAACTGAAATTACTTCACTCAGTGGCACCGGCACTCAGTTCTGCCAATGGCAGAAGACTTAATATTGCAAGGCTGGGTCACCTGTACAAACCATCTCCTTGGATTAAATGCAGGGGCAAAAATCAGCATTTCCTCCTTATGGAGGATGAGGCTGAGGGTGAGGATAGTTCAGCACTATTTGGCACTGGGACGGGAATAGGCATCACGTGCTGTCCCTGAGTAAGCTGGGTGGTATCAAGTGGTCTAGTCCTTTCATTTTATTTTTTTGTCTTTATATTTGAAGTTTATTTCTTGTAGATAGTATATAAATGTGTTTTGTTTTTATTTGCATATGTCAGTCTGCCTCTTAATTGTATTGTTTAGTTTATGTATGTTCTTTTTTTTTTTTTTAAGATTTTATTTATTTATTTGACAGAGAGAGATCACAAGTAAGCAGAGAGGCAGACAGACAGAGAGGAGGAAGCAGGCTCCCTGCCAAGCAGAGAGCCTGATCCCAGGACCCCGAGATCACGACCTGAACTGAAGGCAGGGGCTTAACCCACTGAGCCACCCAGGTGCCCCTAGTTTATGTATATTCTATGTAATTATTTAATTAGTTGGATTTAGGTTCACTTCCTTGCTTTTTCATTTGTTACATAAGACTTTTTGTTTTTCTCTCTTAAAAAAAATTTTTTTTTTATTAACATATAATGTATTATTAGCCCCAGGGGTACAGGTCTGTGAATCTCCAGGTTCACACACAGCACTCACCATAGCAGATATCTTCCCCGATGTCCATAACCCCACCACCCTCTCCCTACCCGCCCCTCACAACCCAGGGCAACCCTCAGTTTGTTTTGTGAGATTAAGAGTCTTTTAGGGTTTGTCTCCCTCCCAATCCCATCTTGTTTCATTTTTTCCTTCTGTACCCCCAAATTCCCCACTTTGCCTCTCTCCTCATAGCAAGTAGTCTAGTCTTAAAAACATTTCTGGCACCTGCTGTGCCTGCTGCCCTCAGGGTCAGGTGACATGAGTTCACTTCCTCCCAGTTGTCCTTTCTGTTCTAGGCTCTCCCAAACTTGCCTGCAGGTTTTCCTGTTCTGCCCACCCTTTCCTGGCTGGGCCGAGAAAGAAAGGATGCAAAACCCTAGGATTTTTCAGAGACCCACAGTTGCTGAACCCTAGTTTTAGAGTCTAGGAATCTTTCTTCCCTTCCTGTTTGTGGAATGCCTTCTTTCTGGTGAGAACTGTTCTTACATTCTTACGCATTTCTTCCATTCCACTGTTGCCCATATAAATGCAATGTACTAATATGGCCAGTTGACAGCTCTTGAATATATCTGTCTGTCTATCTATCTATCTATCTATCTATCTATATTTTATTTTAATTCCAGTATAGGTAATTTACAGTGCTATAGGAGTTTCAGGTGTACAATATGATGATTCAACACTTCCATATATCACCCAATGCTCATTGTGAGGGCTCTTGTTATTTAAAAGGAAATTTATATGGGCGCCTGGGTGGCTCAGTTGGTTAAGCAACTGCCTTCAGCTCAGGTTATGATCCTGGGATCAACTGCTGCATCGGGCTCCCAGCTCCATGGGCAGTTAGCTTCTCCCTCTGACCTTCTCCCCTCTCATGCTCTCTCTTACTCTCTCGTTCTCAAATAAATAAATAAATAAAATCTTTTAAAAAATAAATAATTTAAATAAATCTTTAAATTAAGAAGACTCCTTTTTTACCTCACAGCCAGAATTATATAGTAGGAGAAGGGTCTCCCCAGGTGCTCAAAGGCCAGGGGTAGAAAAGAACCTTCCTCTTTCCAGGCTGTGCCACCCACACCCTAAGAGCTGCCTACAAAGAATGCCCCTCAGTACTACCTGGGTTGTGGAGAGAAGTGCAATGGGGGAATCCTGGACAATATGATTCTGGTTTTTGTTTTGTTTCTATTTTATTATTTTAAAAATTTTTTTCTAAAAATTTTAATTTAATTTTATTTTTTAAAAGGGTTTTATTTATTTATGACAGAGAGAGACATTGAGAGAGAGAACACAAGCATGGGGGAGCTAGAGAGAAAGAGATATGGGGCTTGATCTCAGGACCCAGGGATCATGACCTGAGCCGAAGGCAGACACTTAGCAATTGAGCCACCCAGACACCCCTTTGTCTTGTTTTTAAAGATTTTATTTATTTATTTGAAAAAGAGAGAGAGCACAAGCAGGAGGGGCAGAGGGAGAGGGAGAGAATCTCAAGCAGACTCCGGACTGAGCTTCGAGCCTGAAATGGGGCTCCATCCCCATATCCTGAGATCACAACCAGAGCAGAAATCAAGTCGACGCTTAATGGACTACACCATCCAGGTGCCCCTGGATGATACATTTTTAAACAGGATTTGAAGCACAATCCTGCCCAAATCCCTCAGATTAAACCATATTTTAAGTCCAGTATGGTAAACTTCTTTCCATTATTCAGGCTTCTATTCACAAGAGGCAGAGAATTATATAAACATGTTTGAGTACTCTGTGCAGGACCCTTAGTAAGGTCTACATGACCTATGTAGACACAGTTGGTGCCCTCAGGTGTATATTAGTTTGTCGCCCTCAGCCAGCAAGAACGACAATCAGCCTGGTATGGTGTTAATGCTTCATCCCCTTTATTTCGTCAATTACCTTAGCTTATATGCAGCAGGGTGACCAATAAGGGGCCAAGCAATGGGGAGAGCCAATGAGAGTCCTGTTACTATGCTGATTAAATTTGAAACAGCCAATGACTATGTCCTCCTTTAGGCGGGCTTCACCACAAAGTTCGTTGTTTACTTGCAGCGTATTTTACTGGCAGTGAGCCAAGCGCCATCTTGTAATGGCAGGGACTTTCCCGGCCGGAGGTGGTCCCCGACATTAGTTATTCATTGTTACTGTAACAGATTACCACTGACTTAGTGGCTTAAAACAATGCAAATGTATTAATAGTTCGGAGGTCAGAAGTCCAAACCCAGTCTCACTCAAAGTGTTGGCAATCCTGTGTTCCTTCTGGAGGCCCTAGAGGGGAATTTTTTTCCTTGCCTTTTCTAGGTTCAAGAGGCTGCCTACATTCCTTGGCTTGTAGCCCCTTCCTCCCAATTGAAAGACAGCAAGTAGTACCTCCCTTCTCCGACCTCTGCTTCTACTGATGTCTTCTCTCTCTGATCCCTCTGCCTCTCTCTTAAGAGAACACTTGTGTTATGTTGGGCCCACTCAAATAATCCAGGATAAACTCCCTATCTCAAGATCCTTAATTTCATCACACCCCAAAGTCCTTTTTAGTATATAAGGTAGCATATTACAGGTCCAGGGATTAGGACACGGACCCCTGGTGACCTGGGGTTCAGTTGGGTAAGCCTCTGCCTTCAGCTCAGGTCATGACCCCAGGGTCCTGGGATTGAGCCCCGCAAGGGGCTCCCTGCTCAGTGGGGCTCTGCTTCTCCCTCTGTCCCTCCCCCAGCTTGTACTCTCTCACTCTCTCAAATAAATAAACAAAATCTTAAAAAAAAAAAAAAGAATGTGGACACCTTTGGTTGGGGGTACTATTCACCACAGGGCTGCCAAGAGGAGAGGTACACGATAAGATATAAATAGTTGGAAATTTTTCTGAGATACAAATCTATGTTTTACCTCCTGTATTTTATTTTTTAAAGGTTTATTTATTTATTTGAGAGAGAGAGAGAGAGAGAGTGTGTGCACATGAGTGAAGGAGGGAAGGGCAGGGGGAGAGGAAGAGAGAGTCTTAAGGACCCTGAGCTGAGCACCAGATGGGTCTTAATCTCATGACCCCCAGATCATGACCTGAGCCAAAACCAAGAGTCAAATACTCAATGGACTATGCCACCCAGGTGCCCCTGTATTTTCTATCTTATCTTATCTTATCTTATCTTATCTTATCTTATCTTATCTTATCTTACCTTCATCTTTATCTTATTTTCTATCTATCCCTCATTTAAGAAGGCAGCCGGCTCTGACCTGCCTCAGAGGGGCAGAAAGAAGAGGTTATTGGCAGTACACTTCCCTTTCTCACTTGATTTTTCAAGCCTAATTGCATGGAAGAAGTTGAGCCCGATGTTCCAGAAAAACTGAGAGGGAAGCATGGAGACAGGGAGGGGTCCCTTCTTGCCTTGGGGCTGAGTGGGTCGATGAGCTCTTGCTCCCTGGAAGTGGTGAGAGCCCAGAGAAAGAACTGCACAGCTCTTGGATTTGCCAGGATCCTAGGGCCCTCGGGCAGAGCCCAGAATCAGTAGAGCTTCAAGAAACTCGAGTCTGGGGTGGCGTCCTGGTGGGTGAGGTCCAGAACGACCTCCGTGGGATCTTAGTTCTGCAGGGAGGACCAAAAATGACAGAAATCATAACTCACCCCAGCGTGGGAGGATGGCGGCTTGGGATCAAAACTAAATTGGTTGGAGGAAAATAAGGAGATCCAGTATTTCTTGCTCAACTGTCTAATCCATAAATAAAAAGTGAAATAAGATCACTGCCCTAAAGGCATATAAAGAAGACAACCCGGTTTCTTCATTCTTCTCACCACTCTTTAAGTACAGATTTTCCTCAACTTATAACAGGCTTATGTCCTCACAAACCCATTATAAGTTGAAAACAACAAAAGTTGAACTTTCTTAAGTAAAAAATGAGGCATGTAGTACACCTAGTCTACTGAACATAAAAGGTTGGCCTGGCCAACATTAAGCGGGTCCAGAACACCTACATCAGCCTAGGGTTGGGCAAACTCATCTCACACAAAGCCTACTTTATAATAAAGTGTTGAACAACTCATGCAACTTACTGAATACTGAAAATGAAACACAGGATGGTCGTGTGGCTATAGGATGGTTGTCTTTCCTGGGGACCACGTGGCTGCCTGGGGGATCTGGTCCCTGCTGCCGCCCACCATCCTGAGCAAGCAAGTGCTGTACCACATATTACTAGCCCATTGAAAGATCCAAATTCAAAATTCAAAGTAAGGTTTCTACTGAATGCATGTTGCTTTTGCACCATTGTGAAGTCCAACCATCCTATGGCAGGGACTGTAGAGTGTAAGACGCTGCAGAATCGTAGGGCTTTATCCCTGGGTGCATAGAGAGTTCCTGGGGGACAAGTTCAGGACACGGTGCGGGGGCACCTGATTTGAACTTAGAGGGTCAGGAAAGACTCTCTGGAAAAATTGACATCTAAGCTGACCAGTGGATATTAGATCATAGTGACTAGAAAAACAGTGAAAGCAAAGGGAAGATGGGAGGAAGAGACTTGGTAGAAGAACGGCGAACCCAGGAGCTGAAATTCAGCCAGTGCTCTGGCCTGGTGATTCATACCTCTATTCTTCTGAAGCAAGGGGCAGTCATTTCTCATGTTTCTTTGAATTCCCTTACCCTACCTCCCCTCCCCCACATCCAGGGAGTTCCTTATTAAGATTCCCATTGGCCTCTGGGAGAGCTTCCGACAGCCCAGGCTGAGATGTGCTCCCAACTGGGGAAAGTATGTGTCTCATGCTCAGAGAAGGAATTGCACCCGTGGCCTGGATTTTTACTTGCCTGTGTTGAGGTGTGAGTTGGAGCCGTAAGAACCAGTGGGCTGAATTAGGGAGAGGAAGTAGAAATGGAAGAGAGCAAAGTGATGAGGAGAACCTTAGGTTGACTGTACATTAGTGGCATTCAAATGCCTCCCCCCAATTTTTTTTTTAAAGATTTAATTTATTTATCTGATAGAGATCACAAGCAGGCAGAGAGGCAGGCAGAGAGAGAAAGAGGAGGAAGCAGGCTCCCTGCTGAGCAGAGAGCCCAACTCGGGGCTCGATCCCAGGACCCTGAGATCACGACCTGAGCTGAAGGCAGAGGCTTTAACCCACTGAGCCACCCAGGCGCCCCATATATATATATATATATATATATATTTTAAATCAAGAGTTGGTTTAATTTCCAGGCTGGTTCTCATAACATAACTTAATATGACCAAACTATAATATTCACAGCACCAGAGAAACAAATCCGTCCTTACTATGTTGTTTCTATTTGTTCCAGGTTCCAACTAGGGATTACAGGAACTCATTTTTCTCACAATCCCCAAAATAAAAGTGCCCCCTCCCTGCCTCTCATCCCCAACCCTACTTACACGGGGCCTGACTTTCTCATGTGTCCCAGTGACAGTGGTGGGAGATGGGCACTGGGGCTTCCTGGTGTGGGTGGGGCAGGAAGGAAAGAAAGGTGCCTGGGGCAGGGAGGTCATGGGAGTGCAGGGGGTGGGGTGATGGGGAGTAGGGCAGTGGGAGGGGGACTAGAGTTTCGTTCCTGAAGTAATAAAGGGAATGCTGCCAACACACACACACACACAAACAAAAGGGGCACCTGGGTGGCTCAGTCGGTTAAGCGTCTGCCTTTGGCTTAGTTCATCATCCCAGGGTCCTGAGACTGAGCCCCATATCAGGCTCCTTGCTGAGTGGAGAACCCATTTCTCCCTCTCCCTTTGCCTGCTGCTTCCCCTGCTTGCGCACACACACACACACACACACTCTGTCCGTGTCAATAAATAAAATCTCTAAACAAAAAAAGAAGTTCCCAAGGAAGGATGGCTTTCCAGGGCCTGGCAGGTGCCTCTGGTTTTCCTACAAGGACTGCACAAGATAATCCATATATTATTGATCTTTCTTCATTCCATTTCACTTCTTTTTTTTTTTTAAGATTTTATTTATTTATCAGAGAGAGAGAGGGAGAGCGAGCACAGGCAGACAGAAGGAGAGGGAGAGGCAGAGGGAGAAGCAGGCTCCCCGCTGAGCAAGGAGCCCGATGCGGGACTCGATCCCAGGACGCTGGGATCATGACGTGAGCCAAAGGCAGCTGCTTAACCAACTGAGCCACCCAGGCGTCCCATATTTTTTTTTTTAAAGAATTTATTTATTTGACAGACAGAGATCACAAGTAGGCAGAGAGGCAGGCAGAGAGAGAGAGAGAGAGGGAAGCAGGCTCCCCGCTGAGCAGAGAGCCCATTTTGGGGCTCGATCCCAGGACCCTGGGATCATGACCTGAGCCAAAGGCAGAGGCTTAACCCACTGAGCCACCCAGGTGCCCCAATCCACTCCATGTTACTTCTAACTGCATCCTTATTCACCTACCCGGATACATAAAAAGTACACCATCAGGACCCCTTGGGTTTCTTGTCGCCTCAACTTTCTTCTTTAATCCAGCATCTACAGCTGTGGATCTCAGGAAGAGGGCTCTGGAGGTGGGAAGGAGCATGTGTTCCTGGGCTACACCGGCACCTGTGAAGAGAAATGCTCAGAGCTCCTGCTACCCGGCCCACGCTTGGAGCACCGGAATTGCCTTTGTGCAGGTTGCCTCTTTGTCTGCAATCAGTTCACACATGTGGAGCCTGTAGGTCAGGTTTAACCCACAGGTCTGAATGTTTGTCTCCCCCAAATTCAAATGTTGAAGTCCTAGCTCTCCGGGTGATGGTATTTGGAGATGTAGCTTCTGGGAGGTGCTTGTGTCATGAACATGGAGTGGTAGTGTTGGGATTAGTACCCTTATAAAAGAAGCCCCAGGGAGCTCTCTCACCCCATCCACCATGTGAAGATGTAGTGAGAAGATGACTATGAACAAGGAAGCAGGTCTTCATCACATGCTGAATCTTCTGGCACCTTGATCTCAGACTTCCCAGCCTCTAGACCTGAGAGAAATTTAGGTTCTTCACAAGCCACCCAGTCTATGGCATTTTTGTTATAGCGGCCCTCGTGGGCTAAGACAGGTACATTTAATTTGACCTGTGGAATGAACCCAGTGAAAATCTAAGAGTTTATAATGTAAACTTTGGATTTGAAAAATTGGAGGGTCTGGCGATGCTCCCCCCGCCCCTCTGTTGGACAGCAGCAGACAGACTTTGAGGAACAGCTGCCCTGCAAGGTGGGCCATTTTCCTCCATGACACCTGATGGTGTCTTCGTTGTAATGTAACTCCTGGCTTAGATACTGACATTTATTTTCTGGAATCCTACCTATTCCCACACCTGTTCCTTGCTCTACTCACCAGCTACTGAGAACAGTGTGTGGGTTATTTCTGCTCTAGTAACTCAAAAGATCTCCTCCTCCCAATGACCGCCTCTCACTCTCTCTTTCCCTCATCACTTCAGTCAGGTAATGTCTCTTGCTAGTCTGGAGGACACTCTGCCTTCCCCTGGTGGCTGAATAAAACATTTTGTTTATGCACATAATAAATTCCCTTCCCCTAAGGGCATATGCTTTTGGAACACAAAAGCCAGAAAGACTGGAAAGGCTATTTTTATGTTCTGTTACATTCCTTGATAAAATGGACAGAAACTGCTCAAATAAAGAGAAGGGACTAGGAGGAGGAAAACTCCACTGTAAATTAAGATATAAAAATACTTTAAAGCCATGATTCTTATTTAACAAAATAAGACATGCTGGCTGTTAGAGCTCGAGCATCCCAGAGGTGATGCAGTAAATGAATGTTCCCAGATAGCCCACCAGCCAGAGGTGATTGCTATTCATATGTTATTTCAGAATTGCTATGTATGATTATTTTTTTTAGAAGTGGGATCATAGTACTACATTGTTCTATACCTTGGCTTTTTCCACTTAACAATATATTGTGAACACCTTTCCATGTCAGCCCAAACTGATTTACCTCATTGATTAAACTGGCAGCATGTATCCCTGTGTACGATCGAACCATTGTTTGTTTCTCCAATTCCCTTTTGGTTGTTTAAAATTTTTATTATAATAGAAGCAACGAATGTTCTCCAACATACCTTTTTGCACAGCTTATAGAAGTATGTCCTAGAAGAGGATATGCTGGATCAAGGGGCATGTATATTTGAAATTTTTGGTAGATACTGACAGCAAATCTCCCAAATTATACAGTGTTGGTAAGGTTGGATTAGAATTTCTATTTTTCCCACACCTTTGCCATCATTAAGCTTTATCAAATAAAACTGATTTGAGTCACCTCTTGCTATTAAAATTGTGAATAAAATATACTTTTTTGCCTTAGAATAGAGTAAGTATATTGCCAATAATGGAGACTTTCTTCAGTGAGTAAAATTTTTGATGTGTTTCACTAAGGAGATGCTTGAGGAAGATTTAACAGGAAGAAGAAACAGGTCAGGAAGCCTACAGAGGTCAAGTCCAGCCTGGGGTGTGGCAAATGAGGCCAGCCCCAAACTAAGTGGTAGGAACCAAGGAGGTGTACAATTTGAGGTAACTAGAAGGAAAAAAGGCAGAGGGGGCCATATGTCCATGGCACCATAGTCTATGGGGAGAAGCAAGATCAGTTTGGCACTGATACCAACTTTACACTTGTTAAATATTAAAGATATGCCCAAACCTAATTTCAGGATATATTTATTGATTATTGGGCAAATTCTAGCATAGCAAGAGAGAAGGTTAAACACACACACACACACACACACACACACACACACACACATTATATTAGGCTCTAGGTGCCATCAGCTGGCATCAGCTGGCATTTCATTAATAAAACAGAGGAAAAAAGGGGGAATAAATTAATAAATTCAACTTACCTCTGAGATTTAAGTGTAAAAGCAGGCCTGTATTCCCAACACTCCAGATCTGACCCGGTCTCTGGAACCTGCGATCATATCTCTTTGTTCTTCGCCTTCATAGAACTCATCACAATTTGTGATCATTCTATTAATATTCACCTCTCTACTCAACCATAAACTCTAACCCAGTGTCCCCATTGCTTGACACAGGGCCACGTAAATAATAAAAAACATTGTTAATAAATATTTGGTGAATGAAATAAAGAAGGAAGAGAAAGAAAGAGGAGGTAGGGGAGGGGAAAAAGAGGAAAGGGAAGGGAGGGTGGGGAGGGGAGGACAGAGAGGAGGAGAGGGGGGAAGAGAAAGAGAAAAAGAAAAGGGAGAGGTGGAGAGTAGGACCAAGCCAGCTGGCTGGTGTACACAGCATGGAATAGAGTCCCGGCGCTTCAGGTACCCTGGGAAGGTGGAGGAACCCAGGGTACATTAAAGAGTTGGGCAGCAGGGATCAGTAGGTCCTAGCTTCTTTATGTGAATAGCCTTTGCGATCACTGCTAGCTATCAGACATGGGTGGAAGTAACAACACATCTGTAAACCCTACATGTTATCAATAAGGATGCTTTTTATAAAATGTCCCAAAATTAGTGAATAGTTCAATAATTCAAAAAAACCAATTTTAAAAATCAAACACATGCAGAAGTACCTTTTAGCTTTCTAGTAACCATTTCTTTTAGTCTAGGTAACCTTCTGACTAAATATAGGGTAAATATTTATACATAAAATTGATAAAGGATAGTCACATTCTCTGACTATAGAATATTGAAAAAACACCTGCAATCTCTGATGGAAAAAACCACCAAAGCTTTTGCTGACTTGTTCGTGAGTCCATTAAATTGTTTTGGTTTCAAAGCATTAGAATCAAGTGTTGTAGATGGCCCAATGGAATGTTACAAATACTTTATTTACTTACAGTTTGAAATTCAATTAGAAAACGGAATTTATTATTCATTTATTTATTTGGAAGACGGGATTTAAATGCAAGAGAGCAGAATAACTTTACAAGATTAAAGAATGAGAATTTATTATCATTCAGAAAAGGAACCTCCCTGATGAATGTTTCAAAGACATTGGGAAGATGGGGCCATTACTGGCATGCGCAGAATTCTGGGTGATGTGTGCTATGAATCCTGGAGTGGTGCTGACCTGGGAAATGAGTAATGAGAACCGATATCTGTCTGCTACTCCCCCATTACAAGCCCAAATAGTAAGACAGGAGGTAGACCGTATTATTACCCAATTATAATTGAAAATTGTTTGATTTTCTTGGACTTACACATATGGTGAACATTTGGAAATTCTAGACTTGCACATTTTAACTAGAAACAGTAAAATAAACACAGACTTTGGACTTTTAGTTAGATGAATTTTCTGCACACATGGCCATTTCTGCTTCACATTGAACGATGTAGCTGGTAATCTTCGGAAGTTTGCATGAGAGTAAAGTTGACTCCAAGAGAAACTTGGACTATGTGAATCTGTGTTCAAAGTTCAGCCAAAATAAAGAAGTAGTTCCATGTCAGCATGAGTCGCCAATAATAATGTTATAAAAAATGTTTTCCGGAAGCAAGCAGTCTTTCTCTCCTTCTCTCTCTATTTTTTTTTTTTTTTTTTTCGTCTGCATGAAATAACTCAAACCATACTTAGTAAACAGAAGTTCTGGACTTAATTTCAAACAATGGGTCTCTGTTGCATGCCACATACAAATAGAAAGTTAAAGATTGAGAACTTACTCATTCAGAGGTCACTTAAAAGGTTTCCCACAATAATGGGGTTTGAGTAAACAAGTATTCATTGAATGCCTTTTATGTGCCCAGCCTTGTGAGGAGATGGTGGAGGATGGGCAGGGGCACTCATGAAGGACCATGCTAAGACATGGTCCCTGAGTTTGAGGAGCCTTCACTGATTTGGAGGAATATGCTGGAAACATATGAAACTGCTAAGTAATAATATAAAACTGGGTGAGGTTATGTATTTAAGTGAGTCATGAAACCCATTAAGGATGGTGGATGCTCATGGAAAGTGAATGTAATGAAGACAGAGCGGGGTTTTCCTGGGCTGAACAGAGTATGGACAGGGAAATTGGACAGAAAGGGCTTTCCAGGAGGGGACTAGCAGGAAACAGGAGCGACATGTAAGGGAGGGAAGAGGGAACTAGTTGGCAGAGAGATTGGGTCAAAGTATCAAGTCATTTTCTAGCAGAGGGGAGTCCTTGCTTTCCTGCCCAAACCTGCCTTACTGTACCTGTCCCTTTTGCCTTACACCCAACTCCATCTCTTAGCACCTGTCAGAACCATCTGTGTGTTCTGAATACTGTATTCCCCTCTCTCTGCCCAGGCTTGCTTTACCCTATGTCAAAAGTTAGATAGCTTGGGCTGAATCCTGGCTCTTCCACTCACCAGCTGGGAAAGTTGTTTAATGCCTTTCACCTTAGTTTCCCCATCTCTAAAGAGGAGTTAATAATGATTCACTCCAAGAATGTATATCAAGTTTTTACAGCAGTAGCTAGTACACAGTAAGCAGTGTTAATTATAATGTTAACTATTCCTTGGGAGGTGTTAAGGAACCCATTTCAAAAATTAAAATGATGACCTATGGGAGATCATCTTTGGAGGCACTAATAATCATCCAGCCCCTGGACAAAGGAGGCTGAGTGAGGGTGAGACCCTGAACATGGTGGCTTTACTGAGGTGCTACCCCCATAACTTCTGCCAACACCAGCATCACCCCCAGATCCTGGCCCTGCCTGAGCTCCCACACTCTCAGGAAATACTTCCACAGACGGTGATAGCTGCGAGTAGAGGGCTGAGAAGGTTGGTTCTGTTCTGTTCATGGGCAAAGAAGAGACAGTGAATGGAGATAAGATGAAAATATCTTTGGAAAAGAGTTTAAGCCACTGACTGTAAAGATAGAAGAGGTGAGACTTGGAATCAGGGAATCAAGTTCATGAACATGGAATTTAAAGAAATGGATGAGAAACAGAAGTTAAAGAACAAGTAACCAGAGGCAAAAAAGACACACCAGAGAGGATGCCCTTATGGAAGCCACAAGAACAGTTTTAGGCAGAAGGGATTTTTATCTGTGACCCAATTTGGAATGTTCGATTCCCACATCAGAATCTGGGGCACCTCTGTCTATGGTTTACCAAACATTTCTTACAAACCCTAACATTCTGGGATACTGTTGACTCTTTCTGGAGGTTCTTGTGGTTTTACTTGTTATTGGTAAACTCTTCTGACTACCCTTCAAAACTGACCACCCTTCAAAACTGAAGAGTTGACCATTAACCTCAGATTGCCCCAGTTCACTGAATACCCACTACTGCCACCACCGTTCTTTCTGCCACTAGATTTCCTTCTATCCCAAAGCAGAAAGAACAATTTTTATATGTAGGCACAGTGATTTTGAAATTACAGTCATGTAATTTAAACTCTTTGCATTTTTTTAACTCTGCATTTAAAAAAAAATATTTTATTTATTTATTTGACAGAGAGAGAGAGAGATCACAAGTAGGTAGAGAGGCAGGCGGGGGGTCGGGGAAGCAGGCTCCCTGCTGAGCAGAGAGCCTGATGCGGGGCTCTATCCCAGGACCCTGAGATCATGACCTGAGCCGGAGGCAGAGGCTTAACCCACTGAGCCACCCAGATGCCCCTTAACTCTGCATTTTTAAAGCATGTTTTTCTGATATGACATGTAATTTGTAGAATTTCAGTTTTCATGCCTTTCTCAGCTTTTGCATTTCCAGTTGCATTTCATTTGTGGTGGACGGATGTGTAGCTGCTGATTCATGATGGTCCCCTGAGCACATCACTTGACCCTCTGTCCCAAGCTTTCCATCCAGGAAATTACCAATTCATTTTTAATAAAATATTTCAGAACGATCCTGCGAAACAAACCTATCCCAAGGACTTCTAAATTTATTCAAGACTCTCCTTCTTCCTCTCTGATGCCATCATCTTTTGCTTTCCTGAGCTCTTCCTGCTGCTCCCTAAATATAGCCACACCCCAGATCTCATGCTGTGGCTCTCAGCTTTTCTATCATATAGTATTAATCTACCCTAAGGGCTTTCTAGAGCTTCTCTTGCTGCTGTCTTCCATATCTATATTTCTGAGCTTTTCATCTAAACTCTTATTCTATATTTTTTGTTGCCTCCAGCTGGATATGCTATTGTCAGTCCAAGCTGAGCTAGTCTAGACTCAACAGGCATCCTCTGTCAGCCACTGGGACTCTTGTCTGACCTTTTCTTCCCCTATGCCATACTTATTCAGTTGATGAGCCCTAAAGATTTTGGCCACTTCTAGCAGGAAGTATCATATTCTGCCCTCTAAAGCTGTCCCCTGTTAGACTGCAATTCCCCTTTGGTTTTGAGCTTTTTGAGGCTAAGGATTTTATCTTGCTCACCTTTAAATCCCTATAATTCTATATTTTTAAAAATAGAAGACATGCGATGAACACTTGTTTGAAATTAATAGTTGAGATGCAGAGTGTTCAAATACATTTATAAAGCATAGAGTTGAAGGTAATCAGGTTTCCTTATTAGATTGCTAGTGTTGTTATCTATTCTCCCTTTTTAAAGATTTACTTATTTATTTTATATTTAGAGAGAGTGCAAGCAGAGGGAAGGGTCAAGGGAGAGGGAGTTTATTATCAATTCTTAAAAGAGGCATTATAGTATGCGAGTCAGTCCAAACTTAATCGATCTTAGGACCTATTTTTCACAGCACCGATTTGAATCTCCCTGGACAGAAGTCCTCAGAACAAAGTTCGTGAAATGTTATTCTAGGATAACTGATTAACTATTCATATACAAAAATACAGAATAAAAAAAATCTGCATGTGTCAAAATGTTATAATTAAAACATGCACATAAACATACATATATAACTAATACACATACATACATATGTATATACATATATGTAACTAAAAACTGTAAGAAAATATAGATGAATATTCCTTATTCTTGTGGTGGGGAAAACTTTCCCATAACATGCACAGCAGAAACCATAAATAGCAACATATTTGACTACATACATTTAAAAACTGTAAATGTTTCTATACATTTAAAAAACTTAAAGTTAACCCAAACACCAGAAGATAGAAAATTGTGAAGAGAACATTTGCAATGTATATGATGGATAAAGAATGAATATCCTTTACTAAATAAAAAACTCGGGGCACCTGGGTGGCTCAGTGGGTTAAAGCCTCTGCCTTTGGCTCAGGTCATGATCCCAGGGTCCTGGGATGGAGCCCTGCATCGGGCTCTCTGCTCAGCAGGGAGCCTGCTTCCCTTCCTCTCTCTCTGCCAACTTGTCATCTCCATCTGTCAAATAAATAAATAAAATCCTTAAAAAACTCTTACAGAATAAAAACAAGGGTGAACATACCCAAAAGGCATATATAAACAACTTAAAAAAGAAGAGATACAAATGGTCAATAATATTTGGGAAAAAAATTCAACCCAGCTATGTATTTAGTGAAATATAAATTAATACAAAAGAACATGAGGAGAAATAGGTTACAATGCTGGTGGGAGGTCAAACTGTAGAATTATTCGAACAGTAACTTATTAGTATTTATCAAAAGCTTTTAAAAATGTGCCTCTCCTTTTACCGGGCAAGCCCATTTAAAGGGATTTATGGTAAGAAAATATTGGAGCAAGTATTTAAAAATGAATTTATAAGGGTATTTATTGTAATATAGTTTATAATAGTTAAATATTGGAAATTGCCTAGTTGTCCAATTCCATATGAGATTTCACACACCAACATTTAAACATTTAAAAGAAGTTTCTCTGGATTAAGGGCTAGAACTAACTGGGTTTTTTCTTTGCACGTTTTTTGTGTGTTTCCACACTTTCTAGGTTCAGGGTGCATTCTTTTCTTTTCTTTTTTTTATAAATTTATTTTCAGCATAACAGTATTCATTATTTTTGCACCACACCCAGTGCTCTATGCAATCCATGCTCTCTATAATACCCACCACCTGGTTCCCCAACCCCCACCCCCGCCCCACCACTTCAAATCCCTCAGATTGTTTTTCAGAGTCCATAGTCTCTCATGGTTCACCTCCCCTTCCAATTTACCCCAACTCCCTTCTTCCTTATCCATTCGTCCGTTGAAGGGCATCTTGGTTCTTTCCACAATTTGGTGACCGTGGCCATTGCTGCTATAAACTTTGGGGTACAGATGGCCCTTCTTTTCACTACATCTGTATCTTTGGGGTAAATACTCAGGAGTGCAATGGCAGGGTCATAGGGAAGTTCTATTTTTAATTTCTTGAGGAATCTCCACACTGTTCTCCAAAGAGGCTGCACCAACTTGCATTCCCACCAACATCCCCACATCCCCTCCAACACATGTTGTTTCCTGTCTTGCTAATTTTGGCCATTCTAACTGGTGTAAGGTGATATCTCAATGTGGTTTTAATTTGAATCTTCCTGAGGGCTAGTGATGATGAACATTTTTTCATGTGTCTGATAGCCATTTGCATGTCTTCATTGGAGAAGCTTCTGTTCGTATCTTCTGCCCATTTTTTGATATGATTGTCTGTTTTGTGTGTGTTGAGTTTGAGTTCTTTATAAATCCTGGATATCAACCTTTTGTCTGTACTGTCATTTGCAAATATCTTTGTGGGTTGCCTCTTTGTTTTCTTGACTGTTTCCTTTGCTGTGCAGAAGCTTTTCGATATCAGCCACAGCAACTTCTTTCAAGATATGTCTCCAAAGGCAAAGGAAACAAAAGCGAAAATAAACTTTTGGGACTTCATCAAAATCAAAAGCTTCTGCTCAGGGTGCATTATTTTCTTAGAAATAAGTGACTTTCGGGTACTTTTAAAAGGAGGCAATTCACATATAATGTGTTGTGCAAGTTTCTGAATCAGGAAGTGGAATTTACTAAATATCTGGCATCATTGTTTTCAAATCTTAGTTCCCCTTTTAATTTTCATTTTCCACTCTTTCCCTTGTCCTAGTGAGAGAGAGAGAGAAGAAAATAGCCTCTAGGCAGTCTTCTAATTCCCCTACCCCAAATCCTCCTTTCCCCTAAGTAACCCACCCCTCCAATCTGCCTCTAGGAGAACTTCCTTTCTTTGAATCTCAAGTTCGCAGGCTCCACTTCCTCCAGCTCCCACTCTGAGGCTGAGTCAAGTTGGGAAGGGAGCCTCACCGCAGTCCAGACTGGGCCTGTGGGGTCAAGACTACCCTCTTTGTTGTTCTAACTCCCCTGACAGAGAGCCAAGTTGTTCTAACTCCAAACCAGAGGGCCAAGTCTCCCTTAACTGGTAGCATATTCTGTTCGCAAACCTCTAATCCTCTAACCCGCCTCAGGATGGGACCCCTGAGCGGCAGAAGGATAAAGGATGTGTCTTCAATTTGCCAGAAGGTAACTCTCTCTGGCATCAGGTTAATCCATATGAAAGACAAGGCTGGTCATTCTTCTGTCACAACCACATTTTCCCTTTGATTCTCTGGCCTCTCCTTGCACTCCACTCGACTCATGTCTCTACCTGATTCCTAAATGTACTTCCGAAGGTTCTGACCTCAGCCCTTCCCTGACAATTTCTGCCCAGAGATCCCTTCTGCTATCACATCTGCCCCTAATTCCATCCAAGGATTTGCCTCCAGGATGATGGCCTTTCTGGTTCCAATTCTTCGTGCCCAGCACTGCTGAAAATCTCCTCCAGGCTGTCCTCCCAGTGACTTGGGCCTAATAAATTATGTATAAGGTCAACTAGCCATGTCTTCCCCAAACCTCCAGAACTTCCTGTTTCTGTAGCAAAACCACCTTTTTCTTTTCCAAGCTCAAAACATCAGTCACTTGGGACTACTTTCTCTTTTCCTTCCTCTCTGAGATTCTTCCCTCCCTACTGTTCCCCAGTCCGATCAAATATTTCTTCAGCTCTCTTCCACCCATCTTTTCTTTTCTGGTGCTACCATCTCCCTAGCTTGACTCTATCACTCAGGCATGGAGATTATGGTGACCTCCTGACACCTCCCTGTCCCGCCTCCCCACTGCTTCCCCAACTCAACTCCAAGCCAAACTTCCTAAGACACTGCTTGGATCCTGTTATTCCTCCACTCACACTGAGAGGAGTTCTGTCAAACCCATTGCTCCTAGTCAGGCATTCCGAGCCTATCATCTGGCCCCAAGCTACCTTTCAAGCTCCAATTCTATTGCTTTGTAATAGAAATTTAGAATTCAGTTCAGCAGATATTTTGACCAATCTATAATCCTTCCTTTCTCCACAGTTTGGCAGAACCTCTTCTTTCATCTTTCTTTGCCTCTATATAAGTTTACTACCACCCACCCCTTAAGTTACCATAACCAGGTTTCCAGAGATGACTTTGTTTCAAATGGCACTTAACCCATTCTTTTCTATTTGACTGTTTGTCTTCATGTCTTCATGTCAAGGGTTAAAGTTTTTGTCTTATGTATCTGTTTATACCCCCACATTTCCTGGCACATATTCAGTACCTAAGATATACTTGCTTAATGAGGAAATGAATGAACAGTTAGATCAAGTAGCCAGCTTTCCTGCCTCTGAGCAGAATTCACTTAGGAACGGCCAAGTGGCTCTGTCATCAAAATCAGTCTGTTTTGGCAAAGATGGCTATATACAGCTACCATTTTGAAGTGTAGCTTTTGTCTCTAATAAAGCAAAATTTAAATTATGATAATGTTTTAGTGGAGAAGATATCAGAAAAAAAAGTTGCCATGTAGGTAAAAGTGGGGCCAACTCTTCTGCCTTTGGTAGTTATTTTCATTGTCTGTATGGCATACCCTTATGCCTTTTTTTCTGGTAATGGACCCTGTATATTTTCTTTGCCCCCCACTATCTTCCAGTCACACGAATGGGAAGGTAATAGGTAGGCTCTAGTCTTAGGAGTCTATTTTCACTTGAGCACTGGGCCCAAGTGACATCAGTTATATCCTTCACAGAGACTTTCTGTTGAAGCTAGAAAGGAGGTGGCTCTAAGGATATTACCCCAGAACTACCATGGACCACCTCTCTGACTAGAAACCAATGGCCTCCTTATTGCCCAAATCCATGATTTGGGAATCCAAATACCATTCACCTAGGTATCTTTAACTTCATATATCCAAAAATGGAGCTCCTTCTCCCTTGGATGTATCTGTCTCCCATTCTTTTATATCAAAATAAATGGCACCAGTATTCAACTGATTACTCAAGCAGAGAAGCCAAGAGTCATCCTTTTTTTTTTTTTTAAGATTTTATTTATTTGCTAGAGAGAGAGAGAGAGCAAGTGAATACACACAAGCAGGCAGAGAGGCTGGCAGAGGCAACGAGAGAAGCAGTTTCCCTGCTGAGCAAGGAGCCCGATGCGGGACTTGATTCCAGGACCCTGGGATCATGACCTGAGCCAAAGGCAGCGGCTTAACCCACTGAGCCACCCAGGTGTCCCATCATCTTTGATTCCCCCTTTCTTTCATTTCACATAGCTAATCTTTCAGCAAATTCTGTTGATTCTAGCTCCAGATCTGGCCCTTTCCTTATCTTCTTGGTCACCAACCCAAGATCAAGGCACAATAGCTGGTCACCCTCAGTTCAAATGTCACTTCTTTAAGAGGTCTCACCTGGAAGCCCTATAAAGATTTCTCCCTCTTCCTACCTGCACTTTCTTGCTTCATCCTATTTATTTCTTTATGGTGCTTGTGACAATGCATAGCTATCTTGTTTAATTTGTTGGCTTTGCTTCCTTTTACTGGAATATAAGCTTCTCCCAGAGTAGACTCTCTTGCTGGTCTTCTGGTCTGTGTTTAGCAGGTCCAAAGCACTCGATAAATTTTAATGGAATAATTATAATAAATTAATTCTCTATGCAAAATTTCCACTTTTCTTGAAATTTCCCCTCCTTTGATATCTCAGACATAGTATTGTCTGTTTCTTTTCCTTCCTTCTTTTAAAAGAAAATGTTCTCTAAATACCTCCTGGGTGGAGTTCTCAGCCTCCATAGTTTCTGACCTCCTCAATGTCCTTTCTCACTCAAGCTGATCTACTTTCAGTCCTCACTGCAGACCACTTCTTTCTTTTCTTTTCTACAGCACTCTCCTGCTTGAAAACATCCATTGTTCTATGCACTGTATACAATCAAGTCCAGGCTAAAAATTCCTCATTATCTACCCCAAACCACCTTTCTGACTCATTCTGACTATACCTCTCCCTACCTCCTTTCAAATCTTCTCCTCCCCAGCAGTCCTAAATTAATTAGCATTCCTGGTGTCCATCTTGTGCTTTCCTTCTCTGTCACAAGGACTCCTACTAATCATATTGTCTCCCATTGCTATAGTTGTGTGTATTTCTTATGGCACTTAATTCTGCTTTGTTTTATACCTATTTGGTGTGATTCTATTTATCTTAATAACTCATAAACTCCTCGAGCACAGGAACTGTGTCTGATTCATGTTTCTAAACTACATAGGTCTGATACAGTGCCCAGCACATGTCTACTGAATGTTAACACACACTGTCAGAGTGCTTAGGGTTGTGGGGGACTGGGTCCTGATTCCAGCTCGCTTGAACAATTAATACACCTCACTAACACTTGATTTCCTGGAAAATGGGGAGAAATGGTGCCTAACTTACACAGTTGTTGTGACCATGAAATAAAATTGTGCACATAGAGCATTTGGTACCTAACGAGTGTTATTGACCCTTTCGTTGATCCTGTGGGTATAACATTTAGAGAACCCACTAAGCATGGAAATCTGCCTTCCTTTTCCCTACTCTGTGTGTACCCATTCAATGCCGTGTGTTTATGAAGAGCCCAAGGAACCTGATTACCTTGCAGATGGACTTGGCCAACATAGCAGCTCCTGGAAGTAGCCTTGCCACCATTGCTTCTTAGAGTCCTGCTACTTGTGCTTGGCAAAACTGAGCACTAGGGTATCTAGTATCATTTAGAATTTCTTGATTTCAAGACTTTGCTCTAGTGGTACTTTCCCTGTGGACTCTGCTATCATGTTTGGCTAGTCCACATTGTCTCAGAATTCCTGAGTCAATTCCTTTCTATTATTACTTCATTTTCTAGCTAAAAGCCTAGTTCATATCTTGCTATCTACTGATAGATGCATGGAGAAAGAAAATGTGGTATAGGAATGTCTGGGTTGCTCAGTTTGCTAAGCATCTGCCTTTGGCTCAGGTCGTGATCCAATGGTCCTGAGATCGAGTCCTGTGTCAAGTTCCCTGCTCAGTGGGAGCTGGCTTCTCTCTCTGCCTGCCATTCTCCTAGCTTGTGCCTTCTCTCTCTCTCACTGACAGATAAATAAATAAAATTTTTTTAAAAAATTAAAAAAAATGTGTTATATACATACAGTGGAATATGATTTAGCTTTTTGAAAGAAGGAGACTTTGCCATTTGTGACAATATGAATGAACTTAAAGGACATTATGCTAAGTGAATTAAATCAGACACAGAAGGACAAATGCTACATGATATCTCTTACATGAGGATTCTAAAACAGTCAAACTCAGAAGCAGAGAGTGAAATGGCATTTGCTGGGGGCGGCTGCGGGAAGGGGGGAAACAGGGAGGTATTAGTCAAAAGGTCTAAATTTATGCAAGATAAATATCTTTGTTTTACTGCAGATAAAAATCTATAGTACAGCATAATGACTGAAGTTAACAATACTGTATTGTATACTTAAACATTTGCTAAGAAGGTAGATCTTACATGAACTGTTTTTATCACACACACACACCCAATAGTAAGAGCAACAGTGACAACAAAGAGAGCAGGAGAAAATTTTTGTGTACATCCGTTTGTATGCCAATCATACCTCAATTAAGTGTTGGTTTAAAGAAAAAGGTCCTGATTCCCACCTTCCCTAGTAACTGAAAAAGAAGAGGATGATGGGATGTCATAAAACTTCACCAACCTATGTACTGTTCTGCTCCATTAAGAGGAATATGTTTTTAAAATGTTCTAAGATCCTTGGTTGGGAGGAAGGCTGTTACCTGTAAAGTGCTTGCTTCCTGGCTTGTTGTTCTCTGATAGACTGGGAGCTAGACACTATATTTGGTCACAGAGGAATTTAACTTTCTATTAGTTGTGTGGCTTGACCGAACAGCAATTCGTTCGTGGTTTGCCTTGTAATTTCCAGGTTTCTCATATCCCTAAGAAATATTGAGTAATATACTGTGGGAACAGACTTAATTCAATTGAGCTCCCCTTTGGAGGAAAGGCCATAAGGACATCATGAGTCTGTTCTATTATTACCCAGTTGCTCCTGTCCATAATGGATGTTTATGATTCATTGCCTATTGAAGAACCACTTTTATGGAAAGCTGCCAAGATCTTTGGAAAATCCAAACAAAATGTCTTACTCCCTGGTTTTGGGATAAGAACTGAAGGGCTGATTTTCAAGTTGCTCAGGGCCACACATCAAGCTGTTGATAGAAAAGTCCAAGGGGACTTAGGAAGTTAATCCTAGGCCTGGGAGTTTGGAGTGCCAACTTTGGAACCCAGGCCTTACCAAAGTTCTCAGAGGAGAAGTCCTTCCACGGGGCGCCTGGGTGGCTCAGTGTTGAGCCTCTGCCTTCAACTCAGGTCATGGTCTCAAGGTCCTGGGATCGAGCCCTACATCAGGCTCTCTGCTCAGCGGGGAGCCTGTTTCCCTTCCTCTCTCTCTGCCTGCCTCTCTGCCTACTTGTAATCTCTGTCTGTCAAATAAATAAATAAAATCTTAAAAAAAAAAAAAAGAAGTAGTCCTTTCTGAGGCCAGGCGGGGAGGAGGGGTGATGCAGGGGCTATAATAGGTCTTGTGGAATGTTTTTAAGACCTGGGCCAGATAGTGTCTATCTCAAGATGCCACTGCTCAACTTCATTCTGGAACGCTAGTCTCAAATGACGTTCCATGTAAATGTTAAGGAGTACAAGTTTGGGAAATGCTTGCTTAAGCAAAGATAAACATGTTTCTTTATTGTAAGATTTCTACAAATCTTTACGATTCTACAAATTCATTACGATTCTACTGTGAATTTCAGTAGAATATTGCTTTTTTTTTTTTTTTTCAAATTTATTTGACCAAAATGTCTCCTCTTACTTTTTAATAGTTAAGTTTTCAGGATCTGAAGAATCATTACTGGGTTTATGAAATTCCAGCCTGGAGATAAACCTAGGAAGCTTGATCTGACTCTAACTGGCTTTGATTTTGGGAGTCTCTGGGATATTTTGATGCCACTTCAGAGTGAATGGCAGGTTCAACTTTGGTTATCTTTGTCTTTCCCTCTGTGTTTTGGGTCTAGCTGTGTTTTGGGACTGTGTTTTGGGACTCCAAAGCCTGAATGGCTCCAGAAGAGATTCAGTTTCATGAGGCCTTGTATCTGACTGGCCCCACTGGAGCTCTGGAAAATACCTGGTGAGGGCTAGTGCCACAAGCTCTGGAGCCGTGTAACTTGTGCAAGTTACTTGATTTCTGTCTCAATATCCTCATCTGTGAAATGGGGGTAACAATGGTATCTATCCCATGTGGTTAGGTGAGGATTTGGTGAACACACATGAAAGCACACAAAACAGTGCCTGGCACACAAGGAAGTGCTAAACACCGTTAGCTATTATTGGTTCTGGACTTCAGTCTTGAAAACTGCCCTATATATGGTGACGATGGGAGAGAAGCCTTTTACCTTAGCACTTGCTCAAGTCACTGGCTCTCAACTGGTGGATTCAGCCTAAGTGCAAATTAGCAACAAAATTTTCTCCCCCATGCAACATTGCCCCTCAAAACTGACCACACACAAATAGCATCATTAAGGAATGCCTAAAACCATACAAAAAAAACCATACAAATGCCTAAAACCATACAAAAAACACAAATAAATTTTCTTTCTATCTGGTGAGATTGAGGTATGAATACCTGGTCTCTATGATTGTTTATGGAGCTGTACCCCTGTGTTTTTGAAATGTAGAAAGTGAATATATTGTCTGCACAGAAACTAGAAGTATCCATAGGGCTGAGTACATTTTCTTTATCTTGTTCCATGATGGCCTCAGAACTGGCTTGTTCAATGTCATAGTTATTGGTGCTGAAATACTCATTGTGGGCTGCTTCCTTTTGCTCCAGCTTCAACAGTACAACTCTAAATGCAGGAGAATCCAGGGTTTCTGACCCATTTTGGAATGATACCAGGTCATCCAAAGTTTAGAAGATATCTATGAATCAAGGATGGAAAACAGACTCTCCAATTCCTGCCATTGGTCTGGGCCATTTTTTTTTTTTTTTTTTTGTGCCAAATAATACTATCAAAAGGTGGTTTGAGTTGGGATAAACTGGTTTTTCTTAACTAATTGAATAAAGTGAATTAAATAAAAGTGACAACTGAGTATGATTAAAGTTACATATTAGCTCTCACATCTTTCTCAAGCAAATGTGAGTGGAAGAGTCATTGCATTATCTTCATTGTAGATGGAAAATAAGACAATGACAAAAAGGAAAAAAATCTAGCTATGAACTCATTAGAAAGCCTTTCATCGATGCATAATTTGCACTAGTGATTGAGTTACTTTGCTCCTAACATTTTATTATTTTCTTTTCTCTCATATCTTTCTATGTAATAAATGAATTATACATATAAATATTTAAAGTGGTATGTTTTAATATGTTAATAGTTAAAATCATATATTAATTCAAAAACTTAGGTTTTACAGGTGAGCTCAATGGAATTCTAGACTAGTAGAGTTACTGAAGAAGGTTTCCTAAATCTTAGGATAGCTAAAATATTAAAAATTCTTGATTTACAGCAGAAATGTGATAAACACAGTGTAATAACAGAGCTATCTCCTAAAGATCTGAAACTCAGATCAAACAGTTCTTATTAATAAAAGAAAACAGATTAATTTATATGTAGCTTAATAAGAAAACAGTCTGTGGGTTATGAAAGATACAAAGAAGACGTGATTCCCAGATTTCTCCAAAGGAACTAAGATTTGCTTTGTTTTATTGGATAACCTAGGATGAAGGAAGTATATACCAACAAAAGAGAAAGTTACAATTAAAGTTATTTAAAGTAAATAAGTAACTAAAATAAAGTAAATACACAAGTTTAATACACAAACCCATATGCTTACTCATTAAACAATTAACAAAATTATAATAAATAAATAAATAATACATAGATGTCCCACAAATAAATGTATATTAGTTATTCCATAAGATGCTATCTCCCATCAACAATCCTTGGTGCTGTGAATCCTTCTGTTACCCCCAAGTCAAAGCAGTTTGAAGATCGACTGTGCAACAAAGGATGCTAGAGTTATATTTGGATTAAAATATAGAACCACAGAAATTGCACTGCTTGGTATAAATCTTAGAGAAACCCTTGCACTGTATGCATAAAGTAAAGCAGTATCATCTGTAATGCTTGAAAGTTTGTAATTTTAAAACACCCACCAGTGGGAGAAATGGACATATAGTAGTATATTCTTGGGTGGAACACACCCAATAGTCAAACTGAATAAACTAGATTTATATTTATGAATCTTGGAAAACAATATTTTTAAAAAATATTTTATTTATTTATTTGAGAGAGAATGAGAGAGAGAGAGAGAGAGAGAGAGCACGAGAAGAGGGAGGGTCAGAGGGAGAAGCAGACTCCCCGCTGAGCAGGGAGTCGGATGAGGGACTCTATCCCGGGACTCCAGGATCGTGACATGAGCTGAAGGCATGAACCACCCAGGTGCGTGCCCCGTAGAAAACAATATTAAGTGACAAAAAGAAGTTGCAGACTGATACTTTATGCTATGATAAGAACTGGGTAATTTATTGTAAAAATTGGTTAAAGATGCACAAAACCATACTATGTGTTATTTGTGGGTGCATACTTTTCATATATATATTCATATATTTTTCACATGAGTTATATATATTCTATGGTTATAGTATATAATATGTATATTATGTTTTATTTTTATAAATTTATAGTAATATTTATATTATATAATAAAATAATACATATATGAAGATTGGTGACATATCAATTCAGGAAAAATTTATCTCTAGGAGGGAAGGAGAAGAGGTTCGGGAAGAATTTATAGGAGACTTAAACTATATGCTTCAAATTTTATTCTTTCTTTTTTTTTTTTTTTTTAAGATTTTATTTATTTATTTATTTGACAGAGAGAGAGAGAGCACAAGCAGGGGGAGCACAAGAGGGAGAAGCAGGCTCCTGGATGAGCAGCATCCTGGGGTCATGACCTGAGCCAAAGGCAGACACTTAACCGAGTGAACCACCCAGGTGCCCCCATAATGTTTTATTCTTAAATAACAAATATATTAATCATATATTAAATTTAAATTATTCCGAGTGGTCAGATATTGTATATTACTCTCTGAACTTCTCATGTATAATATTTCATAATTTTTAAAAAAGGATGCAGTGATAGGTATAACTTCTTTTAGACTCACCAGATTTGTTCCATCTTAAAGGGCAAGGAAACAGAAAAACAATCTTTGCCTTGGCTGTTCCAAGAAGGGTACATTTACTTAGCCAAATCCAGGACACAATCTAATCTCTTCCTTTGGACAGAAGAGACAAAGTGGTTTATTACTGTTCAGAGAGAAGCTTGCAATCTGGAGGGACTTCTAGTTAATAGTTAATACTCCTGGAGTATTACTTCGGGGAATTCAAGTAATGCACTGTTGTTTGTAAATAAACTGGAGTCTGACCTTTCATCCAAGTTTATGTGTATTTGGGTGAGTCCTGCCCCCATTTCCCTGGCCTTTCTCTTCCCCAGCTTTTCCCAGCTGGTGCCTCAGTTCTCTCCATCTGCAAATGCAGCTCCAGTGATTCCAAGCAGGAAGTCCCTAACCAGCTTCTCCCCTTTCCTCCCCACCTCTGGTCAGGCTTGTTAGGAGCCAGTTTTCCTGCTAGATTAATGCAGGATAAGGCCTCTGTGTGGGTCCCTAGGGAGACTGGGCCTTTGGCCACTCTTCACACCTGACTCAACTCTGGACCCATCTGGAAGCTGACTCCAGCCCCTAATCTTTAAGTCCTTTCTTGCTGCCAATAATTTAGCCAGTGCTGTTCATGAATTCTTAAGATTCTATTGCACTTGGGAAAAATACATTTGTCTTGTATTTGGCTTAACTACCACTTCCCCAGATGAGGCCAGATCTCCTGATGTTAGATGCTCTGCTCATATCCTGGACTTGTTTGAGGTCTCATTCCAGCTTCAGTTAAGTAATTAATTTCATAATTAGTTTAATGTTTGCTTCCTTTGCTGTAATATCAGCTCCATGAAAGCTTGGATTATGCTCCCATCGAGATAAGCAGTACCAATCACAGAATAAATATATTGATTAATGAAAGCATGAGTGAAAGTAAACTTTCCCATATACAGAAAATTGTATATATATATTTTAAGAATAAAAATGGAATGTATTAAAATTTTAGTTCTTACATGTTGTTCCTTTTTAATTTTTTGAAAAATTTCAAACATATATTCAGAAGATAAATGATTTTAATGAACTCTTTTTTAAAAGATTGATTTATTTATTTGAGAGAGAGAAAGAGTATGTGCTAGGAAGGGGCAGAGGGAGAGGGAGAGAGAGAATCTTCAACAGCCTCTCGGGGGAGTGTGGAACCCAGTGTGGGGCTCGATTGATCCCATAACCCTGAGATCACGATCTGAGCTGAAATCAAGAGTTGGGCACTTAACCAACTAAGCTACCTGGACATCCCAATTATAAACTCTTAATATGAGTACCTCTTTAGGAGTATTAACAGTGATTAACAATTTGTCATATTTCATCTTTTTTAATCTATTTTTTATCTTTGCTGAAGTATTCAAACCAAATTCTAAACGCCAGGACATTTCACTCCTAAATACTCCACTATACAGTTCTACACACACACACACACACACACACACACAGCTCATTTTCCTAATGGCACCTAAAAATTTACAATAATGCATCCTCCTAACATACAATCTATTTGTAGTTTCCCTGATTGTCTCTTTATAATTGCAAAAAAAAAAATATATATATCTTTCTGCAGTTGATTACTTTCAGGATCAACATTTTTGGTGAGACTACATTGTAAGTGGCACCATGTCCTCCAGACTGCATCACCCAAGGAGTGTCGTAGCTAGTTATCTCACTGTTAGTATCGACATGATTCATTAGCATGGTCAAGGCAACAGCTTGTTCTCTCCAATAGAAGGTTTTTCTTTTCTGTTTATAACCAACAGGTAATCAGTGCTTGGCACCCTGTAAATATGTATTTCCCATTGGCCTTTCTTCTAGAATTTTGTCATCTCTTGATGGCCATAACCCAAATCAATTATTTCATTAAGGATCACAAAACAGATGTTTTTGGAGTCTATCACTTCTTCTACATGTATCAGCTGGAAGTGTTCTATAAAGCAGTACTTTTTGACATTACTTAGAACTACTTGGATACTTCTAAATATAAAATATTCTTGTCCGGGACACCTGAGTGGTTCAGTGGGTTAAGCCTCTGCCTTCGGCTCAGGTCATGGTCTCAGGGTCCTGGGATCGAGCCCCGCATTGGGCTCTCTGCTCAGCAGTGAGCCTGCTCCTCCCTCTTTCTGCCTGCCTCTCTGCCTACTTGTGATCTCTCTCTCTCTCTGTATCAAATAAATAAATAAAAATTCTTAAAAAAAAATTCTTCTCCAGGAAAGGCACAATAAATGTTTATCTTCTCCCTTTAATTACCATCGTAGAAATAGTTTATGCACAAGCTATTTGCAGTGGGCACAGATTATTTTTTGAGGAGTTTCTCTTTATTTATTTGTGTCCTTTTGATGGGCATTGTTTTTGCTGTTATAATTATGTTGTGTTGAAAATTCCTAGACATGCATATGCAAACATTTCTGCAGAGTAACTTCCTAAAAGAAGAATTTCTGGGCCAAAGTGTGTGCACACACTCAAAGTTTTGATAGATCCTGCCAAATTGCCTTCAAGGAATTATATCATTTCCACCTGCAACAAAGCTTCAATGAGAATGCCAGTTTTCTCATACAGTCCCCAATACTGTATGGAATCAATGTTTATAATCTTTATCATCTGATACTTTAATGACATTGGCACCAGCCTTCCTTGGCTTGCTTCTCTGGGCCCCCACTGAGCCTTTTTGCAAAATGACTGCACAGAAGCACACTGGAATTGCTCTGCCTACAGGTATGTTTAGTAGTATTACATGCATTTGTCATGGCACCTGGGGACCAAACAGAAGTGAGGAAATTAGAATATTTTTCTACCAGTTCCCATCTATCTTCCCATCTTTTTACCAGTATCCATCTATCAATGGATTGATCACTTCCCTCAAGGTCTCTGAGACTTCTAGCTCAGCCTGTGAGCTTGCTCCCTGTCCAGGAGGAAAGCCTCATGTGGAGAGTGATGAGTGTTCTCAGTCATCAGTGAGGTGAAAGCTGAGAGAATATGGATGGGGCACCAACCAAGTTGGCTATAAATCTCTGTCAGGGTAGCACACTTCATGCCCAAAGAAGCAAAATACAATATTTTTGACATTGCCACAGAGAGCAAAACAAAGTTGAGAAACAGATGGAAGACAGAGAGCTCTTGAAACAGAGATATAAATAAAGTTTTACAGGATTGGCAAACACTGTATGGAAGGGGATGAGAGGAGCCGAAAGAAAGAAACCATTTACTAAGTTTATCTTTGGTAGGCACTTTGCAAACCTCGTTGTAACCCATGATAATATTTTGGTACATGAAGTCAACTTTGGACAATTCCAAATCATTTTGGGCCAAGGAGACCATGAGGTAAGGGAATTTGGGAGAGAGAACAGGGAGGGGGACTTTTAGAGTGGACAAGAAGAAAGATGATTCTCTTAACCCCCCCTGGAGAAGGTTTTCATCAACTTCTTAGAGAGGAGAAACTGGAAGTTTATGTAAGAACCTCACTTTATAAAAACTCACTATATAAAAACTATACATTTTTATATAGTTTATGGGATATTTTAAGTTAACCCAGTCATTCTCAACTAATTCTCCTATGATGTTCATATAAAGTCCTGAGTTAAAGAATGCTTGTAGGCACAGTTAACATTTATTCATATGCTTAATTAATTAATTAATCATATTCTCTCATTCCAATAGGTAAATACTACTGCTCAAAAGACAGTGAAGGGATCTGGAGTCACACCACTTGCATTTGAACCCCATCTCTACTAGCCACTAGACTGTGTGATCTTGAGCACTTTTCTCAACTTCTCTGAGCTTCTGTTTCTCATCTGTGAGATTAGGAACCTACCCCCCAGGAATGTGGTGAAGATTAATTGAGCCTCTCTAAACGCCGGGCATAGTATGAGTACTCCATAAATGTCAGGTATTTTGTAAGAATAGCAGTTCTGGGAAGCCACAGTTCTAGAAGTCAAGGTTCAGGGGCTCTGAATAACTGGCCGAGCAGCTGTCCTCACAGAAGCTCGCTTCATCCCGCCTTCCTGCCATCTGCGCATGCCCACACCCTAAAGGGAGTGCACGCTATGGGGTCCGGGCCCTGGCTTCCAGGCCTATGGACAAGCTCAAAGTCACTCATTTTGAAGGAAAAGACTTGAGGGCTGTGAGTCTTTATTGGTTTAATAAAGAGTAGAGACTTGTGCTGAGGAAAGTGCCCCTAGAGAGGCCCAGAGGAAGCACACCTTGTGGGAATTGGCTGACGTTGTTCTTGACTCTGGTAATAACGGCTACGGCCACTTTGTCCTAGGCTGGGAGGTCATGTCCCATGCACGCAAGAGTGACCGTGGTGAAGAGAACAGAGCTGCCTCGTCGCATCAGAGCACAGCACTATCTGGCGTATTTAAGACCTTTCAAAAACAAAAACAAAAACAAAAACAAAAACCAACCAACCAACCCCAAAGAATCGAGAATATACTTCTTTGGCATTACTAGTGTCTGAGTTCAGATCAGAAGGAACGAGATCGGTTTTCCTGAATGTATCATGCTATCTATGAGACAGGCTAAACAAGAACGTGGGCTCCTCGGAGGCGGAAGCCAGTGTGGAGTGGAGGATTTCATGTTCTTTCATGATAAAGAACTTTGGTGAAAGCTTTGGGACACAGATCCATTTCTTCTTGCGCCAACTTCTGTTCAATGCAATCTTTTCTCCCTTATTTCATCCCTGAGTAATATGACTCTTAGGGCCAAGAGAAGTTATGGAAGTATCATAATTTAGTAGAAATATATTGAAAGCTCTTGCTGAGATAATAAAAATCGTATCAATGTCAGGCTCTTTTCTATTCCCCTCCCGTTAAGAGACACTTGAATAAACGCATAGAAAATTCTTTAATGGAAAATAGTTAAAAATGTTAATGTCAGGGATGCCTGCCTGGCTCAGATGGTTAAGTGTCTACTTTTGGCTCAGGTCATTATCCCAGGATCCTGAGCCCCTCATAGAGCCAATCATAGGGCTCTCAGGTCAGCAGGGAAGTCTGCATCTCCCTCTCCATCTGCCTCTCCTTCAGCTCAGGTCTCTCTCTTGTGCGTGCTCCCTCTCAAATAAATAAATAAATAAATCCTTAAAAAATGTTAATGTCACAAACCATTGAAGAAAAAAAAAATCTCATTCAAAAATACTATGTTTGGGGGACCTGGCTCATTCAGTCCATGGAGCTTGCAGCTCTTGATTCCAGATTTATGAGTCCAAGCCCCATTTTGAATGTAGCGATTACTTAAAAAAAATACTGTGTTTAAACACTGACAATCTTACTTTTTTTAAATAATATTTTATTTATTTATTTGACAGACAGAGATCATAAGTAGGCAGAGAGGCAGGCAGAGAGAGAGAGGGAAGCAGGCTCCCCGCTGAGCAGAGAGCCTGATGCAGGGCTTGATTCCAGGACCCTGAGATCATGACCTCAGTCGAAGGCAGAGGCTTAACCCAGTAAGCCACCCAGGCGCCCTGACAATCTTACTCTTTATTCATACACACTTTGTGGATGATAATTCTGAGGATCAGATCATGTGAATACCTGGTTGGAGTTGCCCATTAGAATTTAAGGGCAGGGGTGGAATGCTTAAGGAGAGAGACCATCAGTATGGGGAAATCTTGGTCTTGGGAAGGGATTAAGGAGCAAGTCTGAGGATCAGGACTTTGTAATTTTGTAAAAAGACCATCCTCCTTGAAGTGCCTGCGTGGCTCAATCTGTTAGTTGTCTGACTCTGTGTTTCAACTCAGGTCATGAGATGGAGCCCCACCTCAATCTTCATGCTCAGCTTGGAGTCTGCTTGAGATTCTCTCTCTCCTTCTCTCTCTGCCCCTCCCCCTCCTCTCTCTCTCTCTCAATAAATAAATAATTTTTTAAAAAAAAGACCATTCACCTTAAGACTTTATGCTCAATGGAAAGACACTTATCATATTATCTCACTGGTATGAGGAATTTGAGAAACAAAACAGAAGATCATAGGGGAAGGGAGGGAAAAATGAAACAAGATGTAACCAGAGAGGGAGACAAACTGTAAGAGACTCTTAATTTCAGGAAACAAACTGAGGGTTGCTGGAGGGGAGAGGGTGGGAGGGATGGGGTGGCTGGGAGAGGGACATTGGGGAGGGTATGTGCTACGGTGAGTGCTGTGAAATATGTAAGACTGATGAATCACAGACCTGCACCCCTGAAACAAATAATACATTATATGTTAACAAAAAAGATAAAAGAAAAAAGAAAAAGATAACACTCAATACATGTCTCTCTTTCGAAGTATGACAGCAAAGAGAAGAAAACGGAATAAAGAACCTCTCTGAAGAAATGAAAACTCATCAATCTTTGTTTTCTGCTATGTTCGCTGGGATATTAAGAGTTAATTAGTTTATAAGAAACTACCACTCTTAAAAAAAAAGAAAAGAAAAGAAAGGAACTACCACTCTTGAACTATAGTTTTTCTACAAAAAGCAGAGATATAGAACCTGTTCTAGTTACTGAGTTTGTTGCTATTTTTGTTTGTTTGTTTGTTTGGAATCTTTTCCCCAGTTTATGTTTCAGATATGAATAAAAGTCCACAAATGGAATTTGGTAGCATTCCATGTTGAGACATAAACAACATGTAGTCAAATCCCAGTTCTCCCTGAGCTGTTAGCCTGGAGTTTCATTTCCTAATGCCCCCACTCTCCCCCCTTCGCTGCTCAAATGGTCAGTCCTCTGGCTCTTTTCTTTTCAAGTGTCTCCTGTCATGTTGTTTGTTCCTGAAGTTTTGGGGGGCTTTGTCCTTCACATACTCAGCTGATGTGAATGCCTTAATTCATAAGACATGGGCAACCTGAGCTTTCCTGACTTCCGTGCCTTCCAAGGCCAGGGGTGTGAAGCTAGCCATGGTATTGTGTGCATGCAACGGCCATTGTCCAGTCCAGAGAGAACACACAGCTGGTTTTTTGTTTGGTGAAATGTCAGAATCATTGCCTCCTACAAAAGTGGGCAGGGACAGTAAGTTGGGCTAGAAAGAGATGGACAATTCATTATTCTAATCATCATGTCTTTATAAATCATTTGTGTCTCTCAGATGGGAAACCAGGTATAAGTGGAAAATCTGGGGGGGTCAAAGAAATTTAAAGAAAGGAAATAAAAGGAAAAAGTCACATTCGATATCTAAGGTAAGTCATTTTAGATTAGTTCTCATAGGAAGAAAGAAAGAAAGAAAAGGAAAGAGGGAGGGAGGGAGGGAGGGAAAGAAAGAAAGAAAGAAAAGGAAAGGAAAGGAAAGAGAAGAAAAGAAAGAAATGAACAAACAAGGATTGTTGCATGGATGCCAAACAACGATAGTTTCAAACGAAGATAGAACGAACACAAGAGGGGGGGCGTGGGTGGCTCAGCTGGTAAAGCAACTGCCTTCAGCTCAGGTCATGATCCTGGAGTCCCGGGACTGAGTCCCGCATTGGGCTCCCTTCTCAGCGGGGAGTCTGCTTCTCCCTCTGACCCTCTCCCCTTTCATGTTCTCTCTCTCACTCTTTCTCTCTCTCTCAAGTAAATAAATAAAATCTTTTAAAAACTTTTTAAAAAGGACTAACACAAGAGCTGTGTTAGGTTATAAGAAATCAAAGGGGTGCAATAACCACATAGAATGTACAGTCCTGCCTTAGATCAAACAACTGAGTGAATAAGAATATGGACCGCATATGAGATGACGTTATGGAATTTCTACTACTTTTGTTAAGTGTGGCCATGTCATGTTTGACCGTGTATGAAGAGTGTGTTAATATTAGGACACAAGATGAAATGTAGGATGTATGATGTTTGTAATTCACATTAAATATTTGTCAGCATTTAAAAATAAATATCAAGAATATGATAGCAGTTAGTCTATAGGATGAGAATGGAAAGTAAAACCTTAACTTTATCTGTTGGGAATTCATTCAGTCAAGATGATCTGCAGATGATTTCTTACTTTTCTGAAAGTTCTTCTGTTTTTAAATAAAAGGAAGTGTTTGGGGGCCTCTGGGAGTAATCATATTATAGGGAGCCCAAAGGGAGTATCAGAGATGATTGAAAAGTTCCCATAAGCCACATAAATTCCCTCTACTCATTACCCCAAGCAGATGTGTAGAGTAGTTTGAGCAGTTAATTCTCTGTTTGCTGGGACTATATTGGTCTTAGCACTGAAAATCCCACACCACAAGAAATCCCTCAGGTAGCCAATAAACTCCAAGAGGCAGGGAAAAAAAGGAAAAAAAAAAAGATTAGTTCTTATAGATACAGTTTCCGAGACCTTTGCAAATGTGGGACATGCAGGGAACTGGAGGTGGAAGATGGACAAGGTGTCTACAAAGTTCTACTGGTGCTTCAGGGCTAAAGGCAGGTTATTTTAGGATCAGAAATATGTACTTTGGAAATGTGCCTATTTTCTGCATTGGATTTTCCATAATTCTTTCTCATGTTCTCCCTTATTTAGTCAAGTATTTTTTTTAATATCAGTGATAAACTGCAACAAAATTGAGAGTAACACGAGTACACATTTACAAGTACAGAAAAAATATTAAATCAGTTTCAACTGGGTCAAAGGGAACTAAAGAATGGGGGTGCAACTATCGAGTCAGAGCTTCAGTTGGCAATAAACATGTGGAAAACCTAAAGGGACTCCCATTCTGGAGTGACTTCCTGGGACTTTTGTTTTCTGCTAGAATCTTGGAAGATTCATGTTTTACTCGGAAGGGAGGCTGTTTCCCATTACATACTTCGTTTAACTTCACACATATGATACTAAATTATGTTTACAAACTGCTTAATAGAAAAATCGGATACTTAAGGATATTTTACTTCATCTTTTCAAAGAAGAAGTGTATGTTAGGTTACTGTTTGTACAAATCCAAGTTTTGGTATAGTTCATTTGCTAAAGGATGGTGGAAGAGAGATGCTCTTATGTGGTTTATCATCTGGAAATCTTAATGGTAGATTTCAACTTGTTCCTGTTTTGTTTTTTCTTTTCCCTGGAATAAATTTGACTTTGTTTTGTATCATTATAACTACTGGTCAAGACCATAAAACGGGCAGAACCATGATATTTCATACCCCTTTATTTGTACTTTTGCAGGAAAAACTCTCAGGAATAATATTATTAGCAGACTAAAAATGTTTCCCCAGGATGTTTGACTTTTTAAGACTAATTTATAATCTAAAAACTACAATGTACAACTTTTATTTAAAATGTGATCTACACTGTCACAGTTGTGCCAAATGGCCTTCCTCTGTCATTCCCTTAAAAGAAAACTTCTTCCTTCTTTCTTCTTTCTACTCCACTGCCTAGTCCAAAGAATTCCAAGTAGTAGCCTTCCTGTATATTATTATGATTTATAAGAACGATTTATAATGTGCATTACTCTTTTTAAAAAATGATCGGGGGTAACTGCTTTTTTTGTAGAAGCTTTTGTCAAAAGCTAAATAATGAATAATAAGAAATGTTCATGTTTTTGCAGGGGGAGCAGTGAGTGGACAGAGAAATAAAAAGGTCATTGATGAAGATAGTGCTTTTGTGTAGGGATCCCTCTCCTGCCTGAAGGACAGGGACTGTGTGTGGCTTTCTGGTAACAATGCTCTGAGGGGCCTCCCCTCTGGGAACTCATCGTTCAGAGGAAAAGTGAGGTAAGTACACCAACAACTATAGTTCTAAACAAATGAGCGATTTATTAAGTTTTATAGGTTATTTAAAAAACAAATACAGCTGTAGGATTGTCAAGTACAAAGAGTAAAGTGAATTAACTGCCAAGGAATAGTATCAAAGTTTAGTTACAGATGATGACTCAAGTTTTTGCTGAAATGTTAGACTTTTTTCACCTTCTAATCAATTGGATACGTTCTAACCAGTTTAAAAAGAACCAGACTTGAATGTGGGTGTATGAAAAAATTGTTTCCCAATATCTGGTTGTTTAGGGTACATGTCACAGTAAAAGGAAGAACAAAGAGGGTTTGCTTGGAATCAGGCTCTTGTGGTTGTTTTTCTCCCAGGGTGATAGTTTTTGGGGACAGATGCAAGGGTTAAGGAAGAAATCTTAAAAGTACTAGAATGTCCTTATTAGCAGTCCCTGAGTTGCTTCACTGAGTGTAAAGCTAAGAAATCTCCTATTATCTGATTATTGGTCCAAGTGTTGACAACCCATTTAGCTTACTGACAATTATATAAAGAGAATATATATATTCTCTTTATGGAGGGGGGAGAGAATTGAGTCAGAATTTAAAGCTGTGAAAAGGTGACACAGTTAAAACATAAATGTCTTCCTTAGGAGTCTATCATTATTGGGGCACCTGGATGGCTCAGTGGGTTAAGCCTCTGCCTTCGGCTCAGGTCATGATCTCAGGGTCCTGTGATAGAGCCCCACATCAGGCTCTCTGCTAATGGGGAGCCTGCTTTCCCCTCTCTTTCTGCCTGCATTGCTGCCTACTTGTGATCTCTCTCTGTCAAATAAATAAATAAAATCTTTAAAAAAGAAAAAAAGAATAGATCATTATTGAAAGGGAAGATAGCAGATTGCGGAGAGCTGAAATGTCTCAGGTCAACAATCAAGCCTCTGTGGGTCTGTAGCATCTGGAGCTACATAAAGATGTAATTATGGGGGTCAGAGCATCCCCCTTCAAAGCTTGTCTCATGGGCCTTCCTGAGCCAGAGGATGGACGATTATCTCTCAGAGCCAGACGGTATGAGGGGAGAAAATCCACCCCAGGGGAAGACAAATGTTTTGTAATAAGTGTGAGCAATTGGCTGAGGGGAACAATTACTTTTATCTCTGCTACTGAGCCTCTGGATTCTGCCAAGTATATTTATGCTCTTTGGCAAACACTGGATTTGAATTTCTTGGCAAAACATATGCACAGAAATCTCTTTTACAATATCTAGTAAAAGATCCTACTTTGTAAACACTCATTCTACAGAGTTTAAAAGTTCCGGGGGTGGGGTGGGGGTGGGATTAAATCACATAGACCTCCTTAAATCTTCAGAGAGCAAAAAATTCTTCATGAAAAGGGAACATCCGGGTAGCTAACAGGAAGGAGTCTCTTTGTTTGGAGGGTATTTGGCCTGTCTCCTCTCCTATTAAGTGTTCTTACTGATTCTGGGAGAGTTTGAATTCTTGATGCCACTTCAAAAGAGCCATTATAGTTTGTTTTCCTCCTGAACCCATCTTGTTTCATAAGAGACTCTTAATCTCATGAAACAAACTGAGGGTTGCCTGGGGGAGGGGCGGTAGGGAGAAGGTGGTTGGGTTATGGACATTGGGGAGGGTATGTGTTATGGTGAGTGCCGTGAAATGTGTAAGCCTGATGATCACAGACCTGTACTCCTGGGGCAAATAATACATTATACGTGAATTAAAAAAAAAAAAAAAAAAAAGCCATACCCTCCAGCCCACACTTTGGTTGCTCCTCAGTCCTTGGGCACAACAGACTGTTCTTAACTTTCTTCCCTTCTGGTGTGAATGTGACTGCATAATTCTAGCTCCATCAAGTCCCTGAGAACACTGGAGTGTGTGATCAGTGAAGTTATTAAGTATCACTCGGCAGAATTCCCTATAAAAGCCAAACCAACAATCTGGGCATAAGTGAGATCCTGGGACACAGCACTAAACAAAACGGACTGAAACAAAACTTGGAGCTTCTGAAGCCAACAACCTTCTCTTGTGAGAAAGTGCTCTGACAAGGAAAAATGTTTTGAGTGGTGACACAGACTGCCTCTGGGCTGTGGCTACACCGAGGAGCAAGTTTTCTATGGGGTTTGTGATTGGGGCCCTAGCTGTTTTGTTCAAAGGGAAAGGTATTAGGGGAGCACCTGGGTGTCTCAGTGGGTTAAGTCTCTGCCTTCTGCTCAGGTCATCCTCTCAGGGTCCTGGGATCAAGCGCTGCATCGGGTTCTCTTCTCAGCTGGGAACCTGCTTCCCCCTCTCTCTCTCTGCCTGCATCTCTGCCTACTTGTGATCTCTCTCTCTGTCAAATAAATAAATAAAATCTTTTAAAGGGGGGGGGTATTGGGCAGAAAAATCACCAAGCTGAATTTTTCCTTTTCTTTCTTCTTTTTTTTTTTTTGGTCCTCTAAGATCTGGTACCTGGTAAAAGGCAGTGTTCCCATATCCCCCAAGGGATATATTGCTATATCCTCAGGGCTATCCCTTAAATTCAGGTTCAGTTATCATTGACCTAGATTTAAATTTTCATAGTTTAAGCCCCATTTTGAAGAAAAATTATTCTTCCCACTCAGCCATGCTAATGCTACCCTTTCTAATCTACAGCAGGTGTGGTGAATTTGTGGCACAGGCATATCAGACATTGTTAATGATCATTCAGTCCAATAAGCCTTCAGAACTTTTCTCAATGGAGCACTCTGAGCAGCTGTCCCACAAAAGACTTCTTACAAGGATATGAGAAGGTGTCATGGAAACCAAGGACAAGAAAGGAGGAATGCCCTGACCACATCAAGAAGCGTAAGACTCTTGCAGTCAAATGCTCTACCACTGAGCTATACCCCCGAAGCATAAGACTCTTGAAGCCTTTTCTTTTTCTTTCTTCTCTGTTCCTCATGAGCATTTGTGGTTGGCAGGATAATGGCCTTCTCAGATGTCCTAATCCCTGAAACCTGTGAAAATGCTACTTTATGTGGGAGGAGGGACTCTGCAGATGGGATGAAGTGAAAGATCTTGAGATGGGGAGATCATCGTGGATCACTGAGGTGAGCCCAATATAATCACAAGGGACCTTAAAAAGAGGGAGATCAGAGAATCATTCAGAAGAGGACAAGTAACAATGGGAGAAGAGGCTGTGGTGATGCAACCAGAAGCTAAGGTGTGCAGGCAGTCTCTAGAAGATGGAAAAGGCAGGAAGGGAGGTTTCCCCTAGAGCCTCCAGAAAGAACGCAGACCTGGCAACACATTTTAGATTTCTGACCTCCAGAATTGTAAAATAATTGGCCACAGTTTGGCAATTGTGGCCATTGCTGCTATGAACATTGGGAACATATGTCCCTTCTTTTCACTACATCTGTATCTTTGGGGTAAATACCCAGTAGTGCAATTGCAGGATCATAGGGTAGCTCTATTTTTAACTTTTTGAGGAATCTGGGAACACTGAAAAAAAAATTAAATTTAGAGAAAATTAAAGAAGAATAAAATTAAAATTAAAAAAAGAAAAAATAAAGTGGATTTCCTGCAAAAAAAAATATTGGTTTGTTTTAAGCACGAAAGTTGTAGTAATTTGTTACTGCATCAGTGGGAAACTAATATAGCATTGACTTCATTTGGCTTTCTTTATTGGCCAAGAGACTGGCCTTTTTTTTTTTTTTCTTTTTTCTTTTTGCTCTTCAGTTCATGTGGCAAAATACCATCTCCCCAGGGTGCCCAAGGTTACATGTTGCTGGTGCCTCACAAACAGATTCTGACTCAACTTTCTCGGTTCCATTCCCAAATTCCAAAGAGAGAAAGTGATTGGATCAGCTTGGGTCAAGGGCTCCCCCCGTAGCTGGCCAGCCAAAACCAGGTTGTAGGATCACTAGCATTTAAGTGAGGCTGGGCAGCTCCCAGGGGTGAAGGGCAGGGTAGGCCTCTCAACAAGTGTCTACTACATTGTTCATGCCTTCATTTATCAATTTCTTAAATTTAAAATTTTACTCTACAAATTCCATGTATTGGGGCATTGTAGATTGATCACACTAATGGTCCTGTTGTTTCATTCCTCTATATATTATGCCTTTTGGTAGTGTCTTTCTGACGTGATCTGACTGTAGCCACATGCCTTGCTTTAGCCAATAGGACAATGGTTTACGAAAACACTTGCATATTTCTGCTTCTTCTCTCAGTCCTTTATCCTTGTCTTAAGAGCTGGCCTATGACAGCTTATTGGAGGATGAGAGACCAGGTAACCGAACAAAGTCATCCCTGCTGAGGTCATCCTAGACCAGCTAGTCTCTAGCCAACCTGAGAGCTGACCACAGAAGTGTAAGTGAGCCCAACTAGTTCAGCCCATATCAGCACAGTCTCTGAGCCAACCTCCAGACTTATGAACAAGAATAGATGCTAATGTTGAATGCCCCTGAGAGTTCACAATTGTCTATTCTACAGCATTATCGTGATGAAAGATAATCGATATGGGGGAATATGATGTTTAAGTATCATTTTATTTCTTTAATTCAATCACCTTTAAGGCTAATTCTAATTATCTGGACAAAAATGGCTTTCAGCATCTCAGCCAGAGATCATACCTGAAGCACCAGATGGGATGGAAGGTAGACTAATGGTTTTTTGTTTTTGTTTTTGTTTTTTGTGTTTTTTCCCCAAAATCTATTTATCCATTCCTCTGTCACTATTCTAAGTGCTCTCCCAAATTCTACCTTATAGAGCTCCATAGACACTCAGTGAGGTAGATTTGTTTGCAGATGAGAAAATTTGAATTCAGTGAGAATTAAGTAATTTGTTCAAAGTTGTTTCCATTACATCCATGAATTCAGATTTGATCCCAGATCTGTCTGTTGCAAAGCCTCTTTCTGATGGCAGGCCCAGCATCCTTTAGTACCCAGAATGCAGATATAGCAAATAAAATATATAGGACATTCAGTTAAATTTGAATTTCAAATTAAAAAATGACTGACTTATTTGAATTTCAAATTAATTGGTGTCTTATAATTTATCTGGCAACCCTACCAACATGAAACTTACTTGGTGGTGGGGAGGGATATGGAGGAAATATGGTTGAGTTTGTTCTACCCTAGTAATAATATATTTGAAAATAACTTGATTGTTATACCTGCAGAAGAGGTCATATGTTCTCTGAGGGTTTACAAGGGAAGGATGCTGAGGCTCTGCTCTCACACTTCCAAGTGTTTAACTTTTTGTAAGTTCTGTGACCTGAAATGCCTCTGGTCATGTGCTGTTGACCACATATTCTCCTAGTCACAGGGTGGGAACATCCATGCCCCTTTGCTAATTCTTTCCTAGGCTGCTTTAAAGAGGAATGGCAAGTATGTAAATCATTTGGTGTATGTTGCTGGCTATGAATGTATTAAGTCTGAAGATACAGGATTTTTTTCTATGTATGCATAAGAAATTAAGGGCAGATCAAAGTAAGTGAATAAAGGCTAAACTGTATTATCTTGATTATTCCAGGAATTTCTCTAAACATTTAAAATAGGTTAACTCATTTAGTCAAAATTAAAACTCTATGGTGGGCAGAGAGCTGGGGGTGCTTAGGTGGTTTAGTTGTTCAGGTGTCTGCCTTTGGCTTGGGTCATGATCCCAGGGTCCTGACATGAAGTCCCACATTGGGCCCTCTTCTCAGTGGGGAGCCTGCTTCTGCCTCTCCCTCTGCCTGTAAATCCCTCTGCTTGTACTTTCTCTCTGTCAAATAAATAAATAAATAAATATTGTGGGGGGACCTCTATGAGGCAAATGCTCTTTTCATCATCTTGTTTTATAGAAGAGGAAACAGAGAGATTAAGTTAGCAACTTAAGATTGCACAGCTAGTAAATGGCTAGTACTGTCAGAGTTCACATGTTTAACCAACTGTGCTGTATTGCCTCTCACCTACTGTCTACTGTGTATGTACTGAGTGCCAGGCATTGTCTTGAGATGTGGTAGTGAACAATACAGTTTCTCTTCTATGAATCACACATTCTGATGAGGGAAAGTAGAAAATGGAGGTGAAAAAAACTTTCCATAGTGAAAAGAGCTATGAAGATAGTAAGTCAGGCTCATATGATGAAGTGCTTCTAGTCAAAGTATGGCTGCATTAAAATAGGGAACTATTTTTGGAGGAAGTATCATTTGGGCTGAGATCTTATTTAAAAAAGGAGCTAGCCATGCAAAAATCTGGAAGAAGAACATTCCAGGAAAAGAAGTTGCTCTTGTGACCAAGGCATTTGAGAAACAGAAGTCATGCAGTACTGCTGAGATAAAAGGGGAACAGGAGAGATGGGTAAGACGTGGCCCAAAGGGTGGGTCGAGTCACATCTGTGGGCCATGGTGAAGGAAGATGGTATTCTCAGTAGGATGGACCAGTATTGGAGAGTTTTGAGCAAGGGAGGGAAATGATATGATCTTGAGTTTAAAGTGTCACTATAGTTGCCAAATGAAGAAATGACCGTGAGTCAGTGCCGGGAGGGTGTGGCTGGGTAAAAGCAAAAGTAAGGGGATCATTTAGGAGGCTGTACAGATGTGGGATTTTGGACAAGGGTGGCTGAGTGGATGGATTTGGGGTATGTTTGGAGTTCGCAGGACTTGCTGATGGATTAGAGGTAGGGAGCAAGTGAAGGTAAGGAAGTAAAGCATATATGTACGTTTTTGGCTTGAGAAGCTTGGTGGTTCTGGTGCCATTTAATAAAATGAGGAAGGCCGGGGAAGGAGCAGAATAGAATTCTGTTTTGACCATGTTAAGTTTGAGATTCTTAAGAGGCATCCAAGAGGGACTGTCAGGGCATTGTCGTCCTCTACTACCTTGGTCCCTACGTCCCTACGTCCCTTCTCTTTTTTGCTCCAGAACTCAGCATATCTCTTTGATCCTTAAATGGCCTTTGCTCATATAGTAACATAAACTGAGGATTTTGTTCAGGAGATGGTAGAGGAATTTTACATCAGAAATCTCATAGCAAACAGCTTGAACATTAATTAGACAATTTTTTCCCAAAGGCCCCTCCTGGTCCTTGGCTATGTCTTCACAGGGTTTTTCTCTCTGATCTTTCTTCTTCACAGCACACTGGTATTTCACGCTCTTCTCTTTTTCAAATGTATTGCCACTGTGCCCTGAATTCCCAAATCCTTCAGGTTGCATAGTCCTCTCTCTGCTATTGCACAGAACCATTCAGCTCTGCCATCTTGCTTATGGACAAATTTACATGTCCAGATGCATCAGGCTGCTTAGCAAAGAGTCTCCCGTAGGTACCAAGGCCCAAGCACTTAGAGTCTGCAAGCTTTAGGGTTATAGATGAGAGTAAATGATTCCTGTTTTGTAAGTGTGCATATGCACACACATAAAAATTAGCATCTTGGTCTTGTCTTTCAATATAGAGAATTGTTCTTCATAGATTAATGGGTAATTGTTCATGAGCTATTTATTGCTACAGATTCTAGCGTGAGATAGTCTTTTCTCCAAAGTACAATCATTGTACTTACGATTTCTTCATAGGTAAAAAGATGGTGTTCTTGGTTGAGGATGATTTGAATCCCAATATTTTTAGTTCTTTTTGTTGTTATTGTTCAATTATCTAAGACTAGAGGGGAGAACATGCTCCTTCTATCTTGGTTAGATAAGGCAATCCATGACCCATGTGATCTTCTGATGTTGGCACTATTCTCAAATGCTACCGACCAGGCACCAGGCCCTGTGCTAGCTGGGTAGAACCATGTTCCAGCCCCCAAGTTTATATTCCAACAGGAAAGGTTGTGTTCTAGAAAATTTTGAATAATGAGATGTAGGAAATGGCGATGAATTTTATCATTGACTCAGCTTCAAGAGTAAGTGCTCTCTTCTTATTTCAGAAAGGCTGCTGTGCAAATAATAGTCTGACCAATCTGACCACACAGAAATCCCATCTTAATGTAGCTTTTACTGATATGCAATATTTATACATTTGTGATGATTCTTAGGAACAGAATTCTCTGCTTTGTCTCCCGTGGTAAGGTTCAAAAACCCTAAGAACACTAAGTCAGGGCTTCTGCCAGCTAGCTTTGCATTAGGAAGGAGTGTTTATTAGTTTGCAAAAGTAGCCTGTAAGTGGAGCATTCCTGCAGGCTGAGCAGGCAGGCAATCTCACACCAAGGAGAGCTCTGAACTGTGGCACTGCTGAAATCTCGTGGCTCCTTTGTCAATAAGCATTCATTTGCGAATGGCCATTTGAACATTAACTCAGAATGTGCAGCCCAGAAAATCAACAGCAAGTTACATGAGTGGTGAGAACATTTTCCGCTTGTTATCCGTCAGAAAACATGAGTTGGTGTCTGGAAGGTAAATGGATTGGAGATCACTTTTTCCCAGTTGGATTTATAATAGTTAAAGTAATCTAAAAAGAAGTTTGATTCAATCCATAACATGATGTCTTATATCCAATCTAAGTCAATAAGGAAATCAATGAATCCAGGGAATGAAAAATACTGAGTTAGCCTGGGGCAGGTGATAATTTTTGTTCTGGGTCTGTTATTTTTTTTGGCTGCCTTCTCTGGAAAAGCAACAGGAAGTGCCCTCAATTGACTGCAGCACACATTGTCCTAGGCAAACATACAAGTGTTGGGACACGGTGCTGTCTGGGGCTCTCTGACTGGGGTGTGTCCCCCAAGTTGTCTTTATGAGATCTCTCTTCAAAGAAACACAACTTGGCTGCTTCTATCGCATGGAATGTTCTCTCTCTCTCTCTCTCTCTCTCTCTCTCTCTCTCTCTCTCTTTCACACACACACACACACACACATACACACACACACATACAACTTATTTAGTTCATTTTGTCACCTTAGCAAAATATACACATTTTTGTACTTAGTCTTCCCAACATTAACAGACTACTGGTTATTTTATTCTGAAAAATGTTAGACTCACAGAAAGCATGGAAAGTAATATAACAAAAATGTGCTCACTCTTCAGAATTAGCACATATTAACAATGTGTTTTATTTGCTTCAGATTTTTTTAAGACATAAAAATTAGAGACAGTTTTGTGCCACCTTATTCCCTTCCATCTGTCCCTAGATACAACACCATCGGGAAGTTGCTGGGTACCCTTTCTTTCTAAGATTTTATATTTTTGCTACAGATGTCTGTATTGATGACAACATTTGGTTCATGTTTGTATTTTAAGACTTCATGCAAGTTCACCCTCTAAAGGATAAACATGCAAGTTCATGCAAGTTTATCCTATAAATCAGTCTGAAACGTGTTTTTTTAATACCCAGCATTGTTTTTGAGATCTTTCCATAAGGAATAGTTTAGTTTAGCCATTCATTCTAACTGGCGTAGGACTATTCCACAATTTATTTATTTAAAGCTCTTTCCTCCCCCATCCCTTTCAGCAATAACAATGTTATTGTGGGCATATATGTATACATTTCCTTGTACTAAAATACTATTCTCTAGAGTTTATTTCTAAAAGTGGAATTGCAGATCAGTACAATATATGGATTTTCAACTTTATCAGCTATTGCCATATTGGTCTCCAAAGTTGTTCCAATGTACATGCTACTGGTTACATATTAGAATCGAATTCTATTTCTATTCAATTTTTATTCTATCTATTCTATTCTGCTCTATAATTCCATTTCTTTACAACCTCACTAATACCAGGTATTATCTTTTTTTTTTTTTAAAGATTTTATTTATTTATCAGAGAGAGGGGGGGGAAGAGCAAGCACAGACAGAATGGCAGGCAGAGGCAGAGGGAGAAGCAGGCTCCCTGCTGAGCAAGAGGCCCGATGTGGGACTCCATCCCAGGACGCTGGGATCATGACCTGAGCTGAAGGCAGCTGCTTAACCAACTGAGCCACCCAGGCGTCCCTACCAGGTATTATCTTTACTGGACTTTCAAATATTACTTGTCTTATGGGTACAAAATATATTTTAATTTGTATTTTCCTGATTACCAATGAGGCTGAACACTTTGTCATACTTTTGGGGGGCTATTTAGGTACTATCTAAAATTGCTTAATGGTGTCTTTTTGGTCAAAGACATTTTTCTTATTTTACTTTCTCATAGAGTTATCAAAATACTTTTTTATGTTTCTGATATTATACTTTTTGGCTGCATGAGTGGTCACAGAGTTTGTGGATTATCCTTACGCATTATTTATTGTATCTTTTACCAGATAGGAGTATAGCATTTTAATGTATATAATGCATCATTGGTGCTTTTTTATTTTTATTGTGGTGAAATATACATAGCACAAAATTGACCATCAGTGACGTTTAGTACACTTAACAATGATGTGTAACCATCAACACCATCTAGTTTCAGAATGTTTTCACCCTTCCAAAAGCAGTCACTTCCTATTCTTCACTAATATAACATGTGGCCTTTTGTGATTGGGTTCTTTCACTTAGCATGTTTCCAATCCTCATTCATGTTGTAGCACGTATCAGTACTTCATTCCTTTTTATGGTCGGGTAATATTGATTTGTATGTACCACGTACAAATAGTGTGGATAATCCACATTACGTTTATCCATTCAACAGATAATGGACATTTGGATTATTTTCACCCTTTGTCATTGTGCTGCTATGAACATTGACATACAAGTATCTCTTTGAGTCTGTGTTTTCAAATTTTGGGGTATATTTCTAGGAATGGAATTGCTGAGTCATAATGGGAATTCTATGTTTAGCTTTCTGAGGAACACCCAAGACTGCATTCCACAATAGCTACACCATTTTACATTCCTACCATCAATGTATGACGGTTCCGATTTCTCCACATCCTTATTAACGCTTGTTATTTTCCATTTTAAAAGTTACTATTATTACAGCTATTTTAGTGGGTGTGAGCTTTATTTTATGGTGGTTTTGACTTGCATTTCCCAAATGGCTGATGACTATTAAGCATCTTTTCATGTTTGCTTGTTAGCTATTTTTATATCTTCTTTGGTGAAATGTCCATTCAAACCCTTTGACCATTTTTAATGAGTTCTCTTTTTGTTATTGAGTTGTCATAGCTCTTTATATATTCTGGATACTAGATGTTTATTAACTATATTATTTGCAAATATTTCTTCCATTCTGTAGGTTCTTCTCACTTCCTTCATAGTGTCCTTTGATATGCAAAAGTTTTCATTTTGATGAAGCCCAATTTTTCTGCATTTTTCTTTTGCTGGTTGTGCTTTTGATGTAACAGGTAAGAAATCATTGCTACATCCAAGACCATGAACATTTACGCCTATTTTCTTTTCCTAAGATTTTTATGGTTTTAGCCATTATAGTTAAGTCTTTAATTAATTTTAAGTTAATTTTTATATAATTGAACTTTCTTATGACGTATATTCTTCATATATTCTCAGTGTTAATGTTTTGTTACATGGATAGCAATGACCTTTTAGAATTTATGATTTGTCTTTTTAATTTATTCATAGGGTCTTTTATTATGTGGAAGTATTATATTTTTTAAAAAGATTTATTTATTTTAGAGGGAGAGGGGAAGAGACACAACACCAGATGGGGGAAGGGCAGAGGAAGTGGAAGGGAATCTCAGGCAGACTTCCTGCTGAGCATGGAGCCCAACACTGGGCTTGATCCCAGGACCCTGTGATTACAACATGAGCCAAAATCAAGAGTTGGAGGGTTAAACAACTGAGTCAACCAGGCTCCCTGGAGGAGTATTACATTTTAATGTATACAATTTATTTTTGTGGGGGGAGGGATTCTGTTTAAGAAATCTTTCTCTTTCTCAGGTCATAAAATTCCTTGCCCATATTTTAATATTTTCCTTACCTTTAGGTCCACACAAATCATCTAGAATTTATTTTTACATATATCATGAGTTAAGGAATCTCATCTTTTCCCCCCACATGGATAACTAATCATATTAACAATATTTATTGACTTTCCTTCCTAATTTGTAATACTACTTCTGTTGAATACCAAGTTCTGGCTTCTGTTTTGTCTGTATCTCTTTGTCACCCAATTTTTATTATTACAGCTTTGTTAGAAGTCTCAGTATCTAATATGTCAAATTCCCTCTCCTGGTTGTTCTTCAAAATTATCTTGGTGTAGTAGACAAAATAATGTCCCCATGGCTCCCCATGTAAATGTCTCTTTCTAGTCTTCATCCTTCTTGTGTCTGTTTGTTGTCTAATTGCATTGATTAGGCTTCCAGGTTGGCAGAATAAAACCATGACAGTATTTCCTTCTTGTTCTAGTTGACTAGCTTTGTAGTTATGTATATTTTTTCCCTATTTTGAATAATGAAACAACTTACACTGTTCTGGGCATGGCCTGTCCAAACTATGGAGACTAGCTACCTCTTTTATGCTGTCAGTTCTACAAAAATCTTTCTAGAATGAGTCTTCATCTTTGTCCCATTTGTTTTCCTTGGCCCAAAAGACAGCCTTCTTGGGAAAGTTGGTAGGTCACTCCTAACAAACACTGTTTATGGTATAAAGTTAAAAATATCCCCAAAGGGAGCAAAAAGCCAAGCAAATCTTAATAACAATATTATCTTTTTCTAGGATTTCTTTTATCAGTCAAGGATATTCAGGATAAATATCTAGATTACTCTTTATCAGGCTCCCACCACTTTCTCAGTGATATGACTTAACCTGTAAAAGATGATCTGGTGTACTCTTAAAGCAACAAAGGAGTACTGGAACAAACTGAAGGAGATAAACCCAGCCCGGGCTGGATGTACAGTGAGCTCAGCTGCTGTCTTATCCTAAAGAGCTCTGGGAGGAGGTAGGAAACTGAGGGCCCAGCCTTCCCAAGCCAACACAATGAGTCAGCAAACCCACAACAGTGTGTATGAGCTGCAGTGTTGCTTGACCTAACGCCAACATCCTAAGCTTAACTATGGCTGTGGCTCCACTTCCGCTTTCCAAATCTAGAAAAAGTTTCTGTTGTGGCCAACCTGAACCAGAACTGTGCAGAGAGGGAAACTCTGGGAAACATGGTTTTAGCTTAACTACATTAACAATAAAAATCCACCATAATTGTCTTGCTAGGTAGTAAATAGGTTATGTGTATCACATCATGTTGACTGCATACAAAATTTCTTCACTGGACCAAGTTTTAAAATTTTTGCTTAAAGTTTATGAAGGCTTCACTTGAAAAATAATTCTTATCTTCCAACATTGGACATTGTCCACTATATTTTTCCACAGTCCTTCATAGTTGACAGTTGACTTTTTCTCTTTCTTTATTAGATTAGATAAGAAATGATTTACCATTGTAACTTTCCTCAAATCCTTTCTGGAAGCCATGGGATACAAAAACCAGAATATTTTCTCGAGAATATTTGACTTTCACAGAACTTTCCAAAGAAAAGTTCAAAGAAAAATCCTCTTAACACTTGCATTTCTGAAGAAGGATCCTCTCAGCAATCACTTTTTATTTAATGATGTTTGGAAACAAGATATATGGTCATAATGATCTCTTTACAATTAAAGTGCAGCGTCTTTTTTTACGTGTGTATTTGCTAATTTTGTTTGTGTGTTTCTTCCTCAGCCAAAGCTACATGCCCTTTTTGCTCCTGTGTCTTGGGTAAAAATTCTTGACTCAAAATAAATAGTCTGAATACAGGACAAAACTCTTGTGGAAGTCTACTAAAACGTTTTTGGTATACGGTATCTGGCCTACTTCATTATTTATGTCACTTTTGAGATCTTATCTTTCATTCCTTAGAATACTCAAACTACAGCCTCTAGTTTTAACCCCTGGGGGACTGTTGTTTGGCATAAGAAATAAAGATGCTTATCAGAAACCAGTTTTATGTTTTGCCTTGAGAAAGTTTCATGCAAAATAATGTATCTAAGTATAACACCATTATTTCTGTGTTATAATTTATACTCGGGAACTTTCTTTGAAAATGACATTTTGTGGGTGCCTGGGTGGCTCAGTGGGTTAAGCCGCTGCCTTCGGCTCAGGTCATGATATCGGGGTCCTGGGATCGAGTCCCGCATCGGGCTCTTTGCTCAGCGGAGAGCCTGCTTCCTCCTCTCTCTCTCCGCCTGCCTCTCTGCCTACTTGTGATCTCTCTCTGTCAAATAAATAAATAAAATCTTTAAAAAAAAAAAAAAAAAAAAGAAAATGACATTTTGTGACTGGACAAACTGGATTTCCTTATTCCAAGTTCTTGTTGAATTAAGAAGATAGTTTCACAGAGATACATCTGACTGAACCAGTGTTAGGTGTTTTTTATATTTTTCTTAAAAATTATGTATTTTTTGTAAGATTATTTATAGGGGGATAAACAACTAGCCTCAAGTATGTTTTTCTACCCATATTCAGTTTCTTTTATAGATATAGATGATAGTATGATTCCACAGGTATTGGTGTGGTGTGTATTATATTAACATAATTAGGATCTCAGAAGCTATAGTCTGTATAGAATAGGATGAAATTTTTTGTAAATTAAAAGAAAACATTTTGAAGATATGTATTCAGAGGTACATATAGTATATATATGTATACTATACATAGTATATGTATACAATATATATGTGTATACATATATTATGTAGATTACTATATAGTATAGTGTATACATATATATATAATATGTAGATATGCTATATCTACATATATTATATATACTATGTGTAGATATACTATATATATGTAGAGAAATAACAGGGGCTGGATTAATTTTAGTTGCTCAAACCTGTTTTAGCAAAGAGTTACAAACATATTATTGACCTTAATGTTGAATTAATTTGATTTTCATTGATGTCATGGTAGGACTAAAAGGTCAGGAATAGCTCCCTCTGAGACTTAAAGATGGGTGGGTGTGGACCAGGACAGAGGAGCAGAGGTATTGCAGACTGACAGGCAACATGAGCCAACGGTGGGTGAAACTGCCAAGTATGTCAGCACTGAGACCAGACACCACAGGTGTCTCAGGTGAGAGGAGGGAGTGAGCATCCCCAGTGCAACCTGGCTTGCCTGCTAAGGAGCTTGGCTCTTACCCTGGGGATGACAGGGTGCCAGTGATGCCTTAGAAGTGAATTGGCTCTGGATAAGAGCTACAGATTAGACTCCTAGGTCCTAGAGGTGCAATGTATGAGAGTGGCGTCCTATTTTTGGAAACTTATTCTATAAAAAGAAAAGCCTCATCATGACAACAAACAGAAAAGAAATAACAAAAATATATGCTTCTACAAAAGTGTCTTAAGAGCTATGTGGTAAAGGCTATGTTGGGTTTTTTGTTTGTTTGTTTGCTTGCTCTGTTTTGTTTCACATGAATTGTACCGAAGCTGTCTTCTTTCCTTATAAATCTCCCTGGAGCAAATATGGGAATTTTTTTCCCCAAAGACCTTTGTCTCCAAACTATGAGCTGACAATTCGATTCATCCATTCATTTATTTAATGAATATTTATTGAACACCTATCCTATGAGATATTGTTCTGGTGGAAGACAAAAAAGACAAAACCCTGCCATTATGGAGATTTTTTTTTTCCACTCGGAGAGAAAGATAATAAGCTCCTGTGCAAGGGCACTCACACATGCCCTCCCCTCTCCCCCAACTCTAACGCCAGGTAGTGAGAAGGGTAATTACGGTTATAAAGAAACATGAACAGACTGAGAGGAAAAGGAAAGAGAATGATGGGGACATTTTATATTAGTCAAGGAAGTTTTCTCTGTGAAGTGACCTTTGAGCAGAACCATGAAGGAAATGAGAGAGCAAGTAATGAGGCCATCTGGGGAGAAGCCATGTGGGGATGCCTCCCACTGTCTGCGGGACACGGAGATAGGTGGGGCATCGGCTCAAGTCCCTGCTTGAGTGATTCTGCTGCAAAGTTCCTGCTTTGGTGATTCCTTGCTGTGAACACAGTTGTAGATTTGGTGAGCTGCATCATCTCTGACTTCACCGGGCTCCTCAGCATCCCCAGTGAACCTCAGATTTGTTGGTAACGTGTCATTAGATAGACACCAGTGTGATGATGTTTGTGTTGGTGGTCTAGTCGTGTGTGGCTGTATGATAAGGCAGTTTCAAACATCAGAGGGCTGGAAGTCAATACACTAGCAATACGGGATCTTAATAATATGAACACATTTTCATTAAAAAAATCAATCATGATAACAGCAACCATCATTTTTTTAAAGCGCTTGAGGAGGGCAAGTACTGTCCTCATAATAGGGGTTGATAGAGGGGCTTAGAAATTCTGGGTTAGGGGCTCCTGGGTGGCTCAGTGGGTTAAGCCTCTGCTTTTGGCTCAGATCATGATCTCAGGGTGCTGGGATTGAGCCCTGCAGGGAGCCTGCTTCATCTCCCGCTCCCCACCTGCCTCTCTGCCTACTTGTGATCTCTCTCCCTCTGTCAAATAAATAAATAAAATCTTAAAAAAAAAAAGGAAAGAAAGAAAGAAAGAAAGAAAAAGAAAGAAAGGAAGGAAGGAAGAAAGAAAGTAAGTCTGAGTTAACTTGCTCAAGATTATACAGCAAATGCCAACAGTTGGGTTTGAAATGACAGCCATGGTGCTAGTCTGCCTCCAAGGGTAATGCCATTGAGAGCAGTATGGAGGGTGGGCTGGGGAGATAGGTGAGCACTAAACAGAATGAGGTAGTACTTTTGAATAATTTCCTGACAACCTGCTCCCTTGCCTGGCTTTCCTGTTCACAACTTTTTCTATGCTTTTAAGCATAGATTTAGGATTGAAGAGAAAGATTTCCTATGAGGACAAGGTCTTACAGAAATTCAAATAATCTTCATTTGTAAGATTCAAAACCTAATTGTATTTGTGCAGGTCGAACTGAGAAATCAGAAGGTTGAAGTAGTGCTATTTTATAGTTAAGAATGAACTGATGATTCTGTGGAAGGTGCAGAAGTCCACAAACTCAAATAATCATAGCATGGGGCTGGACCTCTGGTGGATAAATCATGTTTTCTTTTGGGCAGAATCATTTTCTCTTATGAGATCTAAAATTAAGTGGATGCTAAGACAGCTGCATTTCTCCCCAAAATAACTCTTGTAAATTCAAATGACAGTTCATAGTTGTAAATGTGTTTGGTTTCCTTTTCCCTAATGGGAATGTGATGATAGGAGTATAAATTCTTGGGGTGTCTGGGTGGCTCAGTGGGTTAAAGTCTCTGCCTTCAGCTCAGGTCATGATCCCGGGGTCCTGGGATCAAGCCCTGCATCAGGCTCTCTGCTCCTTGGGAGTCTGCTTCCTCTCTCTCTCTGCCTGCCTCTCTGCCTACTTGTGATCTCTGTCTGTCAAATAAATAAATGAAATCTTAAAAAAAAAAAAAAGGAGTATAAATTCTTAAAGCCAAACCATTAGCATCACAATGAAGCTTAGCCTGACTTGGTGATAAATGGTTGGAAAGATTAAGATAATAGCTCTTTTCCTGCTGGTAAGATACCCATCATTAATATATGGTTTTGGTTTTCGTTTCACAGATACTCATTCACATCTCAAAAACAAAACTTGTGAGGAAAATGGAATCAGAGTGATAGAAATTAGATTCTGATTTTAGTTCACCTTGTTAATTTCTCCTATGTACAAAAAACATGGTATTTTGTTTTGTTTTGTTTTCTTTCTTTTACAGAGACTGTACCTCCTGTTTCAATAGAATTTTTTTTTTAATGTTGAAATAACCATAGACTCACAGGAACATGGTAACTTTTTTCCTTGAATTATTTGAGATTAGGTTTCAGACGTGATGCATCCTTACCCAGGAATGCATTGGAGTGTCTCCAAAGACATTCTGCTGCATAACACAATATAATAACCCAAATCGAGAAGTTAACACTGCTGCCTCCTCCCATCTGTTCTTCAAAATCCATGGAAATTGGGCTACTTGCCCCAGGGCCCTCCATAGTGATGGGGTCTAATTCAGAACTATGCCCTGTCATTAGATGCCATTCCAGAACCATCTGGAATGGCTCCTCACTCTCCTCTTGATTTTCACGACCTTGACTCTTTTGAAGATTAACAGGCCAGGATTTTGAAGAATATTCTTCAGTTTGGGTTACTCTGGTGTTTCCTCATGATTAGATTCAGGTTACAAAGTTTTGACAAGGAGAAATACCGAAGAAGTGACACCGTGTTCTTACTGCGTCCCATCTTCTGGCTCACAGTACAAATGGGTTTCATTACTGAGGATGTTTACTTGGATCGCCTGGTTAAATTAGGGTCTGTCAGCATTTCTCACGGTAAAGTTACTCTTTCCCTTTTGTAATTAATAGTTATTTTGTCAGGAGTACTCTGAAACCATATAAATATCCTGTTTATGGCTCCTCTTGCCTTGAACACTAATTTTCTTGCACAATCAGATATTCCTGGTTTGTCTTACACTTTTTCTGCCCTTAACCTAGGGTCAGATATTTCTCCAAGGAGCCTTGGTTCCTTTTAGAGGAAAACGGCATTTAGAGATCAGGATCTGTATGGTAGATGTGCTTATTGCTATTGGTTGGGGAAGACAATTGTTAGTCTCAGCAGACAGAACCAGAAAACACACGCACATACTCACATATGTATTTATTTCTATATTTATCTGTGTAAATTGAAAAATAGGAGTTAATACCAATACCCCCAATTCCAATACAATACTACAGCATTCATATATCTGACAGTGACAGACCTGATTTCCATTATCCTTAATATATTTGCTCGTTTGATAAACCCATTTGTAACCAGTCTCCCAGCCCCATCATCACACTTTTCCTCACATCGCCATGTTTCTGCTCAATCTGTCCCAGTCTGACCCCCCCAACTGCCCCCCCGATACCTATCCTCACTCTACTTGGGTTCTGACAGCCCATGTCAGGTGGCCTCCTCAATGAGTGCCCCTCTCAACCTGCTCAGGCTCCTAAACCCTGTTGCTAGGCTGTCCCCTTGCAAAGATGCCCTACTCTCCCACTCTGGTTCGGAGCCCCTACGCCAGTTCACCCCCTGTGTGGATAGCCTCTTCATGCCCCTTGGGCTCTGATAATCCCTGCCAGGCTGCTCCTCTGAATGGACTGGAAAATACTAAAACATTGGGCATCAAAACAAAAGCCACAGCAGTCTCTCCCTCCTGGAACTCACAATCTAGTACAAGGAGTCAGACCATGAAAATTAGAAATATGTCAACCTTGAGGTAGGTTTAAGGTCACTCATATTAGAAAAAGACAAACGAGGGTAAAGGGAATGAGGAGTGGGGGATGGTGTAATTTGAGGAAGGGTCTTTGGTGAAAGCCTCACTGAGAAGCTTCCACTGGAGTAAAACTTTGAAGATGAGAAAGTGAAGAAGGGAGCCATGGTTGTCTGGGAGAAGAGCATTTATTTCAGGAAGAGACAACAGCCAGGGAAGTAACCTGAGATGGGAGCTTGCTGGTCTGCACCAGGCATAGCACAATGGCCTGGGGGCCAGAGTCAGGAGTTGGGGATAGGGGTGGGAGAGGGTGCTAGGGAATGGGGACACATCATGTCACCAGTCTGATGTCTGCACTCCAATCCCAGCTTTACCACTCTGACTGCTGGTTTACAGATAAAGCTATCAAGTTGTTATTGTTGTTGTTTTCCCCACGTGATTTGTCTCTTAATCCCAAATTCCTATTACAAAGGATTCCAAATATTATTTGAACATGGTCAAGTAGGTCAACTAAAGGCAAGGCACTTAAAAACACTATTAATACTGATAACACAGGATAACTGTATCTCCTCATTTAGTATATCTTTGCAACAACCATCGTGGTTCATTTAACTTAATTGAGAACACAGAAGAAATTTGTAGAAGGAGGACACTCTATCTTCCTTAGTTTTCCAAACGGGCATTTCATGGACAGATGTGAACATCTGAGCTAGTGTTTTGTCTTAGAAGTGGGCGTCTGACTCCCCAGTCACCATAATAGGTAATAAAGAGAATAAAGATCCGTAGTTTAGGTTAAGCTTGTCCTTCTTTTATTGGAATGTATACTTACACCGAAGGATTTATTTTTACAGGTCAAAGAAGTGTACAGCCTACTGTGATGTGGTTATTGTGTCTTTCATTTTACAAGTAACCGAGGTCATGTATTTTTAAAAACATGAAAAGTTAACATTGGATTTTTAAAAGCTTGAGGTTTTTGGCTTGTTCCTCTGGGATCTTCACAATGTGGATATGTTAAGAAGCTTTCTACAAGCTGAAAGGTAGTCTCAACCGTGTCTTCAAAGGTTTAATTATGCAGCTGTTGAGTTTTGAAGCATTTAACTTATGATGTCTCATGCATACTCTTAAAACTGAAATGAATATTGGTTAGTTAATTCTGGCATTGGATGACTGAAAGTAGTGAGTTCCGTTTCCAAGGAAAGAGATTATTCTCTGTGCCCCGGCATGGGCATCCAATTCCACATCATGTCAAGGACCAAGTTCTTAACATAAAAGACAAGTTTCAGCGGATAAGATCAAATCTCATTATTCCTAGCCTACAGAACAAATCCAAGAATTTATAGACAAATGACTAATGAGAAACCAAATGACTATGTGATGTAATGTGGCAAGATCAGCACCATAATCATAAGAGGGATCTTATAAGAATGTCCTTAGTGAGCAAATCTCTTCATCCCCGTGCTCAGTTTTCCTCTATGTAAAGTGGAACACTGTGCTTCTTTCATTTGTTGAAGGTTATAAAGGTATGACCTGGGTGTTAATAAGGCTTGTAATACTCAGGTTCATTAATGAGAATATAATGTTCAGATCAAGTCAGCAACTGATGGGTCAGCGCTTGGTACTGATAAGACTAGTTTAGAATTATGTGTTTGTGTTTGGTTCTGGCAGCATATTAAGGTGGACATTGATAACTCGGATAAGATCTGGGGGACGCCCCAAAATGGTGAGATGTCCCATAAGCGACAGCTGCAGTAATCAGAAATATTTGCCTAGAGAGGTCCTGGGTACTGTTTTCAGGAATATGAAATGTTGTCTGTGGCACATGCGTTGGACTTATTCTGGGTATCTTTAGGAGATGATGGGTAAGTGAAATCTGCTCAGTTAGTTTTCTTTCTTTCTTTCTTTCGATTGTATTTAGGGTGCCTCGGTGGCTCAGTCAGTTAAGCAGCTGGCTTCGGCTCAGGTCGTGATCCCAGGGTCCTGTGATCGAGTCCCATGTCAGGCTCCCTGCACTGTAGGAAGTCTGCTTCTCCCTCTGCCTCTCCCCCTCACTCATTCTCTCAATCTCTTTCTCTCTCAAATAAGTAAATGAAATCATATTTATTTGAGAGAGAGAGAGTGTGTGTGTGTGTGTGAGCAGGGGGAAGGGTAAGGGAGAGGGAGAGAGAGCATCTCAAGCAGACTCCCTGCTGAGCTCAGAACGTTATGCAGGGCTCGATCTCACAACTCTGAGACCATGACCTGAGCTAAAATCAAGAGTTGGACCCTTAACTGACTGAGCCACCCAGTGGCCCCTCAGTTCCAGCTTTGTAACAGAGTGTTGCCCAACACATAACATGTCCTGTTCAAGTAATATTTCAGGTACTATCTCCTCTAAGTTCCCCTACTTGGCTCTGTTGAGTGGACAGGAGCCATGTTAATGTGTCCTGTTGTCCTGTGTCTCTTGCTCTCCTATCTTTAATGCTTACCCATTCCTCTACACTGTCCCGTGTGTGCCAATCCACGCTGCATTCTCTGAAATACAAACTTATCTGACATGCTTATTATCATCATTATCCTTGACAGTTACCCAGAGTCAACAAATAGATGCCATGACCCCAACCATCACCACCCCCGCCAGGAATGAGCGCTCCGAGCCAGAGGTGTGTGAAGAGGTCAGGGGCGCTGAACTGGGCTTCTGAGATGATACTAATCCCTAACCTTATTCGCATTTACCATGTCCGGGCACCATGCTGAAGGTCCCGCATGTATTCACTCCTTTGAGCTTCAGAATAATTGAAGAGGTAGATAATTTCATTATCCTTCTATTACAGACGAGGAAAGTAAGAGGAAGAGAGGTTAAATAACTTGTCTGAAAAGGTCCCAGCAGTCTGGCAAATCTTTAATAACCCCTGAATAAATCTAGAGTTTGCTGAAAGGACAAAGGTTGAGTGTGTGCATCGAAACTGATGCGGGGGGTGCCTGGGTGGCTCAGCAGGTTAAAGCCTCTGCCTTCGGCTCAGGTCATGATCCCCAGGTCCTGGGATCGAGCCCCGCATCGGGCTCTCTGCTCAGCATGGAGCCTGCTTCCTCCTCTCTCTCTGCCTGCCTCTCTGCCTCCTTGGGATCTCTGTCAAATAAATAAATAAAATCTTTAAAAAAAAGAAAGAAAGAAAATGACGGGGGACCCAGTGGTGGGCAGTGAGGAGATGGTCTGTGCTAGGAAAGGTGAGCTCTGGAAAGGCGTGAAAGGATGGGAGTAAAGGAAGAATATAGACAGATCCTCTGGTAGCAGAAAGGGTAACTTTGACAGATGGCTTGGGAGTCAAACTTTGCCTATTCTTTTATCATTTTGCTAAAATTTGCTTTTTCCTTGTACTTTTGTCAGCATTTAAAGTTATGCAGAATTGCTACATATATTCTTTCTTTATCACAGCTGTGTAGACCCATACCTGCTATATTAAACTTGGGAATGACCAGCCCTGCATTGTTAAGTGAGGTTTTTATTTTTATTTTTTTTAAGATTTATTTATTTATGAGAGAGATAAAGCATGAGTGGGTGGAGAGGTAGAGGGAGAGAGTCCTCAAGCAGATGCCCCACTGATCGTGGAGCCTGACATGGGGCTTGACCCCACAACCTATGAGATCATGACAGCCAAAACCAAGGGTTGGACGCTTAATGGACTGAGCCACCCAGGTGCCCCTAAGTGAGGGTTTTTTTTTTTTTTTTCTCGCTCTAGTGGTCCTCCTTAAAAATGAGGCTCCAGTTCACTTCTAGACCAGAGTACATGGTTCCCTCTCTTTGCTCTCTCTAGAGATAGTGATGCTGCTATGGGCAGGGGAAACACAAAGATGCTTTGGTCTGATCCCCCTTCTCTTTCTCCAATGATATAAAAGTTAGATAAGTGTAAATGCTGAGCCACAGGAGAGCAGGGCTTAGGACCAATATTTTGATGAACGAATCTATAGTATTTTACCCCCTTTCATACAGGTGGGGCTGATTCCTATACCCCAAGCCTGTTAGGGGATATGTGGAGTAGGAGGCAGAAAGAGAGGGTGTTCACTCTGTGGTTATAATTTTTGTGTTGGTGCAATTAAAAATGAAAGGAGAACGTATTTTTAATTTGCTTATGCTGGATATTCTCCACTTCCCCTCTAAATCTACTCACGCCGTGTAGTAAGGCCTTCATGGTCTACTTTACCCAGGCTCCCCTGACTCTGTGGATTACAGTTGGGTTTTGCCAATGGGAGAAACAGGCAGAAGAGTAGGAAGTAGGAGGAGAGATCTTCCAGGAACGTAGTCCCCTTGTTGCCTCCCTGTGGTTTGGCAGCGGTTTTGCTTACTTCCTTACATAAGGCTACAGTTCCAGTTGGATGATCCCACCTCCCTTGTCCCTTCAAGCTGAGGAGTGGTAAAGCTTGTGAGGGACGACTCACCCTCCCTTGTTCATTCCTTTAACTTTGCCCACCCCTCTGTAAATATTCCTTTCATTCAGTAGTCCTCAGTTACTCCTTTGGAGTATGCTGTTTCTTTTTTTGCTGGAAAGTTCACACTGATTTGACTCATGGCAGATTTTAGAAATGAAGCAGCTGGATCACAGAATTAAACCACCTGAACTGGATTTGAATAGTACATTCATTTTATAGGGAATAAAAAAATATATAATCCAAGAAAATTTACTTAACAATTAAAAGAATGGGAAAAGCTCCCCCCTCAAAAAAAGTAACTTGCTGAATTAAAAATTAATGCCCAGTCCATGTCCTTGGTCCCCTGTATAGGCTAAAGCTGTTGTGACTTGCTAAAATAATATTCATTTCCATAGTGTGCATGTATGGTAATAAAAATGTTTTGTGAATTTAAAAAAATCAATTCTAATGCTGTTAGATGATTGGAGTTATGTTATAAATGTGTCCTCAGGGAGGAAATCCAATGAAATTAAGTGTGTGATGGGGCAGAAGACCCGTCATCAAAGACTTAAGTTGCAACACCACCTACATGAGTAGGCACTGTCTGCCCACACATAGAAACTTCTCATTTGCCAAGGAGACTACTTCTCCATCTGCAAATGGCTCAGAAAACCATGAGTTTGGGCTAAATGAAAGAAACAAACCTTTACATGAGTGCAAGCTAATTGTCTCCCCTGCCTTTCAATGTCATCAAATTTTAAACCTGAATATATTGGGTTTTTCTCAATTCCAATCAGAGCTGACATCACATGAACATTAGAACAACCCTTTCAAAGTGCTCTGGCATGAGCAGACAGGGATGCCAAAAATTTAACTGAAGTACACTGAGAATGCAGTAACCCAGACTGGATTTTCCCTGCCTGCCACACAGGGCTTATAGTCTCTGCCAACATGGTGGTTTGGGGTTGGCGCCATTTCTAGAGCTTTGCTCTGGCTCTGTCCAAACCGCTTTGAAATTCTGGTCTTTTGGAGGCTTTCTATAGCGTCTATCAGATCTTTGGAGATTCAAGCCACACTTCAGTACCGGAATTTCCCAGGTCCCCCTGGACCCGGGCCACAGGGAACTGGAAACAATTCAGCTCAGGGCTGACTACTCTGGCCCATCTAGTTCCTGGACGCCCAAAGTGAGGGCTGGCATTCTGAAGTGAAAATCCACTGTAGTTTCTCCCTTTTCATCCCACTGACTGTCGGGGACAACGAATAAAATTGGTGTCTTTTTAAAATCACAGTTCAGTTCTCTAATATACCAGCCCAAGCTCTGTGTTTTTTTATTTAATTTGAAAATGAGTCAGCAAGTGTAAACAGGTTTATCTGATGGAATGGGATTTTTTTTTAGAAAAGAAATATTTACATACCTATTCTAAGTAATTTTTTTTATTACCTTTAAATCGCCATTAGTAATACAAGATTGACTATTACATAGGATTTTTATGTTCAGTTCCTACTATGTATATGCAGACAAAACAACAGGATTTAGCCATTTAACACAGTGCAAGGAACAGGAGTACATGAGGAAACAAAGCACTAGAAATCTACCAGTTCTTAAGTAAATGGCTTAAATTCTTACATATTGGGCCCCCAGAGTGAATCATTGTGTTCCTACCAGTGATACTATGTCCAAGTGTGCTTTTTATTTTTTTTTAAGTTCTCAGGCATTATTCCAGAATTTTGGGGCAGTGGTAAGGTGGAGTGAAGGATTGTACTTAACATTTTTTCATTTGGAGGAAAAAACAGTCATTTGATAAAAGAAATCAATCTTCCAGATTCAAAGTAACTTCAGAATTTTATGTTTACGAATTACCCATGAGCATAATTAATCCTATTTAGAACAATCTCTTAACTTGTGTCCAGGGAAGATTTATTTACATGTCCAGATTTCAGTTAAGTTAAATTGTGCCTGGTTTGTTTAAATTAGTATAAAAACAAACCATTTATTTATTCTTTTAAAAATAAGAGCTGATTTGACATAGACTGTGTCTGATGCTGGATTGGTTTGGAATCACTTTAAGTGATTAGCTAGTTTGATAACTACTTATAGGAAATGGTTTTGCGTAAGCAATTCAATGAGACCTTGGAAAAAACTAGCATCTCTCTCTCTCTCTTTTTTTTTAATAACAGCTATCCTGTAATAACATGCACTGCAAAATAAATAAATAAATAAATAAATAAGGTGGTTCTACTGTTTGGAAGATCATGCTGTACGGAAAGAAAAAATGCTCTAATACCAAGTACTATACTGAATATTTTGACATCTAAATTATAATACAACCACACTTTACAAACTTGTCTGCCAAAATAAATATATTTTTTCCACTTTTCTCTTATTAACAATATTATATCTACTCTAGAAACTGTTATTTGGGGGAATTCATCAAATAGTATCCCATTTTCCATTTTTGTTTCATAGTTTATTTTCCTGACATTTCAGATGAGTTTACACAGTAACTAAGATGATTAAAAAGCACACATTCACTGAAATATTTTGATGCTGGGCTTACACCATGCTAAACGTTTAGATTTAGAAACATATTAAGATATGACTCACTATTGCATGATTTCCTATATAGTATGAGTCAAACTGTGTTTCCTGGATAAAAATGTAGATGCATGAGTTTTGCTACAAGACAGTCATATTATCAAGTAGATATTAGTCACAGCCACAACATGAGCAATAGAAGAGTTTTTTAAATTCTAATATTTGGCCACATTTCCCCTCCCTGAAAAGAGAATGAAAAGTATTAATCAGAATTAAAACTCTTTTAATAGCCTATTATTTCTTGTTGAGAGGAAAATTCCAGAAGTGTTCTTGATTACCCTTAGCACAATGGACATTATAAAATAAATACCTAATACTTTGACACACAGCTTCTAGAGGACTAGTGAAACGGTGACGTTAACCAGCTGAGCCCACTGTTCCACGCATAATACCGTGGTGACCAGAGAGACCTCCCACATACACAAATAGGACGGTACAAAGTGCCTGTGATTTCCAAATTCATTGGCCAAACAAAGGGTTTGTTAAGCAACACAAGACACCAGTCTCAGCTGCTTCCACACATGGCCTTCCTAGAGGAGACACACAAAGTTTCATTTGGTCTGACTGCAGGTTGCGTGTTTATAACAGCAGTAGCATAGAAGATTAAAATAGAAAACACTGTAACTATTTAGGGTTTTAAACAAATTTCAAAACCACATGCTTTCTCACTCAAGGGGGAAGTTTAAATCAAAAGGCAACTCGATCCTGAACGCGGTTGGTTTTTCCTCCAAAGACCAACCTCCTTGACTTGCTCGTTGAAGGCAGGTTTTACAGATCCTTCTGACAACTTCCATGAAGTGCCTTGTCAGCACCTCTGTAGCCCCAGCCGCTGCTGAAAGGTTTGTTCACTCTGTTTTATTAGGGTTTGTAAACTTACTTTTTTCATTTCTCCATGCAGCCATTTCAAAATGATCTTCCAGATGCTGGCTAACGAAGCACTTCTTAACTACTGTCGGCGAAGGTCAATCTACTTATTGGCATTTGACTGTATAGAACAGGAAGTCTGTGCTGCGTCTCGTGTTCTTAATGAAACCCGACAACAGAGGACTGAACGCATTATTCTCAGAACAGGAGGCCTAAGGATGGCAAAGACCCAAGGGTCAATTATTGAATTGATGGATAAAAATCTAAGAGCTTGGAGGTCCCACTTGTTTTTTTGGGAAGAGGTTTGATCCATATATGCAAAAATCTGTAAGAAGCAAAGAGGAAAAATGATATTAGTTTTATACTGCATCCATAGACAGGCCTAGAGTGTGTGCAATTTCTTAGGATTTAAGAGCAAAATGGTTTTTTTGTGGGCCAGGGGTGGTGACAGATGGGTAGTGAAATCTCTGTAGATTTCCATGCTTATTCCTGACAAAACCTGTGAAATATAAGTATTGTCTCCTTTTGACAGATGAGAAAGTGAACTTCAGGAGAGGTAATAACAGTATGTTACATTTACGTCCAAATATTTAATCTGATTTAATTATCACAGTCCAGTGAAAAAAGGTACCTAGAGCATGGGTTCTGGACGTGGGACTGCCTGGGTTTCAATCCTGGATAGCTCTGGAACCACAGGAAAGAAAACTAAACTCTTTGTGCCTCAGTTTCTACATCTTTAAAATGGGCGATAATGTACCTACTTAGGTTTGTTGGGAGGATGACAGGAAGTAGTATGTGTACGTAAATTAAAACAGTGCTTGCTCAGTAAGTACCCCACAACATTGTCCAAACCTCCAGATTATCAGTGAGGACACCAACATGCAGAGAAGCTAGGTGACTTGCCCAAGTTCCCAGAGCTGCTTAGTTGGCAGAGTCAGGACATGAATTCCAACTTCCTTGAACTAGTAAAGGGCTCAACCATGGGCCATGTTCAGATAGCCTGTATTAGAACAAAGGGCTTTAGAACAATGTCCCAAATACTGGAGCCCTGACACATCTTTGCACGCTGACTGCTGTTTTCAAATGGGTATACCAGCTATTTTGTGATTCCTTATATATTTTGGGATCAATGCAGCTTTTTGGTCAGATTGAAAGGAAGAGAAAAGTACATGCTCGATAAAGATCAAACATTACACAGCTTACAGAAAGAGGAAAATAAATGGAAATAACTCCCAGTCTTTTTTTTTTTTTTTTTTTTTTTTTTTAAGATTTGAGATACACAGAGAAAGAGAGAGTGAGAGCATAGGAGTAGGGGTTGGGGGGAGAGGGAGGAGAAGCAGACTCCCCACTGAGCAGGGAGCTGGACTCAGGGCTCCATCCCAGGGCCCTGGAATCCTGACCTGAGCTGAAGGCAGATGCTTAACCGACTGAGCCACCAGGTGCCCCTCATACACAATCTTTGAAACCAATTTCTTTGTAATGCTCTAGGGACTTTCTTAGCCGTGGGAACCTGTGCCTTAGAGAGCTACGACTTCATTCCTCCACACTCCTTTGCCAGAAAAAGGAATGGTTTATTTCCTTTCCCCCTGGTACTTATTCTGCAGACATCTGGCAACTGGATATACAAAGCGCATTGCAGGGAGGGAGAAGAGTAGTCATCTTCGGGTTGCTTATGTTAGGACAAGAGCGGGAAGGTTTGGCAGCCATAGGTGTTTATGCCAGAGAATCTTGGAATAGGGAGTGGAGGAAAGGCTTGGCACATCAGCAAGGAAAAAGAAGAAGGAATGGCGAATTTCCCTGATGATGCAGAAAAGAGGAAAGTTAGGGGGGAACATGCAAGGAAGCAATCATTTTCTTGTCAGCCAAACTATTTTGGCTGAGAAGTATACAATACTTACTTATATGGTATATCTAAGAAGCGATCTGGGAGTTTAGCTATTCGGGATGAGAGCATACAGAAGTCTGATAGATTCAAGTATATTCGTTACCACACACACATACAACTGACACTCTGTTGGAGAAAAAGTCTTCAGGGGAATTTATGGTCAAGCTTTGCCACAGCGTACGATGACAGTGAACTGGCCAGCCATACTGGGCAATAGGGAGAAGGCTCAGCACTCCGGTGTCACACGTGGAGATGAGTCAGGTTTTCATTGGTAAATGACCTCTATGGTATCATAGTTCCTGATCTCGTTAAAGGGTGACAGAGCAATGAGAAGTGAAAAATGGTTTTAGAGGATGAAGCAATTCTGTGCTATTTGTTTCTTTTCCTTTTCAACCACTATGCTGGGTAATTTTTAGAAATGCTTAAAATTTGCATTTCAGGAGGTTGTCAAGATTTTGTAGAAGCCCATTTCTTCTTTGACACTGGGAAATTGACCCTTGAAGTTCCTCGTGTAAGTTTTGTCTTCTCCTACCTCCCCATGTTTTCCCTTTGGTTCTTGTCTCTTGCCTAGAGTCCACCATTTTTGATACTGTGGATCCTGAGTTTTTATTTATTTATTTATTCGTTTTTAGAGATTTTATTTATTTGTTTGACAGAGAGAGGAGCACAAACAGAGGGAGAAGCAGAATTCCTGCTGAGCCCAGGCTCCTGGGATCATGACCTTAGCTGAAGGCAGACCCTTCACCAACTGAGCCAGCCAGGCACCCCCTGGGATTGTTTTTAATTGTAAAATATACCTACCATAAAATCTTCCATTTTAACCATTTTCAAGTGTATCATCAGTGGCATTAAGTACATTTATATTGTTGTGCAACTATATTGTCTATGTTTTTTATTTTATTTTTGTGTTTTGACATCTCAAAAGCTTTCTGGCTGTGAAGAGATTGCCCCTCCCCAGGGCTACATTCTTTATGTGTGTGTGTGTGTGTCTGTGTGTGTGTATATATATATACACACACACACACATATATATATGTGTGTATATATATAATGTATTATCAGGGCTACATTCTTAGGAGACAGGGAAGTGCTTGCCTAAAGCAGCCCTTTGATATGCAAAGTAACCAAGCCAGACACACACCCCCCCCCCCCGCCCCCCTTCATCGGGTCCTATATCCCAGGAGGCAATATTCTTTGGTAGAGGCCCAAGCTGTCTTTCTGCTCCTCCTCCTTCTGCCTCCTGACCTACGCTACTATTTTCCCTTGTGGCCTTGGTCTTGCAGTGCTTCCTGCTCCTAGGACCTGTGAGTAGAATAAACTTTATTTTCCCGAGCCTCTCCTGTGCTCCTTTTGTGGCTGCCCCTCACTGGCTCACCACCATCCACCTCCAGAACCTGTTTTCATCACCCCAAACTGAAACCCTATACCCATTAATCCATAACTCCACATTTCCCTCTCCCTCCAGCTGATCCTAGGTTTTAAGTAAAGGCTGACACAACTGAGAGGTCAATTAATTAGCAACATTCAGTGATATTCTGGAAATCAGCCTCAGAGGCTGATAGAATTTATACATGTTCTTGCGTACACTAATTTGCTATGAGAAAAAGCTACACAAGTCAAGTGAGTTTTCATTTCTTAGGATAGCCTTGCCCCAGTAGCCTAATGGATAAGGCATTGGTCTCCTAATTTCTTAGGACAGCCTTGCTCTGTAGGGCTTTGCTAAGAATAGAGAGTTTGTTTTAATACCTACAAAGTGATCTGGATGAAACTCAGTGTCCTTTAGATTCATCTTCTATAGAAAGAATCCTTTCAGACTCCCGTGGAAAGCCATTGTGGTACTGTGTCCTCCTCCTCTTCCTCCTCCTCAGAAGGACTTTAGTTCTTCTGAGCTACTTCCCTACTGTTAATGCAATTCCATCTGTATGTTAAAACAAATGAGAACCCTATTTGGTTGTTCATTGAAATCACCTGAGGATTGTTAAGACTACTCTGATGGCTTGCTCCCACCCCCAGAGACTCTGATTTAATTAATCTGGGCTGGAACATGGGTAGCAAAGGTTTTAAATCAACCTGGGTGATTCCAACGTGCAGCCAAGGCTGAAAACCTCTGTTTTAGAACCTTTACCCAACACCAGAAACAGTTTAAATTATTCACTTATCACACTTAAAATCAAAAGACCCACTTAGGCCTGGTCAAACAAATGACTTTGAGCTTGCAGAATCCAGTTTCTGGTTATTAATATGTCATATGATTTTCCTTTGGAAATGGAACCCTATGAAGAGAGCAGTGAAAATTTACTAAAGGCCTACATGGGGGCGCCTGGGTGGCTCAGGTCACGATCTCAGGGTCCTGGGATCGAGTCCCGCATCGGGCTCTTTGCTCAGCAGGGAGCCTGCTTCCCTCTCTCTCTCTGCCTGCCTCTCCACTACTTGTGATTTCTCTCTGTCAAATAAATACATAAAATCTTAAAAAAAAAAAAAAAAAAAAAAAAAAAAGGCCTACGTGTGCCAGGCACGGAGCTAAGCAATTTGTAGGTCTTATTGTTTAATTCTTACACCAACTTGCAAAATACTGTTATTCCTGTTTTAGAAAGGAGGAAATCAGGGCCTAGAATATTAGTTACCATGCCCCGAATCACACTCCAGGTAAGTAGGGAAGTCACAGAACCACGCTCAAGAAGTGGGACCAGAACTTTCCTTTTAAGCAATACACTCTCTGCCACCATCTACATAAAAAGCCTGCAATGTGGGGCACCTGGGTGGCTCAGTCGGTTAAGCGTCTGCCTTCAGCTCAGGTCATGATCCTGGAGTCTTGGGATCAAGCTGTCCTACAATCACGGCCCTTGTCTGGAGGCTTGATGCTTAGTGGGGAGCCTGCTTCTTCCTCTCCTTCTGTTGCTCCCATTGCTGTGCTGTCTCTCAAATAAATTAATTAAATCTTAAAAAAAAAAAAAAAAAGCCTGTGATGTAAAGTCTCACATGAAGTTCACCACTAACTGACTATGGTTTAGTAAGAGCCCTTTTTGCAAAGGTGTCACAAAGGTTTGTGGGTATGACTGTTCCTGTTTATCGATTTAAAAACCATGGCTATATCTACTTGTCTTTCTTTAGGACTCTTCTTTCCTTCACACATTTTTTTGTAATCTACATAATAAATGTCTGCATGGTGCTTCACATGTATAATTTATATGTGTGTGTAAATGCATTGGATGTTTACTAAGACATTATTTTTAAATTTTTCACTTGCATTTTTAATTTAAATTCAATTAATTAACGTGATATATTATTAGTTTCAGAGGTAGAGGTCAGCGATTTATCAGTCTTTTTTTTTTTTTAAAGATTTTATTTATTTGACAGAGAGATCACAAGCAGGCAGAGAGGCAGGCAGAGAGAGAGGAGGAAGCAGGCTCCCTGCTGAGCAGAGAGCCCGATGCAGGACTTGATCCCAGGACCCTGGGATCATAACCTGAGCCGAAGGCAGAGGCTTTAACCCACTGAGCCACCCAGGCGCCCAGTGATTTAATAGTCTTAATGAAGATTTGGATGCTCAATCGACTGAGCCACCCTGGCACCCCCTCTCTCCTTCACACTTTGCACAGTTAAATTGCAGGCACAGATTATCATATGTTTACCTGCCTTGTGAAAGACATTCAGGTGGCCTGGCTATGGCTTTATAGAATCCATTCTTTTTTTTTTTTTTCTTTAAGATTTTGTTTATTTATTTGACAGAGATAAAGCACAAACACGGGGAGGAATAGAGGGAGAGGGAGAAGCAGGCTCCCTACTGAGCAGAGAGCCAGATGCAGGGCTCAATCCCAGGACCCTGGGATCATGACCTGAGTGGAAGGCTGACATGTAACCAACTGAGCCACCCAGGCGTCCCCATATGATCCATTCTTTAAAAACTTGGGTGGGGACGCCTGGGTGGCTCAGTTGGTTGGACGACTGCCTTCAGCTCAGGTCATGATCCTGGAGTCTCGGGATCGAGTCCCGCATCGGGCTCCCAGCTCCATGGGGAGTCTGCTTCTCTCTCTGACCTTCTCCTCGTTCATGCTCTCTCTCACTGTCTCTCTCTCAAGTAAATAAATAAAATCTTTAAAAAAAAAAAAAACTTGGTTGTCTGCTATAGATAAAAAAAAATTTTTTTTTTAACATAAAACTTGTGGGGACAGTATTTTCCAGGTATATGAGGTTTTAAAGACATCCCTTCCCTCAAATCCCAGGTGCTTTGTGGTGGAGGGAACAGGAGCCTCTGTCCTTTTGGAAAAAAAGACTGGGGCATGGATAGGGCTCTGATACTTAAGAGTGTTCCCTGCCTTGTGCTTCAGGTGATCCCAGGGCTGGACATAAGAGAGTTAATGCTAAAGTTTAGAGTTCTGGGCTTGTATATTCCAGGGTAATGACTCTTAATTCTTTGAAAAAAATGATGAGCACGATGGACCCTCCCCAGAAGGCAAGATTTTACAAATGATTTCAAAGTGATCCAAGTGCTGTCTGTGGAGTATAAGAGGAAGCTTTGTCCATGGGAAGTTCTGGCCTTCCGCAATGCACTTTCCCTATTCGTGGCCCTTCCCATCCCCCATGTGTCCTAACTGCAGATGACTTCAGTCTAGCATTCTGTTAGAGGGGGACAATTTTAGGCAACAAATATATCTGAGAAAAATGAAGCTTGTTATATCTTGGTCATATAGACTGAAGCACAGTGGATGTGAGCTCAAGATAAGGATGGGGTTTTGTGGTCAGAAAGTACCAAATAGAGGACAGGAGATGCTAATGGAAACTGAGCAGACAAAGTTGCAGATTAACTGGGTCTTAAACCTTTAGGCGGAAAGAGACTTGTCTCCTAAGCACCGTATCTCTGGAGATCATCAGTTCCTTACCATTTCTATCCTATCCTATCCTATTCCATTCCATTCTTTAAAAAAAAAAAAAAAAAAAAAAAAGATTTTATTTATTTATGAGAGAGAGAGAGAGAACACAAGTGGGGAGGCACAGAGGGAGAGGAGGAATGCAGATTCCCCACTGAGCAGGGAACCTGATGTGGGACCCAGGACCCCAAGATCATGGCCTGAGCCAAAGGTAGACGCTAACCGATTGAGCAAACTAGGCACCCCCTTTATTTTTAACTTAATACTGTGATGAGTTCTTGACATGCCAAAAAAAGAAATACACCATCCCTAAAAGCTGTTTTTCTTTAAGCTGAGGACTTGGCCTTAATCATCTGAAATAGCAGTGATGAACGACTTGATCAATGGTGTAGACATAATGCACAGCTTTTTTGGGGGGAAAAGGACTATGGTTCTTGCTGTCTAAATTTTAAAAACTGAGTGTAACTGGGTCTTTACTCACAACCACCATTTTACAAAGGCAAAGGAAAAGGTGTCGAATGAAAGCACTCATATAGAGGAATGTTCTCTTAAAAGTCACTTGCTTTAAAATCATTTCACCAATGCCCAAGCATATCACTGGTGATGCAGAAATGATAAAGGGGTTTCCAGTAGTTCATGGATATAACTTAAAATATTACCAGCAAATTCACTGTGGTTATACATGAAGAATTCTGAATTCCTCTTTTATCCCTACTAGAACTGTGGTATTTTGCATGTACGTAATCAACAAATTTATATGTTTTACAATTCCCATTCACGTTACATTTTATGTGAAAAGTTCCAGGAATGAACAGGAAACTCCAGAACTATTTACTTGAGTTTGTTCTGTATTTTGAAGATCATATTTCTAATAATCAGATTTGCCTAGAAATTATAGCCCTAAAGAATTTCTAAAGAGGAAGACAATTTTAGAATGAGCCAATAGTTCACTTTTGAAATTTTAGAACTGAATAAAATATTCTAATGGCAAGGAGAAAGCAGTTTAAAATGACCAGCAGCTGTCCACAGCTCTTGGCAAAGTAGGAACCAAGCAATTTGACATGCGTTGAAAATTAAAACACAAACAGTATCTGAGGCAAGAATAGAGGTCTGATGTATTTTCTGTGTTCTGTTCCATTTCAGGAAGAAAGTTTCTATTTATCCCTGTGAAATGATGGCAACAGCTGATCAACATAAGGAGGAATTCATTAATTTATACACTATCTCATTAGTTCATAAACAGTTTGGAGTATGTTGTTGGTTCCATGCATGATTTCATATTGGGCAGCCAAAATAATGCCATTTCCTAACCACAACATACTTTTTTTTTAATAGCATAAGAAATGTTTTATGTGTACCAACAGAAGATTTTATGTGAGGGGTAATCTGATTATTTCTTAATTTAGACCAGCATTTATATTAGCCAATCTCCTTCAATCTCGGTCTCAGCCTTTCAATTCATAGGACTGTGGAGAAGAAAAAAGGAACCGCACACTTGGCCCCAGCTCAGGTCCCTTGATCGGGATGGAAAAAAGGTCTTTGCCATTTTATTTTTAAACTGAATAAGGTGGGGGGCCCGTGGGGGGCTCAGTTAGTTGAGCATTTTGGCTCAGGTCATGATCTCAGGGTTGTGGGATAGAGCTTCTTGGGCTCCCCACCCTTCAGCCCAGAGTCGGCTTGGGATACTTTCCATTTCTGCTCCTCCCCCACCCCATTGGGGTGTGTGTACACAAGCTCTCTCTCTCTCTCTCTTTCTCTCTCTCTCTCTCAAAAAAAAAAAAAAAAAAAAGCTAACAAGTTGGAATCAAAACAAAGTGATCCAGATAATTTATAACATCCTCGCCATTCCTTTGTGAAATCTTGGGTTACTATTTTAACACATTTCCCCTGAAAGAAGTACTTTTCCCTCTGTTAGTACTGTGGCTAAGAGGACAGGCTCTGCATTTTTAAACTGTCTGGCTTTGAACCCCAGCTCCAGTGATCACTAACTGGGGGACCCAGGGCATTATTGGCCTCATCTGTAAAAAAGAAACAGCAGTACCATCTATTTTGCAGGTTGTTGTGGAGATAATGGGTTAGTGTATAAAAAAAATTAGCACTCAAAATATTAGCCATTTTGATGTTGATAATAATGATATTTGAAGTTTAAATTTGACTTCATCCCAGGGTGCTGGTATTTTCCATTTTGATAGTTTTTACTGCCAAACATTGGAAGTCCTAGACTGGGACTGGAGGAAGCAGTCATTCTAACCTGCCCTTCCTTGGGATAACATTGACACGATTATATCCAGGTTTCTTAAATTCCCCACTCTCCTCCTTCCCTCACTACTGGAGTGCTGAAAAAGGCTGGTGCCCCACTGGGTACACAGCTGTGAAATCTCCTCTTTCCTGGGCCAGTGATGTGGCCTACTTTTCGAGGGACATAGAAAGCAGTTCTGTAATCCTAAGGAAGAAACAGACAGAGATAGAGTAGATTGCTAGCACTTTCTGGGAACTAGGAAGTCAATTAGTTGTAATAGCTCATTAATAATCACTTTACAGTGATTACATTTTGATATATACTGGCTTAATAAAAGATATTGATGAATTTTTACCGTTTCTTTTTGAAGAAGATTATGTTTCTTTTTATTTTTTGTTGTTTGGCTAATAGAATATTTAAAATCCCATATGTGGCTCAACTGTACTTTTGTTGGACTGCGTATGTTCTGTTGGAGAAACAGGAGAATTTCTGAAGACAACCACAAGTCTTTGCCTTGTCTAACAGCATCCCAGTTAGGATGTATGAAAATTATTCCTGCCTTGTGTGGGAGATGGGTATGGGCCATTTCTACACAATTTTCATGTAGACCAAAAAGACGAAAAGGACATGAGGGGAAAGTGCCCCTCCCCGAGCACCCATGGCAAGCATTCTGAAATAGCAGAATGAATGCACCAAATGGTAGCTATGACTTTGGAATCATCAGATAAGCTCTCCAGGAGATAGCAAAAATCAGGATACTATAGCATTTTATAAGGTTTAAAGTGCCATGTAAATGAAATTTTCTAACAAGTGCCAGTAATTTATTGACAAAGTAAAATTAGTCAATGGTCGGTGTAAATTTCCTTACTAAAAGACAACTTCAGGGTACAGTTCAAATATCTATTTGGGACCTGGTGAGTTACCCATTCTGCATCTAGATAATATGTCATGTTAGCCCCAAGGCAAGGATGAGCATGTCTGGCTTTCTGATTATGTTCACTCTAGGCTTTTCCTTTACTTTTTGAGAATCTTTGCCATGCATACATTCAGAAGCAAATACGGATAATATTTGGTGAGGGTGTCAATGCCACTATCATAAGGGGCCCTCATAATCTTCATCTGGTGTCCTCAAGCCATAAATAGACAATCTGAATAAAAATACAGCTTCAAAGCAAACCTCCTACTACCCTACTCCTTCTAACCAGACTTCTAGCTCTAAGCCCCTTCCATTTGGCAACTCTGGAGCTTCCCTTAATAGTAAATAAAGGAGGAGAATAAATATTCATGTAAGTGTGTGTGTGTGTGTGTGTGTGTGTTTACACAGGAAGACTTGAAAATCAACATATAGCAATGACTGAGTTCCCATGATAAAAGGCAAATTTACCTGAAAACAGGAGAACCTGTTGAAAATCACTGCCTCTACATTTGATAATATATTTATGCAATGGGTTAGTCATGATCAAAGGAAAGATCTTTTCCTCCTGTTCTCTTCTTCTAAAGAGCTTAGGGAATAATAACCCTGTTCACAAGTCTGTGGTCCCCTCGGAGCCCTATGGGGTATTTTTAAATACACACTCAGAAATCACAGATGAGACTCCAAGAACTGATTTCCCGATTCTCATCAGGCTAAGACCAGCACTGCCCAACTCAGAAGGCATTTATGGCCTCTACGTTGGATTCTAAGTTGTTTAGTGGAACTGGAAATGCTTATTCTCTCATAGATACAGGTTCTGCGTCTTTGTCCTGACCCAAAAAAGTTGATTTAACCCCTGACATCAAAAGTTTCTACTAGTAAAATAAATGCATAGAAGTCATGCTGGTCATCACAGCCCTTCTGCTGTACAAATGCCCCAGTTCAGGGTGGAATGGAAGAGGCGGGGTCCCATAGTGCTACCTCCTTTCATAAGGGGGTACCTTCCTGTCCTTATGGATTCAGACCAGCTTCTGCCCTGACAGAGAATGGGGTAGGAGTGTGAGGACAATGGGGACCAGGGAGAAGAGAACATGGTTATGAATCAGTTCATTTAGGAGGACAAGTGTCCTTTCCCCCCCAGGAGGAGCATATGAAGATAATCAACAGTGATGGAGGCCAAAAGTGAGGAAAAAGTTACTTCTTTAGTTTCTACGGTCAGACCTGGTAACGTAGGCACTGACTATCTCTTTCTTTTCTCCAAGACTGTGGCAGGAGGGAATCACTGCCAACTGCTTACTCCCTGTTAGTCAGTCTTATTCTTTTGAAGAGCGGGAAGCGGGACTACCAAGACTCCTCCTCCCCAGCTTCTGGTAGGGGGCCATGCTCAGACACATCTGGGGCTCTGTTACCTGCGTTACACCTGGGGAGGCTCCAGTTCATAGCATCACAGAACTAACAGCTAAGCTTGCCCCAGACTAAGACAGCAGCCATTCCCAAACCTGGGCTCCTGTCTTCAGTTCCCTGGGGCAGCCTCTGGCTTGCTGGGTCACAGAACAAGCTGGATGTGCTTAACTCTCCCATCCCCAAGATGGACCAGCCATTCCTGTATCTGGCTTTGTGCTCAGCAAATGCATGGCTATAAGGTGAAGAACACCTATAGATATATCTGATAGTGATATGAAGAGGATATTTCATAAGGAAGTACAAATGTGTCCTTTAGAGGAATTGCAAGAGTTCGGCAAGGGGTTTCTCCAAGCAACCATCTTTCCCTTTAATTATCATTATGGACATAATATAATGTCCACATGGCCCCAAAGGGTTATGCTCCTAATATGTAAATTGGGAAACTTGTAAAGTCTGTGATTGTTGAACTTTTAGGACAAGTAATGAATGCTCTAAACTTACCAACAGGGATGTTTCTCACCTAGGGCGAGAATGGCAGTTGGAAGGTTGGGTGTTGGGTACCACCTTTTGTGTTGGGAGAAGGCGAAAGCACGGAGAGTTCGCACCAATGGGTGGAGAACACCTAGAGGTGAACTGTAGCCCAGGGAAGTCAAGCTGTAGCTGATACCCATCCACAGGTGGAAGGGCCTGCCTCTCCTCAGGCAGAAGCCAGTCTGGCAGAGGCGGACAGCGACCTATCCCTCTCCCCCTTTTAACTCTAGGCTGGGGGTCTGGGCTGGCTTAGTGGAGGGTCAAGGATCCATCTCAGGGGGGCTATACTAGGTGTGAGAAACACTAGCACAGAGCCACCAAAGGTTAGGGGAGGAAGGAAGTGGGACAAAGGTGAGAAGCGAGAGGAGAAGGCTCTAGACCTCAAGAATCAGAACGTGGTTTTACAAATTGCAAAGGTAAGACGGTGGAAAGTGTGGGAGGCAGAGGGTAGAGAGTGAGAAGGCTGCTCGGAGCGGGGCTGCGGGAAGGAAGCGAGTTAACTTACCGTGAAAGGCAAGGAGCAGACCGCAAAGGTGATGGTCATAATAGCCAGGAGAATGAGGTGGTCCGTCTCCTCCGCCATGGACACCCTTTCCCCTCTCCTGCGGGTCCCAGGGCCGTCCCGGCAGCTGCCCAAGGAGGGTCCGCAGCGACTTCTCCTGCTCCGACGGTGCATGCGGATGAGGTTGAGGATGACACTGAAGTTGCAGGCGAGCACCGCGACGATGAGGAGCAGCAGCACGGTGGCGTAGAGCTGCAGGTACGTGGTCTGGCTGTGCTGGATGAAGCACCACGTCCCAGGGCAGTACTGGACGTACTTCTCTGGATCCAGCAGCGGCAGGGAGCAAAAGATCAGAGATACCGTGTAGATGGTGGGCAGCACCGCCAGGCCGCCTCGGCGCGTGACCCAGCGCTGGTAGAAGTAGGGGTGCCCGATGGATAGGTAGCGCTCCAGGGCCATGGCGAAGAGCATGAGCATAGTGGCCAAGCTGAAGAAGGTCATGGCGAAGGCGAAGTAGATACACACGCGGCGCTCAGGCGCCAGGGCCACCAAGGTCTGGTTCCGAGCGTAGGAAGCCAGCACCACCGGGCTGATGAGGCAGGTCCCAAGCAGGTCGGTGAACACCAGCTCTGTCACCAACACGTGGAACAGGGAGATAGAGTTCCCGCGTCCTGCGCTGCGTCCCGCGTCCCCCCGCCAGCGGCGCGCCAGCAGCGCCAGCGCGATGAGGTTCCCCAGCACCCCGGCCGAGAACATCACCGAGCTGATGGCCGGGCTTTCGCCGGAGGGGAGCGACTGCAGAGACTTGCAGTCCTCCCGCGAGGAGTCTTCGGAGATATTGCCCATGGTGGAGTGCCGGGAGGAGAGATGCGCCCTCCTCTCGCGGCTCGTACCTGGGAGGAGGAGGGTCTGAGAGCAGGAGCGCTCCGAGAAGCTGAGGGAAAGGAGGAGGGACCCAAGTCCACAGCCCCCTTCCGGCCCCCTGCGCGCCCAGGGCGGACTCGGCCCCAGGGCTCGCGGTGCTCTCGGAGAGGCCACCACTAGGCTGCAGCATCCGGGCGGCGCTCCGGCCTCCGCAGCTGATCCGCACCCACCTCTGCCGGGAGCCCGCACCGCGGGGCAGCCGTCACCGCTTCCGCACCCGCCCGGGGTTGGACCCAGACGTCGGGTCACAGCGCCAGGGGCTAGCGCCCTCCAGCTACCCAAGTGGACCGCGCGCACTCCCCTTGGGAGCACCGCGAGTCCCTCGTCCGGGAGTGAGAGAAGAAAGGGCGGGAGCGCGGACCCCGGGGTGTCCCCCTCCTCTCCCTGATCCGTTCCCTCGGGATTGGGAGCTGGAAGCCGCGCGGCCGCCGACCTTGGCTAGGACGCGTTTAGCCCCAGCAGAGGGCCGGGAGGGAGTGCGGGGCACTTGTGGGGTGTGCGCAGAATTCACCGAAGGCAACAACAGGATAGCAAAGTGACTCACCAAACGATAGAGAAGTTAGAAGGACCCTATCCTGGAAGATGAGTATAAGTATTTGGAGCAACAAGCACCAAAGACCGCGTGCAGTTGGACCAATATGTTCTTTTCTCTTTCTTTTGACATTCTCAGGAAGATCAACTTAGAGGGCGGGACCCAAATTAGGAGGAAGTGAAAAGCTCGCCTGGTTGTCCAAGGAACCAAACTTTGCCGCTGAGCTGTCTGTTGCCCTGCTGCTTTGATTCGGTTGCCAGCATTTCGCCTTTTCCTATGTCAACACCATAACGGATAACCACTTGTTTAAGCAAGCCAGAAAAGAAAGAAAAAGAAATGTTCCTTGTGTGTAGAATTGTTTGTGAACACAGCTTGAAATCATTGCTCATTGTACTCTCGTCAAGCACAGTCTTGAAAGAAGCTCTTGCTCAGGATTAATTCTTTCAGGTTAACGGTGCAGAGCACATCTGGAAAGACAGATTCCTCCTAAAGCTTATTAGTAAGTGGACAGTTTTAGAAACTAGAGCTGACAAAAGTGGTTGTCCGCCACCCCCACTGTCACAATTGCAGACTCCTGAAAATGGGCTGGTGTTTAAAACTGTTTGAACAAACAAAATCCAGTGTGACAGACAAAAGGGGGGTAACTGCATTGTGTCAGGAAAGTCATATTCACGTGGGGAAGGAGGAAGAACTGGGAGATGGAAGGATCCGCATAGGGAATAAGCAAGGGGTAAAAGTCCTCATGGTGGAATCCCGAAAACATTAGGTGCTGAAGAGCACATCTTACCACAGCCTGCTTGCTCTCCATGAATATTTTAGCTCACCTTGATAACTCTAGCCTGGGGACTGGAATGGAGATGAGGCTCCCAACAGGGCAAGTTCAAAGGGAGTCTACTTTTCTCATATAAGAAGTTCAACAGTCACAGGTGGCTGAGCCTCCCAGAGAACCAGTCTCTTTCTGATCTCTAGCCTTTCATACCTAGCATGCTGTCTACATGTCCTTCCTTGTGTAGTCACCAGTCACTGCTCAGATGGGTCAGGATGCAACCAGAGAAACAGAACCACTGTACGTGATGAAGAATGAAAGATTTATTATTAGGCACTAGACCTGCACTCTTCAATATGATAGCCACCAGCCACAGGTGGCAGTTTAAATTTAGATGAGTCAAAATTAACAGTGTAGTTTCTCAGTTGCACTAGGTACACTTCAAGCGCTCAGTAGCCATATGCATGTGATTAGTGGCTATCATATTGGGCAGCTCATATACAAAACACTTCTGTCATCACAGAAGCTCTATTGGAGAGTGATGCATTAGACACTACATGATTGTGGGAGCTCCTGGAGAAGGCCATGCAAAGCTGTTTGCTGTCTAGCCCTGACCGAACCGGAAGTTACCATAGGTCAGACCGAATGGTGGTCAGGGTAGAAAGCTGGTTGTGGATGAAAGCACGTACAGGCTTGAGACCTACAGGGCTAAACTAGAATTCATGAACAACTAGAATCTTCAAAGACAGAACAGATTTGTGTGTCTCTCTTACTACCTCTGACCTTGATAATGCAAGTGTATTGTGGGAGAAGCTGGCACCCTTCATGGGGCTACACTTGCACTTGGCTTAGGATGCAGAGAAGCTGAAGGAGATCTGATGGCAGCGGGAGCCCACGTGCTGCCTCATATCAGCAAGGTGAGCTGGCAGATCAGTGACAATGTACCAGAGTTATCACCGTGTCTGGAGCCCTGCATTGTCCTTCAGAGCATGAAAACCATGGCTGCTGCTTCCCTGATGCCTTCTCAGTCTCATACAACACTTCTCTTGTGGCTAATGTTAGCCTTGAAACTGGCCAGGATTCTGAAGCACAGATCCTGTTCAGCTGAGTTCACTCAGTATAAAGCTACCGCATGCCCCACAGGTCCAGGCATCAAGTCTGCACGGAAAGCAGAGCATGAGAAAGACACAGCCACTGTGAGCTTGCTCTCTCTTGTGCCTGTTTCTTTCATCAGAAAAGCTGCTTTTCCAGAAGTACCCTCATAGCCTTCCCTTCGTGTCTCATTAGCCAGAATTTGGTAACATGGCCACTCCTTAGCTCCAAAGGAGGCTATTGAACATTTCCGGCTTCTTCCAGAGTAGAGGCAGGCCGGGGAGAAGGGGCTGGGAGTGGCATTGGGTTAGTCAGCCAGCAGTGTCTGCTGCAGATCTTGCAGTGAACTCACGTCTACCCCCTGTTACAGCCAGAGAGGAAGTGCAAGAACACCCATTCCGAGTTTTTCATTTGCAGCTCAAGAAACTGACACTCAGGAAAGTTGAGTATCTTACCCAAGGATACACAAAGGTAGTGCAAAGCTAGGAGTGTGGAGCCCAGACCATCTCATTTACATTACAGATCTCTGCATATTGCACGCACTGTCCATCTAAGGCCAGAAGGGAGCACTCAGCACAATACCCATCCTCAATGAGCATTAGTGCTCATTGGCAAGTCACTCAACACAATTTAGATGTTACTGTTTGCCTGACGTATTGATAAATTTTGAAAGGATTACACATATCCAGTATGACCAAAGGGAGAGAAAGGGGCTCGCTGTTGATGGAAGTGTGAGTGTGGGTACAACCTTTCTGGTAAGAATGGTTTATTAATTATCACAAACTTTGAATATGCTTTGACCCAGAAATAATGTTATAGAAGTGTACTGCCTGAAGGAGACATAATCTGGAAAATACACAAAGTTGTCTCATACACACACAGACACAGAACAGGAAAAATGTTCATTATTCTAAGAATCTAGAACTAAATGTCATTCCCTAAAGGGCTGGTTTAATAAATTTTGGTACAACCCATGCAAGGGAATATATAGTCATTAAAAAGGATGATGTGTCTCTGTATTTCTTGATAATAATCTTTACCACATATTGAGTTAAAATCATGTTTATTATTTCATTCATTTAAAATTATATGCATAAATATTTGCACAGAGCAGCATCTCAAAGGATGTTCAGCAAAATGTTAGTAGTAATTTCTTCTTTATGCCTGCCTGTTTTGGCTGATTTTCCTATAAATATGTGTTACCTTTATGTTAGGAAATTCAAGAAAGCTGCTTTTTATTTAGAAAAAGTTAATCATTGGAGGAAACTGTCTTTCTTGGCAGAAAGCAGGGAGTTAGATCCTAATGTTTTAAATCCTCTTCCAGTTCTACTGTCGAATAAGTGGGCAGGTCTTGCCAGTTGTCTAAGACTGGAGAAGATTGGAGATATATTCTTATATTTCCATAAGGGTTTTGTAACTATCCTTATTTGAAGATTGGAGATCATCACATATTTTGCACCATTTCTAACAAGATGATGCCCTGCCCTACTTCAAGTGACTGCTTTGACATTAGATTTTTGTCATCCCTTAACCCAATTCTGATACTACCATTGTCAGGAAGTCCCTCTCTCATAAAGCTGGAAATAAAAAAGTAAAAAAATTAAAAAAAATTAAAAAAAATCCAACCCAAAATGCAGTCAATAAAAGCCAATTTTGAGACTAGGTTAAAAAAAAATTAAGGGTTAAGTGGGTAGGTACAGAATCTTAGTAGAGAAACAGAAACTATAAAAAAGAACTGAATGGAAATTCTAGAACTAAAATTTACAGCAACTTGGAGTTGGCAGAAGAAAGAGTGCGCTTAAGGACTAATCACATCTGGTCACCTTTCTTTCCTTGTCATCATTATATTTATGCTCATTGGAAATATTCTCACTCTTCCCATACCATATGAGGCTTGTTCTGTTTTTACCCATGAAGCAAAGCATGGGTTTTCTCTTCCCTCAGATCCCTCAAACTTCTCTGGGATCTGGGGTGCAGAGCCACACTATCCAGGACACTCCTTTGTTAACATTTGAAGCTCTCTTGTTGGCTTGGACTTCACCTTCCCCCCTTTGCAGCCTGTGGACCCAGATGGGGAAGAAGTGGGACTACTTTGCTCTTTCTTGTCTCTTTGCTCTATCGAGGTCTCCTTTATGCCTAATCTTTCAAAAGTCTTATGCCAAACACTGACACCTGTGTTCTGTTACACTGTCCTTTCCCTGTTGCTAGAACTAGGGAAAGGGCTGGACTACCAGCAAGTACTGGGCAATAAAACACATAGGTTAATATATCAAATTATAACATTTGCCTTCACGTAGGTGTGTGTATATCCAAGTCTTTGTGGGACTTATTACAACATCATAGGATTGTTTGAGAAACAATTTGATAAAGTCTTTGCAAAACCAGTCAATAAAAAGTGCTTTGCAAACGGATGTAGGAGTACAATAGTTCTTTTGTCCTTAGATGGGAACTATCAGAAATGCTTACTAGCACCAGGGGTTAGATTAAATGAATTTTTCCAATAATGTCAGGAAGGCAAATTGCCTATGATTCTAATTTCCTTTTTAAGATTGATAGAGAACAAAGAACCCAATATAGCCATGAAAATTATCTTTACTTAGAAAGGTTTGCTTTCAAAACCAACTATAGGCAGAAAAGCACATATAACAGAAAAATCAAGCTATATTTATTCAATGTGTTTGTATAAAGTAAAAACGCATTACAGAAATTTTGGAAAAATTAGAAGCAAGAAAAAAGTCACCCATGAATGTGTACCCATTAAATATGACCACTCTTAACATCTTGATGTGTTTCTTTCAATTTTTCTTCTATGCACCTTTGTTTTCACAGCTATGATATTATATGTAAAATTTTCCATACTATCTTTTTAAAAAAATTAAAAGCATATTGAATAGCTTATACTGCAATATGCATTAAAGGCATAAAAAATGCTCATACTCTGAGGTCCATAAATTGCATTTCTGGAAATCTATACTCCATTTATTTACTCACTCAACAACAATTTATTAAGGCATATATTTACTGAGACAGCAGAGTATAGTTTGAAGAGCAAGGGTTCTAGAGTCAGATTGCTTTGTTGTTGTTGTTGTTTTAAAGTTTTTATTTAAATTCCAGGTAGTTAACATACAGTGTTATATTAGTTTCTGGTGCAATATAATGATTCAACACTCTACCATACACCACCCGGTTCTCATCACAAGTACACTTCTTAAGTCCCATCACTTCTGTTGTCTAATTGCTGAGGGAAGACTTCCAGTATTATGTTAAATAGTAATAATGACAGTGGACATCCAGTCTTATTCCTGACCACAGAGGAAAAGCTCTTAGTTTTTCCCCATTGAGAATAATATTAGCTGTAGGTCTTTTGTATATGGCCTTTACGATGTTGCAACATGTTCTACCTATCCCAACTCTGTTGAGGTTTTATGGTTTTTTTTGTTTTTTGTTTTTTTAGCAAGAAGTGATGCTGTATTTTTGTCAAATGCTTTTTCTGCATCTATTGAACGGATCATAAAATTCTTATCCTTTCTTTTATTATAGTGATGTATCACATTGATTGATTTGTGAGTGTTGAGCCATCCATGCAACCCAGGAATAAACCCCACTTGGTCATGGTGAATAATTCTTTTAATGTACTGCCAGATTCAACTTGCTAGTATCTTTTTGAGAATTTTTACATTCATGTTCATCAGAAATATTGGCCTATAGTTCTCCTTTATGGTGGGGTCTTTGTCTGGTTTTAGAATCAAGGTAATGCTAGCCTTAAAGAAGAAATTTGGAAATTTTCCTCCCATTTCTATTTTTTGGAACAATTTGATAAGGACACAAGCTCTTCTTTAAATGTCTGATAGAATTCCCCAGGGAAGCCATCTGGTCCTGGACTTTTGTTTGTTGGGAGATTTTTTATTACTGACTTAATTTCTTTACTGGTTATAAGTCTTCCCCAATTTTCTATTTCTTCCTGTTTCAGTTTTGGCAGTTTGTATGTTTCTATGAATTTGTCCATTTCTTCCAGATTGCCCAACTTGTTGTCATATATTTTTTCATAATATTCTCTTGTGATTTTTTGGTAATTTTCTGTGGTGTTGGTTATGATCTCTCCTCTTTCATTCACAATTTTATTTATTTTTGCCCTTTCACTTTTCTTTGTGATACGTCTGGGTAGGGGTTTATCAATGTTATAAATTCTTTCAAAGAACCATCTCTTCATTTCCTTAATCTGTTGGAGTTTTTTCATTTATTTGTTCCCAAATTGTTTATATCTGCTCTAATCTTTATAATTTTCCTTCTTCTGCTGGCTTCAGGCCTCATTTGCTATTCATCTTCTAGCTCCTTTAGGTGTAAGTTTAGGTTTTTGTATTTGAGACTTTTCTTGCTTCTTGAGGTAGGCCTGTTTTGCAATATATTTCCCTTTTAAGACTGCCTTTTCTGTATCCCAAAGGTTTTAGACCATTGTGTTTTCATTTTATTTGCTTCCATATACTTCTTTAGTCCTTCTTTAATTTCCTGATTAACCTATTCATTCTTTAGTAGATGTTTTTTAACCTCCATGTATTTGAGGTCTTTCCACATTTTCTTGTGGTTGACTTCAAGTTTCATAGTCTTGTGGTCTGAAAATATGCATGGTATGATCTCAATCTTTTTGTTCTTGTTGAATCCTGATTTGTGACCTAGTATGTGATCTATTCTAGAGAGTGTCCCATGTGCACTGGAAAAGAATGTGTATTCTGCTACTTTAGGATGAAATGTTCTGAATATATCTGTTAAGTCCATCTGGCAGTGTATCATTCAAAGGTATTGCTTCCTTGTTGATTTTCTGCTTAGATGATCTGTCCATTACTGCAAGTAGGGTGTTAAAGTCCCCTACTATGATTGTATTATCAATGAGTTTCTTTATGTTTGTTATTGTTTTATATATTTGGGTGCTCCCAAGTTGGGGGCATAAATATTTACAATTGTTAGATTTTCTTGGTGGATAGACCCCTTTATTATGATATAATGCCCTTTCTCAACTCTTCTTGCAGTCTTGTTTTAAAATTGAGTTTCTCTGATATAAGGGTGGCTACTCTGGACTTCTTTTTTTTTTTTTCCTTTTTTTTTTTTTTAAATTATTTATTTATTTATTTGACAGAGATCACAAGTAGGCAGAGAGGCAGGCAGAGAGAGAGATAGAGAGAGGAGGAAGCAGGCTCCCCACCGAACAGAGAGCCCGATGCAGGGCTCTATCCCAGAACCCTGGGACCATGACCCGAGCCGAAGGCAGAGGCTTTAACCCACTGAGCCACCCAGGCGCCCCTCTGGATTTCTTTTGATGTCCATTAGCATGATAGATGACTCTCCATCCCTTCACTCGCAGGTGTCTTTAGGTCTAAAATGAATCTCTCATAAGCAGCATATAGATGGGTCTTTTTTTTAAAAATCCAATCTTATACTTTTGTCTTTTTTTAAATGAAAATATTCTATTTTTAAGGAAAGTATGCATTTATTTTATTAAAGATTTTATTTATTTGTTTATTTAAGAGTGTGTATGAGAGAGAGAAAGCAGGGGGAGGGATAGAGAGGAAGGGATAGAGGGGGAGGGAGAGAGAGAAGCAGTTGCTGCACTGAGTGCAGAGCCCAATGGGGGGCTTGATCCCATGGCCCTGAGGTCAAAACCTGAGCCAAAATCAAGATTTGGATGCTCAAACAAGTAAGTCATCAGGTGCCCCATCCTGTGTTTTTTGACTGGATGATTTAGCCCATTTACATTCAGGGTGATTATTGATAGACATGAATTTAGTGCCACTAAATTGTTACCTATAAAGTTGGTGGTTCTGGTGTTGTTCTCTGTTCCTTTCTAGTCTCTGCTGTTTTTGGTCTTTTTCCCCCACTCAAAGAGTCTCCTTTAATATTTCTTGCAGGGCTGGTTTAGTTTTTGTTTGGCTGGTAAACTCTTTATCTCTCCTTTTATTCTAAATGACTGCCTTGCTTGATAAAGTATTCTTGGGTGCACATTTTTCCCATTCAGCACTGTGAATATATTGTAGCATTACAATATATAATGCAAGGTTCTGTGGACAGATCTTCTGAAAACCTGGTCTGTCTTCCTTTGCAGGTTAAGGACTTTTTTTTTCCATTGCTGCTCTCAGGAGTCTTCCCTTGTTTGTGTAGTTTGTGAATTTGACTATGATATGTCTTGGTGATCACCAGCTTTTGTTGAATTTAATAGGAGGCCTCTGTACTTTTTGGAGTTTGAGGACTGTGTCCTTCCCCAGATTAGGGAAGTTTTTGGCTATGATTTGCTCAAATAAATCTTCTGCCTCCTTTCTCTCTTCATCTTCTGGGACTCCTATGATGCCTATGCTATTACATTTTAAGAAGTTGCTGAGTTCCCTAAGTCTACCTTTGTGATCTAATACCTTTCTTTCCCTCCTCTTTTCAGCTTCATTATTCTCCATAATTTTAATTTTCTATATCACTGATTTGTTCTTCTTTATCCATCCTCATTTTTATAGGATCCATTCAGGTTTGCATCTTAGTTATAGCATTTTTAATTTTAGTCTGACTAGACTTTATTTCTTCTTTATCTGCAGTGTGGTATTCTCTAATGTCTTCTATGCTTTTTTCAAACCCAGCCAGTATCCTTATAATTGTTGTTTTAAATTCCAGTTCAGACATCTTACTTATATCTGTATTGATTAAATCCCTGCCTATAACTTCTATGTCCTGTTCTTTCTTTACGGGTGAATGTCTCCATCTCATTATTTTGTCCAGGACAAAAAAAAAAGAAAAGCTAGATCCTAAGTGTGTTGCTTTGCTTGTTAAAAGAAGCTAGACCCAAAAAATAAAAGTAAAAAATATATATACATTAAAAAAATGAAAATAGGGACACTTGGTTGGCTCAGTGGGTTAAGCCACTGCCTTTGGCTCAGGTCATGATCCTGGGGTCCTGGAATTGAGTACCATGTCCTTGCTCAGCAGGGAACCTGCTTCCTTCTCTGCCTATGCCTGCTGCTCTGCCTGCTTGTGCACGCTCTCTCTCTCGCTCTTTCTCTCTCTGACAAATAAATGAATAAATGAAATCTTTTAAAAAGATGAAAATAAAATTTAAAAAGTTAAAAAAGAAAAAGGAAAAGGAAGCTAGATCCCATTTCCTCTAGAGCTGACGCTTTATAGCACTCTGATCAGTAGACTTGGTCTGAGCAAGGGGCTTGGTGTAAGTAGCTCTGGTCTCCACTTGGTGGTGCTGTTTAGCTCAATGAAGTAGTCAGTGCTGGTGGGCAGAGGGCAAAATGGTATGACTCCACCTTCTCAGCCTGGAAAGGAGAGCTCGCACCTGCCACTCTTCAAGAAGCCCTCACAGAAGAGCAAACAATCTCCCCTCTTGCGTCCCTGTCTTCACCATTTCTGTGTTTGAGCTGTCAGCCTGCCAGGCTGTACAGTACTCCTTGTTTAATCTCAGGTACTTGGCTGGGTTTCTAAACTCAACAAATTTTAGGGATTCATGTGGCGAGGTCATGGGCTGATTCTCTGGGGTAGCGTCTGGCCACACTTTTTCCATTTGCCAGCCTGTCCCAGGAAAGTAGTTGCACAACTTCCCAGTGGTTCAGAGTTTATGGCAAAGCAGAGCAGAAAGGTGCACCAGGATTCTCTGCTCTCAGCCAGCATCCTCGCTTCTATGCCTGGGAACAGTACAGCATGTTGGCACCATCCATTCTTCTGTCTCCAGAGAGGATTTGCTACTGCTCCCAAATGCACTCCAAGTAAGGGAACCTTTTCTCCCTGTGGGAACCAGGGGATCCTCAGACCACACTGTCTGCTCCTAGGTCTCTACTCTCCTTCCCCATAGGAACATTGCTAAGCTAGGCACAACACGGCAGTGGTGGACTTCTAAAACTTCAGATTTTATGTTCTGCTGTTTAGGATAACTTATGGTAGTCTCTGAAGCAGGCACCCTCCTTTCTGCAGCCCCTGCAGCTCTTATCTCCCCCAAATCAACTGTCCATTGTTCCTAACTTCCATGATTGTACTTACAGACTTGCAGTTTTAGTCTCTCAGTCCTCAGATTGATTTCTTTGGTGTTTAGAATGATTTGATATTTATCTAGCTATGTTCAAGGGATGAAGAACGCTTAGGGTCCCCTACTCCTCCACCATCTTAACTCCTCCTATTTTCTTTAAGATTAAAACAAAAAGCATTACCTATAGAAAATTCTAGTCCTTGACCATGCTATCATTCTTTGAGTTCTGCCACTGCCAGAAAATACTTGACATAGTTTTAAAAAGAAGTGAAAAATGAGTTAGCTTATGCCCTAGAGGTCTGGTCACTTCTATTTCTGTTACCAGTGCCCAAAACCCAATACTAAGTATCACAAACCATGAAATGCCACCTCTTCACCATCCTTTCTCCTGAGTTTCTACATTTTCTTTCCTGCAGTTTCCTCACATCAAATCCAAGAGAAACAGGAGGGAGAAAAATATGGACTCAAGTAGGATTGCAGATGAAAATGTGACTCATTTTTATTTTACAGGGACATATAGACATATCCTAGGATTTGACATTAAATACTATTGTCACGGTGCACCTGGGTGACTCAGTCAGCTAAGCATCTGCCTTTGGCTCAGGTCATGATCCCAGGTTCCTGGGATCAAGTCCTGTGTCCAGCTCCCTGCTCAGTGGGGTGTCTGCTTCTCCTTCTATCTCCTCCCCCCTGCTTGTGTTCTCTCTTTTGCTCTCTCTCTCTCTCTTAGATACATACATACATACATATTTTAAAAAATAAAAAGTGTCACATACGGTTTTAGTCATATTTGTGTTAAAGGAAAATTCTACAAGATCACTGCTGACTTCTGTTTCCTCTTTTCCCCAGCCCTTATTGACTATAATTAACCACACAACTTAGTTATCTACGGGGTTTTGCTTATTAAGTGCCTCCCTCTGATAGAATATCAGTTCCTAGAGGGAAGTGTTCTTTTTCTCTTTACTTCACTGGTGTGTTCCAAAGATTAGAACTGTATCTGGCATATAGTTAGCACTCAATAAATATGTGTTGAGTGAATAATGAGGCCCTGGCAGGCTGGACTGCTGCTACTGACAAGTCTAATATGATGCAGAGAAGCAGCTACTGACTTTTATAGGAGATACATCACTGGTGATCTGCTAAGAGCACTGTTAGCAGAGTGGTGGGGAAAAAAAACCTGACATGAGAGGAGCTATGAGAGAGAATGTGGAGAAAACAGAAGATGAGAAAGGAGACAGCAGTGAACATAACTACTTGGATATGTCTGGAGAGCTTTGAGGGGTGCTGAGAAATTCAAGGGTGCTGGCTGGAGGGGTTGTGGGGTCAAGAGTTTTCTTTTAAACATGGGTGGTAGCATGTAGATGGAAATCACATGGAGAAAGGGAGAAAAAGATGACACAAAAGAGAAAATCAGTACTTGCCAGTGCAAAGAACTTAAGTATTTTAAGAGGAGAAGGATTTAGGGTGCAAATAGAGGCATGACATAAAGGGAAGCAGGCACATCTCCTCCACTGAAGCTGAATGGAATTCAACGTGTGTGGATAAGCAGGTTGGTAGAATTAGCTGGGAGGATGAGGAAGTTGTCCAAAAAGAGAAGGATGAGGAAATGTTGGCAATTTCAAGTAGAAATAGTATGTGACTACCTTCTAGAGTAGGAAAGTGCATTTGTTGGGAAGGTGGTTGCTTATATTAGAGTAAGCTGTTGTGAGGGGCACCTGGGTGGCTCAGGTCATGACTTCTGGGTCCTGGGTCTGGGTCCTGGAATCGAACACCACCTTGGGCTCCCTGCTCAGCGGAAAGCCTGCTTCTCCCTGTCCCACTCCCTCTGCTTGTGTTCTTTCTCTTGCTGTCTCTCTCTCTCTCTCTGCCAAATAAATAAAATCTTTTAAAAATATTTCAAAAAAGAGAATAAGCTGTGATGAAAGTTGGCATTTGTAAAGGCAACATTCCATCCTCCCCCTCAGGCCAGATTTGCATCCAACATTCTCCATCCCAATGAATACGCATCATTGCTCATGCAGTTGCTCAAGCCAGGAACGTGTGGTCATCCTTGGCTCTTCCCTCTTCCTTGACCTGTGTGTGTGAATAATTATCAAAACCTGTTTGGACACTTTTCTGATCTGTCCACTTCTTTCTATCTGCACTTCCACTTTCTTAGATCTGGTTACCTGGTTATCTGGTGAGGAGGTTTCCTAACTGGTTCTCCGGGCTCTAGTCCTGTTCACCTTTGTTCAGTTCTCCATATTATAGCCTGAATCATTATACTCCCCTTCCCTGGTCAGTGTCTTCCCACTGCCTCAGGTTAAAGGCGAAAATTTTCAACTTGGTGTATAAAACCCATCAGGCCTTGGTTCTGCCTACCTCTCCATGAAGACAAAGACAGTAGAAGAAACAATAGCGATACGATTTTCAAAATTATAGAGGTAATGGACTAAAACTACTGATGTGGCAGACCAGAGGTAAATACTTTTTTTTTTTTTAAGATTTTATTTATTTATTTATTTGACAGACAGAGATCACAAGTAGGCAGAGAGGCAGGCAGAAAGAGAGAGAGGAGGAAGCAGGTTCCCCACTGAGCAGAGAGCCCGATGCGGGGCTCAATCCCAGGACCCTGGGATCATGACCTGAGCCGAAGGCAGAGGCTTTAACCCACTGAGCCACCCAGGCGCCCCTGGAGGTAAATACTTTTTATGATCATGAATTGTTGAGCTGACAATCAAAAGGTTGAAAATTGTTTACATGCAACAAAACACAGATATATAATAAAGAGTGTTACCTAAATTAATGACAGAGAAGAACACTGGCAAAAGAAAATATTAAGCATACATTGAAGATTAGGATAGAGTCTGGAGGAAGAAATTTTATCTGTAAAACTTATGGTAAAAAAAAAAAAAAACTAAAAATAGGAAGTCCAGCCACTGCCCAAAGTTACAATTTGAACATCAAAAAAATAATTATCCAGTGGATTTGATAAAGTCCACATGTCTTTATATAAAGATACAAAAGAGAAAGTCAAAAGACCTCATAGGTCATCATTTTGAGATGACCTGTAAATTGACTTCTTACTTTGATAATGGGTAACTAAAGATAATTAAATATTTATCCAATTTTCCTGTAGTAAATATATCTTAGAGTAATGGTACAGCTCCAACTGATGAGGGAAAATTCTATTTCACAGAAAAAAGCCAGCATCAGAATGTAGAAGGAATGATAAAATTGGAAAATCGTCATTTTGTCCCCTCTATTAAAATTATTGATTTTGTCAAGGATGTTCAGTTGTTATGAATACATTTAGGTATATGATTGCTAGGAGCTAGACATGTTAAGGACAAAATAATACCACAAAGCTCATATTATTGTCGTAAGGGGTACAAAGAGTTTTAATTACTGGTAAAAGTCTCCGGTTCCTATCCTAACTCAGGGATTAGGGCAGCAATTAGTTAATATTTTATAATAATATATCACTTGTCAAATATGGGATATGTTCCTATGTACTAATGTATATTAATAATGTATTTCTGTGATAGGTTGAAAATGCCACATGAAGCACAATATCATCTGTTATATATCCTAGCTAAAATAAAAGCTTAAATTCATCAACTCTTTAACTCTCAGGTTTCAATTTCAGGGCTTGAAGAACAAGCTTAATGGCCTGACAAGGTGGCAAGCTGGCAAGCTGAGAGAGAGGACAACAGACTGGGTCTCTTTAACAATTAAGAGTCATTAAAAGAAAAAAGAGGGACTGTGCTAGATCCAGACACTTAAGGGACATGAAGGCAAAATATGGCCTTGGATTGGGTTGTCATTTTGGGAACAAATTGTGGAATTTGAATCTGGAATAACTGTCAGACAAGATGAAATGTGTTGACATGGAAAGCTGGGAAACATTAAGTAAAATAAGAAGATAATAAAACAGCAGATAACAGTCTCATTTTGGTAACAGACACACACACACAAATATTTGGGAGGACGTACACTAAGGTGTTAATAATGGTAATTGCTTGGTTGTAGGAATATGGCATTATTTTAGTTTTGCTTCTGTTTGGGGGGTAGCATTCTATAATGTAAATATTTTATATTTTATAATATTTTATAAACTTTATATAATAGAATTATTATTACTATTATGAGGAGAAAAGGGGGAGGAGGAGAAAGAAATGTCAAAAAAGATGGGTGAAGGAGAGCCTTTGGGCAGGTGGTGAGGCACAGAGCCTCCATTTTGGCAACGGGTCCACAGCTGGGATGGAAGTCCTGGATCCTGGGTTTTAAAAAAAAATTATTTTATTTTTAATTTAAATTAAGTTAACATGTAGTGTATTATTAGTTTCAAAGGTAGAGTTCAGTGATCCATCAGTCTTATACCCGGTGCTCATCACATCATGTGCCCACCTTTAAAAAAATTTTTTTATTATGTTCAGTTAGCCAACATATAGTACATCATTAGTTTTTGATGTAGTGTCTGATTCATTAGTTGTGTATAAGACCCTGTGCTCATCACGCGTGTCCTCCTTAATAGCCATCCCTTAGTTACCCCATCTCCCCACCCCACCTCCCTTCTGTAACCCTCAGTTTGTTTCTTGGAGTCCAGAGTCTCTCATGGTTAGTCTCCCTCTCTGATTTCTTCCCATTCTGTTTTCCTGTTCTCCCCCTATGGTCCTCTGTGCTATTCCTTACATTCCACATATGAATGAAACCATATGATAATTGTCTTTCTCTGCTTGACTTATTTCACTTAGCATGATCTCCTCCAGTTCCATCCATGTTGATGAAAATGGTAGGCATTCATCTTTTCTGATGGCTGAGTAATATTCCATTGTATATATGAACCATATCTTCTTTATCCATATGTTTAAGGGCATCTTAGCTCTTTCCACAGTTTGGTAATCATGGACATTGCTGTTATGAACCTTAGGGTGCATGTGCCCCTCTTTTCACTATATCCGTATCTTTGAGGTAAATACCTAGTAGTGCAATTGCTGGGTCCTAGGCTAGTTCTATTTTTAATGTCTAGAGGAACCCCCATACTGTTTTCAAGAGTGGCTACACCAGCTTGCGTTCCTTCCAACAGTGTAAGAGGGTTCCCCTTTGTCTACATCTCACAAATATTTGTTTCCTGTCTTGTTAATTTTTGCCATTCTAACTGGTGTAAGGTGGCATCTCATTGTGGTTTTCATTTGTATTTTCCTGATGTCTAGTGATGTTGAACATTTTTTTCATGCGTCTGTTAGCCATTTGTATGTCTTCTTTGGAGAAGTGTCCATTCACATCCTCTGCCCATTTCTTGACTGGATTATTTGTTTTTTGGGGTGTTGAGTTTGAGAAGTTCTCTGTAGCTCTTGGATACTAACCTTTTATCTGTAATGTCATTTGCAAATATTTTCTTCCATTCCATGGGTTGCCTGTTAGTTTTGTTGACTGTTCCTTTGCTGTGAAGAAGCTTTTTATCTTGATGAAGCCCTAGAAGTTCATGATTGTTTTTGTTTCCCTTGCCTTTAGAGAATATCTTGAAATAAGTCACTGTGCCCAATGTTGAAGAAGTTACTGTCTATGTTCTCCTCTAGGATTCTGAGGGATTCTTGTCCCACATTGAGCTCTTTTATCCATTTTGAGTTTCTTTGTGTATCATGTAAGAGAATGATCCAGTTTCATTCTTCTGCATATGACTGTCCAATTTTCCCAACACCAGTTATTGAAGAGACTGTCTTTTTTCCATTGGACAGTCTTTCCTGCGTTTCCAAAGATTAGATAACCATAGAGTTGAGGGTTCACTTCTGGGTTCTGTATTCTGTTCCACTGATCTATGTGTCTGTTTTCATGCCAATACCATGCTATCTTGATGATCACAGCCTTGTAATATAGCTTGAAGTAAGGCTTTGTGATGACCCCAGCTTTGGTTTTCTTTTTCAACACTCCCCTGGCAATTCAGGGTCTTTTCTGGTTCTATACAAATCTCAGGATTGTTTGTTCTAGCTCTGTGAAAAATGTCAAAGGTATTTTGATAGAAATTACACTGAAAGTCTAGATTGCTCTGGGCAGCATAGACATTTTCACAATGTTTATTCTTTCAATCCATGAGCATGGAATGTTTTTACATTTCTTTGTGTCTTCCTCAATTTCTTTCATAAGCATTCTGTAGTTTCTGAAGTATAGACCCTTTTCTTCCTTGGTTAGGTTTATCCCTAGGTATCTTATGGTTTTTGGTGTGATCGTAAATGGAATTGATTCCTTAATTCCTCTTTCTTCCGTTACATATATAATGCAACTGATTTCGGTGCATTGATTTTATATCCTGCTATATTGCTGAGTTGCTGTATGAGTTCTAGTAATTTGAGGGTGGAAACTTTTGGGTTTTCCACATAAAGTATCATGTCATCTGCAAAGAGAGAGAGAGTTTTACTTCTTTGTCAGTTTGAATGCCTTTTACTTCTTTTTGTTCTCTGACTGCTGAGGATAGTTCTTCTAGTACTATGTTGAACAAAAGTGGTGAGAATGGGCATCTCTGTCATGTTCCTCACCCTAAAAAAAAAGCTCTCAGTTTTTCCCCATTAAGAATGATATGCACTCTGGACTTTTCATAGATGGCTTTTATGATATTGAGGTATGTTTCCTCTATCCCTATACTTTGAAGAGTTTTAGTCAGGAAAAGATGCTGTATTTTGTCAAATGCTTTTTCTGCATCAACTGAGAGGATCATATGGTTCCTGTCTTTTCTTTTATTAATGTGTTCTATCATGTTGATTGATTTCCAAATGTTGAACCACCCTTGCATCCTGGGAATAAATCCCACCTGGTTGTGGTGGATAATCCTTTTAATATACTGTTGGATCCTCCTGGCTAGGATCTTTCTGAGTATTTTGCGATCCATATTGATCAGGGATATTGGTTGTAATACTCCTTTTTGAAGGGGTCTTTGTGTGGTTTTGGGATCAGGGTAATGTTGGCCTCATAGAATGAATTTGGAAGTTTTCCATCCATTTCTGTTTTTGCAACAGCTTCTGTAGAGTAAGTATTATTGCTTCTTTAAATATTTGGTACAATTCTCCTGGTCCATCTTGTCCTGGACTCTTGTTTTGGGGGAGGTTTCTGATTACTGCTTCAATTTCTTTAGTGGTTGTTGGCCTATTTAGATTTTCTATTTCTTCTTTTTTCAGTTTTGGTAGCTTATAAATTTCCAGGAATGCATCCATTTCTTCCAGATTGCCTAGTTTGTTGGCACATATCTGCTGGTAATATGATCTAACAATTGTCTCTATTTCCTTGGTGGTAGTCATGATCTCTCCCTTTTCATTCATAATTTTCTTGATTTAGGTCCTTTCCCTTTAGTTTTGGATAAGTCTGGCCAGATGCTTATCAGTCTTATTAATTCTTGAATCAACTTCTAGTCTTGTTGATCTGTTCTACTGTTTTTTTTTTTTTTGTTGTTGTTGTTGTTCCTATTCACTGATTTCTGCTCCATGCTTTATTATTTCTCTTCTCCTGCTTGGCTTAGGTTTTATCTGTTGTTCTTTCTCCAGGTCTTTTAGGTGTAATGTTAGCTTGTGCATTTGGGATTTTTCTCTTTTCTTGAGGGAGGCTTGTATGGGTTTGTATTTCGATGTTGGGACCATCTTTACAGTATCCCATAGATTTTGGACCAGTATGTTTTCATTCTCATTAGTCTCAATGAATTGTTTGTTATTCTTTAATTTCCTGATGACCCAAACATTCTTTAGCAGGGTATACTTTAACTTCCAAGTGTTTGAGTTCCTTCCAAACTTCTTGTTGTTGAGTTCCAGTTTCAAAGAATTGTGGTCTGAAAATATGCAGGAAATAATCTCAATCTTTTGGAATTGGTTGAGTCCTGATTTGTGACCCAGTATGTGGTCTACTCTGGAGAAAGTCCATGTGCACTCATGAAGAATAAGTATTCTGTTGTTTCAGGATGGAATGTTCTGTATATATCTATGAAGTCCATCTGGTCCAATGCATCATTCAAAGCTCTTGTTTCTTTGTTGATCTGCTTGGATGATCTGTCCATTGCTGTGACTGGAATATTGAGGTCTCCTACTATTAATATATTATTATCAAAATGTTTCTTTATTTTGGTTACTAATTGGTTTATATATTTGGCTGCTCCCATGTTGGGGTCATAGGTATTTACAATTGTTAGATTTTCTTGTTGGACAGACCATTTAAGTATGATATAGTGCCCCTCTACATTCTTACTATAGTCTTTGATTTAAAATCTAATTCACCTGAAATGAGGATTGCTACCCCAGCTTTCTTTTGAGCTCATTAGTAAATGGTTCTCCATCCCCTTGCTTTTAATCTGGAGGCATCTTTAGGTTTAAAATGAGACTTCTGTAGATGGCGTATGGATGGGCCCTTGTTTTTTATCCAGTCTGAATCCCTGTGTCTTTTCATGGGAGCATTCAGCCCATTTACATTCAGAGTAATTATTGAAAGATAGAATTTAGGGCCATTGTATTGCCTGTAAAGTTCCTGTTTCTATACATTTTCCTTCTGGTCTATGTGACTCTTGCAGTCTCTCTTTCCTTACAGAATGCCTCTTCATATTTCTTGCAGAGCAGGCTTGGTGGTCATGTATTCTTTCAGTTTCTGCCTGTCCTGAAAGCTCTTTATCTCTCTATCCATTCTGAATGACAGCCTTGCTTGATAAAGTATTCTTGGCTGCATTATTTTTTAAGATTTTTTTTTAAAAATTTATTTATTTGACAGAGAGAGAGATCACAAGTAGGCAGAGAGGCAGGCAGAGAGAGAGGGGGAAGCAGGCTCCCTGCTGAACAGAGAGCCCAATGCGGGCCTCGATCCCAGGACCCTGAGATCATGACCTAACCCACTGAGCCACGCAGGCACCCCTGTACATTCTTTTCATTTAGCACCTTGAATATGTCCTGGCAGCCCTTTCTGGGTTGCCAGCTTTCTGTGGACAGGTCTGACATTATTCTGATATTCCTCCCTCCATATGTAAGGAACCTCCTCTGCCTGGGTATTCCCAGGACTACTTCCTTTGTTGTAAAATTTGCAAGTTTCACTATTATATGTTGGGGTATTGATCTATTTTTATTGATTTTGGGAGAGATCCTCTCTATCTCTTGAACTCGAATGCTTGTTTCCTTCCCAGATTAGGGAAGTTCTCAGCTATGATTTGCTGAAATATACCTTCTAACCACCCCCCCACCTCCTTGGGGATTCCAGTAATTCTGAGATTGGAACATTGCATGGTATCATTAATCTCTCCAAACCTCTTCTCACTTACTACTAGTAGCCTATCTCTGTTTTCCTCAACTGCCTTCCTTTCCATCAGCTTATCATCTAGATCACTAATTCTCTCTTCTGCCTCATTTACCCTGGCTGTTACAGTATCCAGTTTAGACTGCATCTCATTCATAGCATTTTTAAATTCAGCCTGATTGATCTCATTTCTGCTCTTAGAATTTCTATATTGTCACTAATGCTTTTTTTTCAAGCCTAGCTAGTGACATTATGATTACTCTCCTGAATTCTATGTCTGACATCTTCCTTATATCCATATCCATTGTTCTGTGACAGAGGACATTGTCTCTGCTTATTTTCTTTGTTGAGAGTTCCTACTCCTAATCATTCTGTTGAGGGATGGTTGAGTGAATAAGCAGAGTCCAAAATATCAACCATGACCCAAGTAAGATTCACCCTAGCAAAATCCAGAGTGGTCTGAAGCTACTACCAAAAAAAAAAAAAAAAAAAAAAAAAAACAAAGCCAAAATAAAGCACAAGTATAAGATTTTAAAAATTTCAAATTTTTTAAGAAGGTAGGGAGGGATTGGGAGGACATCTCTCAGTGTTGACAAATCAGGATGTTTCAGTTGTCCCTGGGTGTATTTTGGTCTGTGTTAAAGGACACTACGTCCCAAAATTATAAGGAAAGTAACACTTGTGTGTGTGTGTGTATGTATACATATATGTATACATACATATACATATATGTATACATACACACACACACAGAGAGAGAGAGTGGTAAAATTGAATAGTGAAAAGACTACAACATGGCATATATCTATAAAAAATATAGATGTGAAAAAATACAAGTTAAAAAGCTACTACAAAATATAAGTTGATATAATAAGCAAGTAGTTGAAATGAGAAGATAAAAAGAAAAAAAAACAGAGGAAAAAGCATAAGAAAAGGAAAAAATAAAAAGAAAAGGAGAATTTAATCTGAAAAATAAACAAGTCATGAGGTGACACCTGGAACTCTCTATATAATTTTCCCCTGGTGTTGGGATTTTACAGTCTATGGGATCCATAGGATTGTCATCCACCTGTTCTTCCAGCTTTTCTTCTGGGGAAGGGTCTTGCTGGGCTGTTTCTCAGATAACCCTGCCTGTGCAAAGTTGCCCTGCTGCCTGTCAGGGGGATGGATTATGCGGAAACTGGTCTTCTGTGTGACTTTTGTTACCTGGGGACTTTTTACTCCTCTTTAGAGGACAGAGCAAAAATGGCCACATCCAAACCTCTGGCTCAGAGCAGAAAAATCATAGTCTGCCCTTTAATAAAGCCTCCAGGGCAAACAGTCTCCGCTTCTGCATTCACCACTGAAAACCACAGCCGACCCCTGTGTGTGCCCACAGCAACTCTCTCAGAGGTAGTCCCAGGCGCCCAGGAGTGACACTACCCTTTGTGCTTCCAAAATTGTGAGCAGCCGCAGGCTCACGGGAACACCCGAAGCTCCTGGACCATGTCTGTGCACCACTGTAAAACCTTTCTGGGCTGCCACCACTTTGCAAGTTTTTGCCAGGTCCCAGGTGCAGGATGAAGATTTTTTTCAGGCTGCCCAAGAGAAGAGCAATTATCGACAGGCCCAGTTTGAGGTTTATGGCGATCTGAGCTGAGTCCCTTCCTGGGCTGGCTGACCATAACCCTTCCTGGCTCCATGGCATACATACTTTACTGGTTCAGGGACCCCCGTTTCGCTCTGCGGCTCCTTGTATCCCAAGTCCACAATGTCATTTCCAGAGCCCCTTTCAGAGAGACGTCTCTGGGTAGATTCCTAAGCGTTCCAATTTTGTGCTGTGATGTAATATCACATTCCAGGAGCCAGCTTATGCATGCTCCCTCCCCGTTCTGTTTATCTTCTGATATCTCCTGGGAGATTCATTACTCTACACATCCTACACATACAGAAAGAGGTTGCTTTTCTGCTTCTAGAGATCCATATATATATATATATACACATATATATGTATATATATATACATACATGTATATATATACACACACACACACATACATATACACTTACATTTCAGGCTGATTTCATGGGTGTTTAAGATGGTTTGGTAGATATCCAGCTAAATTCAGAGGACAAGCTGAAACAGGGTCCCCTACTGGTTTGCCATCTTGCCTCCTCCCTTTGCGGATCCTGGCTTTTTATTTCATCCATTACACTGCACCTAACACAGGGAATAAGACTCGTGAACAAGCTATCCCCAAATAGAAAAGTTTTACAGACCATTTCTACCTCTGGATTCCATGAGAAGGGGTCCTACCTTCTGCTCCTTTATCTAGGAGCCCAGAGAGCTACTAATAATATTTCTTATGATACCTGAGAAGGTTTTTCCCTGTCAGTCAAAGTGCCAGAAAAAAAGTTCTCAGTCTCCTACCATGCCTATCATCTGATGCCTTTGTTGTGGTCTAGGTATAGAGAGATAGAGGAATAGTTCTGAGGAAGCTGTGGCTCTTCATTTTGTTCTTGGTTCCAAATGGCTTTGTGGCAAAACTGGGTTATAAGAAAGAGATTATGCATCTTAATTATGGTCTTAAAATTTAAATCCAACAAACAGTTGAGAACGTTTAGAGTGAACTCAGAGCTAGCAGGCCAGAAGTAACCCAAGGACTGTCCAAAGCCAAACCCAGCTCTTGTTGCCATTGGCATCACCAGAGACACATTTCAGGCCCCAAAGTGGATCCTTGATCAGATTTGCCCTGGCAGGTGGACCCCCTAGTCAATTAACCACACATGAAAGTAAAAAATTCTCACCTTTTCCTCTGTGGAGCCCAGCCTTACCAGGATACCAAAAACAAAAACAAAAACAAAAACAAAAAGCAAAACCATTAAATAAGCTGACAGCTTTTTTTTTTTTTTTTTTTTAACGTTTCAGGGGATAGTTATTAGATTATGATTCTATGTAAGTAATATTAGGGCTTTCAGAAATGTTTGCATCCTTGATTTTTTCCCCCTGTTATCATCTTCCTCTCTATTGGGAACTTCCACTCAACAAGACTATATACTAAGTGTGAGAAAGTCTAGCTCATGTAAAAGCTGTGCTAATAAAATAAATAAATAGGGGTGCCTGGGTGGCTCAGTGGGTTAAGCCTCAGCCTTCGGCTCAGGTCATGATCTCAGGGTCCTGGGATCGAGTCCTGCATCAGGCCCTCTGCTCAGCAGGGAGCCTGCTTCCCTCTCTCTCTCTGCCTGCCTCTCTGTCTACTTGTGATCTCTATCAAATAAATAAATAAAATCTCTTTTTAAATAAATAAATAAATAAATAAATAAATAAATAAATGTTTTGTAGCTAGGGGGTGCCTTCTGTATATTCCTAACATTAAAGAAAACACACTAGATTATCTTTAAAGTTGTGAGCTCTAAAATTCTGGACTGCATGTATGGTTATAACATTTTAAGTACTTGTGCTCCATCTAGAGGAGCAATATAGAAAAATCAGTCTGTCAGCTTTTGTCAAGAGTTTTGACATTAAATTCTGGTGTAATTTATTTTTTGTAAAGATTTTATTTATTTATTTGAGGGGAAAGGGGCAGAGAGAGAAGCCGACACACCCCCCTCCCCCGAGGAGGGAGCCTGACTCAGAGCTCCATCCCTGGACTCCAGGATCACGACCTGAGCCAAAGATAGAGGCTTAACTGACTGAACCACCTAGGTGCCCCTCTGATGTCATTTATATGAGAAAGAACCCATTTGGAAATAGTCAGAAAAACCTAGTTTCAATTAACTATAAGTTTTAAATTATAAAAGTAATAATTTTCCATAATTATATCACTCTAATGTTTGTTTTCAACTTGAAATATATCCTTCCAGTTTTGACTGCAATACACTGAAAATGTTGGATCCTGTTTTTCTCTCTTACTGTATTTTGTATGTAGTATCACTGTAACCATGATTCCTTGCTGGTTGTTTCCATTATTTGACAATAACTACACGTAACATCCTTCTTGCATGTAACATTTCCACATGTGGGATTCTGTTCTAGTACTGAATGTTAGACATGAAAGCACTGAATCAAATAATATGATCTTTTTTTGAAATGATAGTACATACTTTCATATCACTTTCTAAGAGGGTTATACCAACTTGTATATTATCATTAATGTATGAAAATACCAATTCCAGGAACCCTCTCAGCCCTGGGTATTAGATGTTTTATTTAGTAAATGTTATTAAGATGTTTTCGAATGTTACCTTATGGTTTCAATTTGCATTGCTTTGACTTTTGGTGAGGTTGAGCATTTTTCCCAGATTAAGAGTTTTATTTCATCTTTGGAGAATTTCTGTTCACATTCTTAAAGATTTGTCTTTTGGGGATGTAACATTTTCTTATTCTGTGAGCTCTCACTGTTAATACTACCACCTCTACTAACTAGCTACCATTTGTTTAGCAGGTATAATACGTCAAAGACTGTGCTCACAGCTTTATGTATATTTTTAATCCTTGTCACACCCTGCAAGGAAGAAGGAAATTGAGTCTCAGAAGAGCTACATAGCTTACTTAAGGCCATGTGACCTTTGAGAGGTTATTTTTCTACTATAGCTTCTGCCTCATGTAAAAATAGATCTTAATTTTCTAATGAAGATATTAACCCTTTGTTATACTTTCCCTAGGCTTATTAGCACTTTTATTTTAGCTATTGTTTGGACATAACAGAAGTAGCATCTAATACTGTAAACCGTAAATTCTTTTCAAAGCCAAACCTATCGGGGCTTTAATTGGTAGTACAGAATGGCCATTTAAAGTGATAAAAAGATAGGACATGCTTGTATTTCTCCAAAGACAAATTAGGGCCTCACTTCAAATTGTTAAACAATTATTTGCCTATCATATATTGACTAATCTTTCTTTTCTTCATTGATTTATGATGCATTTTTTGTCATTTGATAGTAAGATCTATATTTGGACCTGTTTTGTTGATCTAGTTATCCTTTGTACAAATACTATATTGTCTTAATTACCTTATCTTTGTAAGACGATTAAAACAGGATAGAACTAATCCTCCCACAACTCTTTTTTTTTTTTCAGAATTTCTTCCCTTTTTATTTTCCAAATAAACTTTCAGATCATTTTGTCAATGTAGGCAAAAACATATTTTTCTTTTATTTTTTATTTTATTTTATTTTTTCATTAACATATAATATATTATTTGTTTCAGGGGTACAGGTCTGTGATTCATCAGTCTTACCATATTTTTCTTTTAAAGAAGGAACTCAAAGCAATAGAGATTTTGATTGGGTTACATTAAACTCACAAATCAAATTCAGACATAGTTATTTTCATGTTCAGTCATCTTAATCAGGAATAAATATCTGGCCAATTTCCAAGTCATTCATATATACAAAGATAGATATCTATCTATCTATTTATCTATCTATATATTTTTAATTTGAGAGAGAGTGAGCAAGAGAGAGCAGGAGTGAGGTGGGTAGGGACAGAGGAAGAGGGAGAAACAGACTTCCTGCTGAGCAGGGAGCCCTATGTGAGGCTCGAGGCTCGATCCCAGGACTCCAGGACCATGACTTAAGCCAAAGGGAGACAACTGACTGAGCCGCCCAGGTGCCTCTATATATGTGTGTGTGTGTGTATTTATATTTATATATTTTAAGATTTTATTTATTTATTTATTATTTATTTATTTAACAGACAAAGACACAGCGAGAGAGGGAACACAAGCAGGTGGGTGGGAGAGGGAGAAGCAGACTCCTGGAGGAGCAGGAAGCCTCATCCAGGACTCAACCCCAGTACCCGGAGACCATGATCCAACCCAAAGGCAGACACTTAATAACTGAGCTACCCAGGCGCCCCTATTTTATATTTTTAATATAATTTGTATTTGCCTCTTCAATGCGTCACAATATACCTTGTTAAGATTATTCTCAAACATTATGTGTGTTTTAATTGCCATTGCAAACAGGACCCATTTTGTTTGTTTTTGTACAGGTTGCTGTTAGTATAGAAAAATGTTATTGATTTTTTATATATTTTATATTAAGCCATATTTATAAACTCATTCATTTTAACAGCTTGCCAGATGATTCTTTTATATATATATATAGATAGATAGATACACACACACATATATATAATTTTTTTAAGATTTTATTTATTTGAGAGAGAGCACACAAGCGAGGGAAGAGAAAGTGTGAGAGGGAGAAGCAGACTCCCTGCTGTGCAGGGAACCCGATGTGGAGCTCCATCCCAGGATCCTGGGATCATGACCTGAGCTGAAGGCTGATGCTTAACCAACTGAGCCACCTGGGTGGCCCCTTTTGTATTTTCTAGAAACAAATAATATTAGTTAAGAATGATGCTTTTCCTTCTTATAAAATTCTGTGTAGGAAAGAATTAACATAGTAGGTCTGAGTCAGCTATCTTGGAAGACCTGCTTACAGGGTTAGCCTGTGGCTGGTTCCTGGGAACTTGGATTTGAAAAGGGTTCCCACTGTTCCCTAAGTGATAAGGGTTGTTTACTGTGCCTACACTGTTTGTACAAGCAATATTGGTTTGTGCTGAACACCTGCTTTCCCTGTAGGAGTCTGAAATTTTGATATGTACCAGGCAGAGGCTGCCTATGTGCGCAACTCCCAATAAAATGCTTGGACACAGATCCCTAATGAGCATCCCTGGAGGACAATACTTCACCAGTACTGTCTGAAGGGATGAAACATGTCTGTGTATTTCCACTGGAGAGGACTCTAGGATGCTTGTGCTTGGTTATCTCTGGACTTCACTCCATATGCTTTCTCCCATTGTTTATTTGCTTTGTATCCTTTCACTCTAAGAAATCATTGCCACGAGCACAACTATATGTTGAGTCTTGTGAATCCTTGTAGAGAATCCTCAAAACTGAGGGTAGTCTTGGAGGCCCCCAAATTTGTAATGCTTATCTCTTCCCGGTAATGTTTTTGTCAAGTGTTGGTATCAACATAAATGGACCTGTTCTGCCTGCCTTCAGAGCAGAAAGGTTTGGACCTTCCTGACTTCATCTCCTGCCATTCCTCTCAAATGCCTATGCCCCAGAGCTCTGGGGGAGAGGAGCAGGCAGTGGTGGTCCAGTGGAGACCTTGAAAATGACAGCTGCCTAATGGTAGCCTACAGTTGCTACATTTCTCCTTTATCTTTTTTTTTTTTAAGATTTTATTTATTTATTTATTTGACAGAGATCACAAGTAAGCAGAGAGGCAGGCAGAGAGGGGTGGGGGGAAGCAGGCTCCCCGCTGAGCAGAAAGCCTGATGTGGGGCTAGATCCCAGGACCCCGAGATCATGACCTGAGCCGAAGGCAGAGGCTTAACCCACTGAGCCACCCAGGAGCCCCTCTCCTTTATCTTTAATTTTGTTTTGTGTTGTTTTCCCCATTAGTTAACTTTGTCTTTCTTACCTCTTTCTTCACTGCCAAAGAATCAGCTTTTAGTTTACTTACATATATATATTTTTAAAAGATTTTTTATTTACTTATTTGAGAGAGGGACATTGAGAGAGAGCATGAGCGAGGAGAAGGTTAGAGAGAGAAGCAGACTCCCCGTGGAGCTGGGAGCCTGATGCGGGACTCGATCCTGGGACTCCAGGATCATGACCTGAGCCGAAGGCAGTCATCCAACCAACTGAGCCACCCAGGCATCCTTACTTACATATATTTCTTATCCTTTATTTATCTTTGTCATTTTTAAATTCCACTTTGCTTAGGATTTGGATTCTTTTTCTAAAATTACAAATAATGCAATTCTTTTCTCCTTTGTAAATATTAAAATTATTTGTTGCTATAGATTTACCTTTAACATGCAGAACTGACTACATCCTATATATTTTTTTATATTAATGGATCTTGTTTTAATTATTTATTGAACTATTTTAGTGATCTCATTTAAGAGATTCCCTTCCTCTTCCCAGAGTTGTTTGAGAGCCTGAAAACTTCAAAAAGTCTTATTTTGGGGTGGTGCCTGGGTGGCTCAGTGGGTTAAGCCGCTGCCTTCGGCTCAGGTCATGATCTCAGAGTCCTGGGATCGAGCCCCGCATCAGGCTCTCTGCTCAGCAGGGAGCCTGCTTCCTCCTTCCTCCTCTCTCTCTGCCTGCTTGTGATCTCTCTCTGTCAAATAAATAAATAAAATCTTTAAAAAAAAAAAAAAAGTCTTATTTTGGGTAAGCAGGCTAGACTATTCAGGCTAATACTCCAGATGAAAACAACTAAAAAATGTGCAAGGATTTCAGAAGTCTGAAGAACATGAAAAAGATGGTAAGATAGGAAGGCTTTATCAGGCCAAAATCTAAATGAATATGGAAATTCAGAGGGGAAAAGCAGAACACAGATGTTGCTTTTGCCTCTGAGAATATCTGCCAACTAAAAAATCTTGATTTTTATTTTTTATGTCCTCTCAGGGTCCACAAGTTCAGAATTCAAGTCTAAATTCAAGTCTAAATTCTGGCAAAGATGGAGAGTATCATAGGAAACCTTCCCCCATAAGGCTAGGATCCCAAAAGGCTATTTCCTCAGATTAAGAATGAACCAGAAGTAAACCCTGTCTTTCCTTCTCTAATCCCCACCCCCAGAAAAATAAAAATACTTTGATGCTGAATAGTGCAGAGGGAGTAAATAAAAGAAAACCTAATCCTAGGGAAGTTACAAGCACATGCTGGTAGGGATTGTGGGTTTGTGACTCCAATTCACCTCACCCGGATGGTCCAAAAAAGCATTATGCCCTGATGGGTTTAAAGTAGTCTTGAACCAACCACAGGTACTTATCAAACACAGTTCCTCTCTGGAGGAAGAAGCCCCCATTTTAGGTGTCAGAAATCTTAGCAATATGGGCCGTTAGCATAATGATCAAGCTCACCAGGAAATGAGAATCAACAAAAACACCTACAATGGCTTCAGGTATCCTTCATTATTGAAATTCTCATTTTGAATTCTAAGAACCAAAAAGATCTGGATTACCTAGAATTTCCACACTGTACAAAATTTTGGCACACTCCAGCCAAAGTGCAGAACTCAAGAACTTAATAGATTCAGATGATGAAACTCTCATAAATCAATAAGCCAAAGACAGATAACTTCTTATAAAATGGGAAAAGACGGGCACAGAGCCTTTACAGAGGGCTAGTGGAAGGCCAATAAACATATGAAAGGCTGCATATCAGGAATATGCAAATTAAAACCACAATATGATACCACTGTGTGTTCCCAGAACAGCTAAAGTGAAATAGGCTATATGAAGAACTGATGAGCCTATGAATTGACTAGAATTTTCAAATACTGCAGTAGAAGTAGAAATTGATACAATCCATTTTGGAAGACTGCTTGGCAGTATTTACTAAGGATAAAACTTTATGACCTAGCGATTACGTCACAGTTACATCCTTAGTAGAAATGCATGCATGCGCTCTCCAAAGACATGCACTGGAATGTTTATTACCATTTGTAACGGCCCGGTTAGAAAGAACTCATATGTCCATCTACAACAGAATGATTTAATCTAATGTAGTAAATTCATGCTGTGGAATACTATATACACTTGAGTGATGAGAATGAACAAAACTATCCGAACAATATGGGTGGATTTCATAAACATAATGTTGAGTGAAAAATGCCAAGTATGGGGCACCTGGGTGGCTCAGTGGGTTAAAGCCTCTGCCTTTGGCTCAGGTCATGATGGTCCAGGGTCCTGGGATTGGGTCCCCCATTGGGCTCTCTGCTCAGCAGGGAGCCTGCTTCCCCCTCTCTCTCTGCTTGCCTCTGCCTACTTTTGATCTCTCTCTCTCAAATAAATAAACAAAATCTTTTTAAAAAAATGCCAAGTATATCCTGTGTGATCCTATTTATATGAAGTTCAAAAGCAGAGAAAGTTAATATATGATATCAGAAGTCAAGAAAGTGGTTACTTACCCTTTATGAGTGATGTTGGTAGCTAAAAAAAGAGTTTTGAGGGTCTAGGATTTTTTTCCTTTTCTTTCTTTCTTTTTTTTTAATCAGCAAATGCTAAGTGAATTTTATTACTTATTTCTGCAACTTGTGGCATAAATAGTACAATGATATACAGTTTGGTTATCCCTTATTTGAGGAGATTTTTGGAAACCCTTATATTTTGGGCCCATAATCTCAGGTTTTAACACATCCCAGAATCTAAAGAATTAGCTGTATCATTTTACTATACTCTTTTATGTATCTTAAGTAGGTTTTCTTTCATCTTTGTGGATCTACTGAAATCAAAGAATCCGAACTGCTTGTTTGAATTTTTTGTTTTGAATACGAAGAAGTGTATTACTCTCTTCCCATGGTGTAAAATGTTACAATGACAGCTCTGAAGATTGAGGGCCCTGTACGAAATCGAGACTCAACAGCCTCCCTTGGCCAGCACTGTGTGGTTGATGCTGCTTAGCCCCTCTACACAATCATCAGAAAGCGTGCTTCATGCTGGTGTCCTTTGTAAATATAAGCAAATTACAGTGCATCTGCTCTGAACATGTCACTGCTTTCCTACAAATGCCACTCAGTACTGACTATGCTTTACGGACCTCTGATCTTCCCAAGTGAAGGAAAAAAAAAACAAAACAAGCTTCCCAAACTGTAGCAGGCACTCCTGCCACAAGAATAAAGAGCACAGTATAGGAAACAGAATCAATGGCATTGTAAGAGCGTTGTATGGTGACAGCTGGCAGCAACCCTTGTGGGGAACAGAGCATTAACGGAGCACTGCTGCACACTGAAACTAATGCAACGTAGTGTGCCAAGTATACTAGTATTAAAAAAAAAAAAAAAAAAAAAGAATTCCTGGAGAGGTTGTGGTAACACAAGTTCCTGGAATCTACTACCACCAGTTCTGATTCAGTAGTTCTGGGAGGGGGCCCCCAAATTTGCATTTCTTTCTCTCTCTCTCTCTCTCTCTTTTTTTTTTTTTGTTTGTTTTTATTTAAATTCCCATTAGTTAACATTCAGTGTAATATTAGTTTCAGGTGTACAATTTACACCAACACTTACATACAATAAGGGTCTGGAATGCTGATGGTATTCTGTTTCTTAGTCTGAGTGCTGGTTACTTACATGTGTCTGCTTTGTGAAGATTCATTCCATCATCTGCTTTTAATCTGATTACTTTTCTCCATGTACATTATACTTTAACAAAGGTAATAAAAAGAGATACTGAAGAAGACCAAAGTAAATTGGGAGATAAACCCAATTGATCAATAGATCCAGTATAATCTCATTTTTTTTTAAAAAAGGTTTTTGTTTGTTTGCTTGGTTTTGGAACTTGGAAAACTTATTTAAAAATTTATATGGAAACACAAAGGAAGGCCTGCTTCAAGAAGAACCAGATGGGAGGTCTGAATGAACCAGGTATTATAAAACTACAGTAACTAAGACAGCAGGCCATTGGAACAGTACAGAGAGACCAGAAATGGAATACAAATCTAGAAACTTGCTATGTGACCAATATAAGACCTTTAATATCAATGGGGAAAGAAAGAACTTTCCAGGAAAATTTCAATTGGAGACAACTGATTATTTATTGGTAAAAATACAAAACTAGTTACCTACATCATACCATATGCAAAATAAATTATAGTTGGATTAAAACCTAAAAGTAAAAGGGTGCCTGGATAGCTCAGTTTGTTAAACATCTGACTCTGGATTTTGGCTCAAGTTCTGATCTCAGGGTTGTGAGATTGAGCCCCGTACAGGGCTCTGTGCTGGGCATGGAGCCTGCTTGAGGTTCTCTCTCTACCTCTCCCTCTGCTCCTTCCCCTCCTCTAAAAACACCAAACAAACCCAAAAGTAAAAGATAAAACTATAAAGCTTTTATAGAATAATATAAAAAAATATTTCATGATTCCAGGTTAGGAAAAAAAAATTCTCAAACAAGACATGAAAAAGCTTAATTATGAGATAAAAGCTTAATAAACTAGATTTGAATAAAATGAAAACTTGTATTCATTAAAAGTCACCATAAAGATACTGAAAGGAGCAATTACAGAATGGAAGGAGATTTTTGCAACACACAGAACTGACAAAGTATCAGTCGGTCAGACATCTTCAATAAGAGAAGACAGACATTTTATGAAAAATCTAGGTGAAAGACTTGAACAAAAACTTTATAGAAAGAGAACTTCCGGGTGCCTGGGTGGCTCAGTGGGTTAAGCCTCTGCCTTCACCTCAGGTCGGGTCCTGGGATCGAGCCCCTCATCGGGCTCTCTGCTCAGCAGGGAGCCTGCTTCTACCCCTCCACCCCATTCCCCACCTGCCCCTCTGCCTACTTGTGATCTCTGTCAAATAAATAAAATCTTTAAAAAAAGAAAGAGAACTTCCAAAGAGCCAATAAATGTATGAAAACGTACATATGAAAATGTATGAAAACATCATTATTATCAAGAAAGAAAACATATTAAATCCTTAATGAGATGCCATTACAAGCTAAACAGAATGGCTAACACCTATAAAGTCCAAAAATAGAAGCAAAGTGATGGGAGCTACCACACAAGGCTGTTGTGTGGTGTAAACTGGAAAACAACTTTTATAAATAGTAAAATCAGAGGTACACATACCCTGTAATGCTGCCATTCCACTCCTAGGTATATGCTGACACAATGTGTCCAACAGAATACATGATAAGTATAGTCAAAGCGGTACTCTTTGTTTGTCATAGATAAATCTGGAAACAACCCAAATGTTCACTGACAGCGTTTATTCATACAACAGAATGCTATTTGCCAATGAAAACGTATGAATTGCAGCAACACAAAGAGCAAGGCTGAATCTCAAACAGAATATATCATGAGTGCTGTCCAGAACCCCTTTCCCAGGCCAGGGCTCCAGTCCTCAGCTCCTGTATTGGTTGCTAATGGCTCACAGCTGTCCCCTGCTCTGGACAATTTGCCCTTGGCCAAAAGGGCACCCCTGATAAACACAGGCCAAGACTTTTTATGACAAGCTGTCACAAGTATCTCAGTGGGACCACCACCATACTTTCCATGCTCCAGAGCTCTGTTGGGGATCAGGCTGAAGCAGAGACCTCGTCCCTGCTTAGCTCCTATCCCTGTCCCGCTTCCCTCCCCCACCTTTCTCCTGAGACCACGAGCTCCGCAATCACATACACCTGAATCCCTTTCCTCGCCTTTCTATGTGAGGAATCTGACCCGAGACATTTGGCTAAGCTAGAGAGAAAGACGCGCGAGACAGTAAACGTATTATATGATACACACATTAGTGGTAAAATAAAGCCAAAACGTGGGCACCCCCAGTGTCAGAATAGTGTTTACCTCTGGAGCTGTGATCAGGGAAGGCACACCACGGGCTTCTGGTAGTGGCATGTTCTATTTCTTGACCTGCACGGTGTTCCCGTGGATATTCACTTTGTAATTATTATTTAAATTGTATGTGCAAGTTTATGCACCACTGAGCGTGTATGATATACACAAAAGAAGAAAAACTTCCAAGTAATTAAAGAGTTTTTGTTGCAAGTTAAAATAAAAACATATTAGAGAAGATGAACTGTTTAATTCGTGCTTTCTTACTTTTGTTGAGATTTTCCTTGTAAACGAATATATCAAGGCTTGTAAATAAACTATTTCATGTATCACATTTATCAATAAAGTACGCTCTGTATTCTTTTTTTTAAGATTTTTATCTTTAAATAGTCTCTACACCTAACATGGGCTCAAACTCACAACCCCAAGATCAAGAGTCATATGTTCTTCCGACTAAGCCAGCCAGGCGCCCCGGGCTATGGATTTTTATGTCATTGGTAGATCCATGAATTTAATAATAATGATTCTATTAGTTATTTATAACTGCTGGAAAAATTAGCCCCAAATTAATAAGAAGCATTAAGAAAACACTTTCTCTCACCATTTCTGTGGGTCAGGAGTCCCGGCACCGGGCAGAGCTGGGTCCTCTGGGTCTCTCCCGAGACTGTAGTCAAGGTGTTGGCTGGCACTGGAACTACCTCAAGGCTGAATTCCGAAGGCTGCACTTCCAAGAATGCTAGCCGGTTGCAGGATTCATTTCCTTGAGGGCGAGTTGTCCTGGGGGCATTAGCTCCTTGTGGGCAGCTGGCTGAGCGACCTTCCTCCTTTTTTTGCCTTGTGAGCCTCTCACAGCCAGGCAGCTGATTTCCATTAGAACAAGCAAGGCAAAAGCCAGTCTTTTTTGTTGACTTAATCCAGATGTTCACATCCCAGTTCTTTTTTGTTGTATTCTGTTCATTAGAAGCAAGTTTCTAGGTCCAGCTCACACTTGAGGGGGAAGGATTACACAAAAGCACAAACACCAAGACAGCGATCACTGGCCCCTCTATTAGAAGATGCCCACTACAAGTGATACAAATCACCAGCTGGCTCGTCCATTGTAGCTTGGAGAATTGCTAGCTATTATTAAACAAACAAAACCCTGACGGATACTCGTCCCTCCATGATCACAGTATACAGAATTTTGCATGCACAAAGTAGCTAGATCACCAACTACCATCTAACAGCCAGAGATTCTGTTCCTTCTGACTTTGATTTGGGGCTCCTGTTTGAAACACTGTTCATGTTCTCTGCCCACCACAGTTTTACATATGAAATGGATTTTCCTCAGTTATACAAGCTTCTGGTTGAACCTCTCTGTATGAGCTGCTCTGGAGAACCAATGCATGATTTTCTTGAGATGACTTTAAGACCACAAAAGTGAACTGTGAGTCTGTATCATAGCCTATGCTTAAAAACAGACCATCCTAAATATACTTTTCCTACCGAATACAAATTCAAGCTTTGAGTTATGTGGCCCCAGGAATATATATTTAAACAAATTTCTTTTTGCCTCTTTGATCTACCTTTGATTGATGGGAGGGAAAATCATCCATGCCAACAGTGATTTTTTTTTTCATTCCTCATGTTTCTAGTGTTTTTTCTTTGTATTTTTATTGTCACATTATTTTGCTAAAATAAGTCCATGCTGTACGGTATTCACTACTGATTCTACCTTATAGGCCCAAATTGATTTTTTTAACCACTTAACCATTTAAAAATTTTACTGCCTTAAATTCTACTTGGCCTGATACTATTTTTATTCACATTTGAAGGATAGATCTTTGGTCCCATTTTAGTTTTGGTGGGTCATTTTATTTTTCATGTGCCAATCATAATCAGTAAATCATTGATTGCTCTTTGTCTTCTTAACCTAATCGAGAATTCTCTGGGTAGGCTTTAAATTGGGGAAAATTTATGGGGGCACCTGGGTGGCTCAGTGGGTTAAAGCCTCTGCTTTCAGCTCAGGTCATGATCCCAGGGTCTTGGGATCAAGCCCCACATCAGGCTCTCTGCTTGGCAGGGAGCCTGCTTCCTCCTCTCTCTCTGCCTGCCTCTCTGCCTGCTTGTGGTCTCTATCTGTCAAATAAATAAATAAAATCTTTTAAAAAAAATAAATAAATAAATTGGGGAAGATTTAAAAAGTCCTTCCCAATTCGTTATGAATTACGTTGCCTGGCACTTAGTATTTTCATATTCTATTTTGTACTGATATGAAATTGATTTCGGTTTTAGCAATTAAGTAGCAAAAGAAAGAAAAATTAAGTTTATTTCCTATTCTCCCTTTATTTGATTCCAAACACTCTATAACCAGAGCATGATGGATTCTGAACAACTTCACTGCAAATATTCTTAAGATTGGACTGACTCCCAAGTGCATGCAGTTTTAAAAATTGTCTGGAAGGTTGAATCTTCACCTAGCTGATATCAGGTGAGAGTTGCTGATTTGTTTCAACAAGTTTGAGAGTTGTGGAAAGCCAGGGAGGACAAGTCCTAATTATATGCCATTGGTTAGCTATGAGCTCAGCTTTACTCCACCTGCAGGCAGGTCTGGGAATAACCAAATCAACAATTTCAGCCTCACTCATGAGACCTATTAAATGAAACACACAGGGACTCCTGGATGGGTCAGTGGATTAAGCCTCACTCAGCCTTTGGCTCAGGTCATGGTCTCAGGCTCCTGGGATGGGGGCTTTCCATTGGGCACTCTGCTTGGCGGGGAGCCTGCTTTCCCCTCTCTTTTTGCCTGCCTCTCTCATACTTGTTATCTCTCTTTCTGTCAAATACATAAAATCCTAAAAGAAAGAAAAAAAAAAGGGGGGGGCAGAAAACAGTCTACTCCTGTAAGGCAAAATTGCTTTTACAATCTTAAAATTGCCTACTATATTTTTTACATTGTTAACTACAGCTTGCATTTCCTGGATAAAACTAAAACACATGTTAATTTCCACAATGTGCAGCAGTAGGAAAATGTGGAACAAAAATATTTTCTCCTGCATTTATTATTTTCACCTTTGAATGGCCTATGAGAAAAATCTTATATGCTGGAACAAGCACATGCCTGTCAGATAGAGGGCTCTCTGACCAAGTTACTGCACCCTCTTATTGAATATGATTAATGTTTTTCAGAAGTCATGGGAGAAAACACCTTTTATTCAATAAATATTTTTAACCTTTCTATAGTCCCTGTCAGTTATTAAGGGAAAAAAAGAAAAATAGGTAATATCTAGCCCCGCATCCACCTTTTAAAGCCTGGAAGGGAAGATGAAATGTATGATGTGTTTTTAAAAATATTTTTAAAAGTTAAATTATAAAAGTTTAAGAATAGCTTTACATATTTTATTGGAGATTTCTATTCTCTACAGAGCTAAAAAACTATTAAATTCTAAATGAAAGCTCACCTTTATATATCATCTCTGATAATATTTCTGTGAATGAATGTCTTTTAGGTGGTTTTCTTTCACAACAGAACCACCGTTAGCCTGAGACATCAACGTGCATCTGCAGGAGGCTATGAAGGAACACATGTGGGCCAAAGTCCCATCATGCTTGGTAGTAAGCATATGGAAGGGTCAGTGATGGCTGCCTGTATGGAAATGTTGTAACTGCCTTAAGAACATTCCAAGTAAAAAATGCTATTGGGAGTCAGGTGTGAGTGATTAGCTGCAGCTGAAAAGATTGGAGAATCAGGTTGGAGAAACATTAGGAACAGAGTCTATTGCAGATTTTTGTTGTTCTCTCCTTTTTGCATGGAGCAGAGGTTCACAAACTTGATCACGCGAAGGGCATGTGAAGACACAGTTTGCTGGGCCCACCCCAGGAGACTCTGATTCAGTAAGTCTGAGGTGGGGCTGGACACATTCCAGGAGGTGCTGACGCTGAGCAGCACTGGTCTGGAACACAGAGATCTTCAGTCAAAGGTGCAAGCAGGCTGTGTGGCTAGTGAGTGCCTGGGGTGATCCAAGTGCTTACTGTTTGTGGGACTCCTTCTTTAGGGGATAAAGTTTCAAGAATACCTGGCCCAGTCAGCTTTTGACAGATTACTGGAACTAAATTAACCATCCTAATAGGTGGCCATGTGTTGTCTTGGCTGGGTAGTATGTAATTAAAAGCCACAGGTAATCCAGCAACTTCACTGGAATCAGTGGTTGCCACCCTCTGTTCCAGAGAACTAGCAATATAATAAAAAAAAAAGTAGGGAGAAGGACTTTTCTCAGAATTTTCCCCTTTCCTAACTGTTCTTGAGTGTACTGAAATAAAGAAGCAGAAAATGGCCAAATATATGCAACTGAAAGAGAAACAAAAGGCCTGACTGAATCATAAATTGGAATCCTTCCCGTCAGCTCTACCTACTAAAACGCTGTGTGAATCACATCTCCCTTCCCACTGCCTGAGTTCAGCTCCTCCTCACCTGCTTCCCTCCCTTGCAGCTGGGCACTCCCAGGCCTGCGTATGTGGGTCTCTGTGCCCCTCCAAGTAGAAAGATCGTAAGAAGGGGCCCATTCCTCTGAACTGAAGTAGCCCTCAGCCAGGTGAGCAGGGCTGGGCTCTATTTCAGTCCCGCTCACTTAGCCAGCGCCCTGGTCTAGTGCACGGACTGCACAAATGCATGGGGCTCCAGCGCACCTTCTCCCCTCCACCTGGTGCCCTTCCTGTCCCACTCACAGTTCATGTCACCAGCACAATCTTCCTCAAATTCCAATCTGTTTGCACACTGGCTTCCAAGTCTCCAACCTTCCACCACTGCACTCACCATTCTATATGCTATGAGAAACCTGTCTCTCTTTTCAGCTTTTTGGCCACCTTTGCTCACCATTCCCAAGCTTCTGCCAAATGGAGCTACTAAGTAAGCCTGGACATGTCCTAATGGCTTTGTACATACTATTCATTTAAACTAGAAAGCCTTTCCTTCCTTCATGTCTTTCCCCTATGGTTGCTTGGCTAATTTCTAGTCATTCTTTTAAAAAATAATTTTATGTAAAAGAAATATGGACTTAATTTAAAACTTGAAAAATGCAAAGAATTATGGGGAAAGTCTGTATTAAAAGGTTAACTGTGCTTCACATTCTGATTCTTTTTTTTTTTTTTTTTAAGGTTTTATTTACTTGGCACAGAGATAGAGAGTACAAGTAGGCAGAGCAGCAGGCAGAGGAGAGAGAGAAGCAGGCTCTCCACTGAGCAGGGAGCCCAATGTGGGGCTGGATCCCAGGGCCCTGAGATCATGACCTGAGCTGAAGGCAGCTGCTTAACCAACTGAGCCACCCAGGCAGCCCACACACTTCTGATTCTTTGATTGATTTTTTCCAGGTATTTTCTATGCATATATATTTATGGATCATACCTTAAAAGTTTGTATTGTGCTTTATTCATCTAATATTACATTGTAAGATTCTTTCTCAACTTGTATAAATTATTTGAAAACATCTTTTTTTTAATGGCTACATAATTCTCGTGTTTGTGTGTGTGTTTACAATGGAGCCTTGAACACTGTGAGTTAGGGACACCAGCTCCGCCCCTATAGTCAAAAACACACGTGTAAATTTTGACTCCCCAAAACCTAGCTATGAATACCCTACTGCTGACTGGAAGCCTTACAGATAACCTGAAGAGTCAATTAACACTTGTATTGTATATTATATGTTATATACTGTATTCTTACAATAATAACTTTTTCTTAAATTTTTTTGTATGTCTAGTCTACATAGTTCGTCAGTGACTTTTTCCAAATTGTTGCAAATATCCAAACAATTTTCCAATATAAAAAAGAAATCCACAAATCAGTGGACTTGACAGTTTAAACTTGTCTTGTTTAAAGACCAACTGTATAGTATTTCTGAAGTTTGTTTTAATCCTTGTTCGTCTTTAGATGGTTTCCTTGTCATATTTTTCCTATAATACATAATGCTACAAAGAAGAGTTTAGCCCATAACTAAGACAGCTCCTCTGATTATTCTAGAAAATTCTAGAGTGGTATTACCGGAATGGTAGAACAGAACACTTAGATTCTTGTTACATGCTGTTGGGTTGCTATCCAGAAAAGGTGGTCAAATTTATAAACTCACCAGTCATGTTCCTCTTACTTAAAAACAGCCTCTCTCTCATTGAGGCTCATAAACTCGGGGGGTTTTGTCTTTGATAATTTGATTTTAGTTTGATTAGACTGGAAATTTTTCTACATTATTAAACATATGTAGTTCTCCTTTTATAAACTCTTTCCTACATTTTGTATTTATCAGAAAGGATCACCAAAGGATGCCTGGGTGGCTCATCCGTTGAGCGTCCGCCTTTGGCTCAGGTCATGATCCCAGGGTCCTGGGATTGGGTCCCACATTGGGCTCACTGCTCGGTGGGGAGCCTCCTTCTCCTTCTGCCTGCTGCTCCCCTGTCTGTGCTCTCTCTGACAAATAAGATGAATAAAATCTTAAAAAAAAAAAAAAAAAAGGATCACTAAGTTCCCTGGATAAAGCTACTCTTTGGAGTAGCTTTGTTTAGAGTAATAGAAATGTGAATAGAAGAGCATATAAAAGTTCACACATTAAAAATTCACACTGTTAAGCCGCTAGAGAATGAAATACTACTGGCAACTGTTCATTCAGAAAAGAAAGCTAAACACGTTTCTTTCATTTAAAGAAACTTCCTCTGCGCGATACTATAAAATTGTTTTTATTGATTCATTTGATAGCTTGATAGTTACCATAGTTAACCTTCCAAAAGGAAAACACACACAAAAAGGGGTACTTCCTCTGACAATACAACACATATTATATTTACACATTAAATATACAAGTGAAAGTTAAACTTGAAAACAAATGCACTTTTTATCATGTGATACTCTAAATTACAGCTTGTATATTCCTGATTTGGCCATTTCACAGTTTTGCTATGCCACACACAAACACACACACACATATATCCAAGTTAATATATTTCTGAGACAAACCAGAGGTTTGCTCTCTGGGGTTTTCAGTGGGGTTGCTGCTAAGCTGGAAATAAGTCAAATATTCTTATCTTTGGAAGGGATGGCTGAGTAGGGGTCCTGGGACTATTCAAATGTACCAGCTCTCCAGCTCAGAGTCTGAGTGTGTTGGAGTACAAAGGGACCCCAGAGCGGATGAAAACTAATATTCCCCATATGTTCTTTTACCAAAGGTGGAAGTTCTTACCTACAAACTGGGCTTAGAGTTTCTTGTTTGGTTTATTAGCTGCAGCTGTATTTTCCCCTCTTCTTCCTTTTGGCCATAGTGTTGTAAACCTTTGTAAACATGTAAATGTACAATTAAAGTGCTTGGTTGTGCTCCATTTGAGCCACATCCTGCTCTAGGTTTGAAAGCACAGCTCTCAGGAACCTCAACATGATCTCACGGTTTCCACAAAGAGCAGAATATGGCTGTTAATAGGTAGATGTTAAGGTTGTTGTTACCACCTACCCTCGAATGAGGCTGACTGAGTCCTGGGTGGGCTTTACTCTGTGTTGAATACCCTGTTGCCTCACGCAGCCAAACGCAGTAAACATGATTCTCTGGTAAGTCACACATCCCTGTATTTCAAAGAAGCATAGATCCCTCCTGCAAAGGATCTGTCAATATGATAAACTTATAAAATGAAGTTTCCAGAAATTAGAACATTTTGTAACCCACTCCCAAATTTTGATACCTTAACACCCAAGAACCTAGACTCCAAAAGAGGAAAAACTAATTTTTCTTCTCTGGGCTGTGGTCACACCCTGCCTTGTGTCTACTTGTTTATGGATCTCCTCCCTACATGAGCCTCCAGAGGGTGGCTGGGAAAGTCTCTCCAAACTTTGACCTGGCTGTGTTCCCCACCTCACTTCTCTGTGGAGCATCTGTAATTCAGGCTATTGTCATACAGAATAAACAAATCAGGTTTCAGTAAAAATGAATAGGGTAAGAAATTTTAAGAACACATATCACATAATTGTAAACAGTGGTGTTTCTTTTGGATTTGAATAAAGACCCTGAGGTCTCTAGACGTCTCTAAAAAATTAGGGACACCAAGCACAAACATTGGAACAATTAATGTCATCACTTTGAGACTTTTAACACTAGTTACAGTATGTGAAATTGTAGTTGCTGTTTAGAATTCGAAAACTTCTACTGGACTGGCTCATGAACAGAAAGTGAACACACATTGTTAAAGATGTTATCATATAGTTTTGAAAATACATTTCGATGTTTTGTTATAGGACATAACTTAAATTTTTAAAGTTTTTTTCTTTAAACGTGGTTGTTTGACAGAAAATGTAACATATTCCTCAGCTTACCAGAGACTGGGTAGTAAAACAGTGTCACAGACTGGACTCCATGTTAGTTCGGCAGGAATTGTTGGGCCAATTTCTGTACGTAAGAGGCCTTATGAAAATCTTGTGAAAAAACATCCGAAATACTGATGTTCTGAAAATTATGAAAATCCAAGGGTCCACAATGGAGATTACAGACAGAAAACGCAAGGCTCGGAGGTCTTCCATTTCTTCAGAGTTTCCATCTATCTCATGGACAGTTTTAAATGCTCCATAGTAAGCACGATACTGTTTTAAAGAAAAACATCCCATTATGATATTGAAAGGCTTGTGGAAGAAATAAATGCACTTAACCTTACTTTAAAAACATTAATTTTGTATGAACATGGCAACTTGGTTTGGAAGATTCATCTTGGATAGATGTATTAGCCGCAAAATCTACTGCAGTGACGGGGGTGAGTGAGGCGGCCAGCAGATGTAGGGCTGAGCTGAAGGGGAGTAGAAGGGAGGTACTCCTGGGAGCCCTGGTCTCAGGCCCTGGAGGCTGTTCCGCCTGCTGTGATGCTGCAGGCCTGAAGTGTCCAGGTCCCCGCCATGCAGAGGGGCATATCCAGTCCACTGAATTTTTTTTTTTAAGATTTTTTAAATTTATTTATTTGTCAGAGAGAGAGAGAGAGAGAGCGTGCACACACAAGCAGGGAGAACAGCAGGCAGAGAGAGAAGCAGGCCTCCGCTAAGCAAGGACCCGCCCCCAGAAGTCGAAGTCGTGCTCAATCCCAGGATCTCCAGACCATGACCCGAGCCAAAGGCAGAGGCTTTACTGACCCAGGTGCCCCAGTCTACCTAACCTTTTACAAACAGGGTCAGCACACTCCCCAAAACACAGAGGTTTTCTTTTCTTCCATTCTCCTTTCTCTCTTCTGCCTGCTTCCTGTCTTCTTATTAGCCCAGAAATAAGCCTTACTTGTGAATGTCATGTGTTACGGAGACAACAATGATACAGAAACTTTTAGTCAACATAAAGAGACAGGAAATACTCCAGTAAGATTGGAGGAGACTTATAAAAGGACCTGTTTGACTCCTGTGAATTACTTATTCTTAGAATAATGGTTACCTTTCTGCGATTGACACCCTCTTTTCAAACTAGAACACATACACACATACACACATACACACACACACAGAAATATAAGCCCACTTTTTGTGCCTGACTGCCCCTATTGTCTTGATCCTCCCTAAGGTGTCTGGCCTCCTTGGAGCCATACAAACTGCCCTCTCCCATGGCTTTACCTGCCATTGAGCCAAAAATGGCAAACACTTCAATTAAAACTACAGTTGCCTCCCACTCTGTTGGAGGCCAACTATTCTGTTCCCCATGCTTACTGAGATTCTAAATCCATAATGGGACAAAATGGGCTCTAATGGGACAGAAAATATATAAACTCAACATCTGTGGAAGGGGATATGAATAACTGCCCAGACCAGACCCCTTTGGGGCAGTTAAGGAATATGATATGTGTTTTCCCATAATTGTTCCTTACCTTGTGCTCTCATTTTTATAGAACATTTCAGTAGGCTCAGATATTCCCATCTCATTCCCATTAAGAAGATATACTCATAGGGTACCTGGGTGGCCCAGTTGGGCCTCTGACTTGGGTGCAGGTCATGATCTCAAGGTCCTAGGACTGAGCCCCGTGTTGTGTTTCCCATCAGCATGGAATCTGCTTGTCTCTTTCCCTTTCCCTTTGCAGCTCCCCCCATTTTGTTCACACACTCTTTCTCAAATATATAAAATCTTAAAAAAAAATATGTATTCATATCTGAATGCCCTCTCCCATCATCATTGATTATATTACTAATAATAATGGCTAGTGCCCATGTAGAGCTTACTATATCCAGGCACTGCTCTGAGCATTTTATTTTAAAAACTTCTTTTCACCCTCACAAAAATCCTCTGAAGTAAGGATGATTGTTATCTCCATTTCACAGATGTAGAAACTGAACATTTTACTTTAAAATCTTTTGGATTTTACATGCCCAAATCCTTGCTCCTTTCAAGGTCTGTCTCAAATATTGTGCCCTTCAAAGCCTCTTTGAGGTAGTGGCTAAGCCCATTAACTTTAGAGTCTGACTATAGGGTTGGATAAAATCCTCTAACCAGCTGTGTGAAATTGGGCAAGTTATTCCATTTCCTCATCTACACAACAGGGAGAACTGTACCTATCTTACTTTTGTAACTGTTGAAAGTCTGAATAAGATGGTATGAGTAAGTCCTTGACAACAGGTCCTAGCACATAATAAGAACTCAAAATTTGCTATTTTATCAATTAGTATTGACGCCTTTTCTCCTCTAAACTCTCTTATGGCCCCAATCACTCCACCCCTCACCCAGTATTCAGCTTTGGTGGGCAGATGTGATTTTTTATTTATTTTACATAGCCACAATGAACTATAGTGTCTTGAACATTGTAGGTACCAGTTGAATTTGATTAATTGACAATAGGCTCTACACTAGAGCTGATTTAAAAAGCAAATACTTCATATAAGTTTGTTTTTACATTTGCTCCTTCCTCTTGAAAGTGGAGGGCAGCCTAAAACAATCCCAACTGTTTCAGAATACTTGATTAGTTGGGATCAGAGTAGTGAAATGACACCTACATAACTAGAATCATTCTATTTCTATGCACTATATATCCATGTCAATTCTATTGCATATAATTAGGTTATCTGTATTTTCAAGTCACCTGATTTATATTAGAAATGTATTGTTCTACACCTGACTTTTTAATTTTATTTTTATTTTTAGAGTTTACTAAAAACGACAGAAATTAATTCATTTATGACAGTGACCTAAGTACATAATCTATTAATTCTGAAAAAGGTATCAATGTGAACATAATTTAGACTTTCAAAAAACCTCTGTTGCTCAGTACTATCCTCTAGAACACACTTTATAAACTGCTCCTATAAAAGATGGCTAGATTAGTAAATAACCTCAGAATATACACCGCACGTGTTTAAAGTAGTTCAATTTACACAGGGAATTGGTGTGAGAAGAGCTCCCTCTATTGAATCTGAGAGTCCATGAAAAAATGTTGCTATTGTCAATTTGCTTGAGACTCATGCAGCAGGACATCCCTGCTTAGGAGAGCTCTCTGAATTCTAATGCCCCTTCCACCCAGTTTATCCATCACAACACCCTAGACTTCATCTTCTGCTCTAGTTGCTCTGGTTGAAATCCAGTTTCAACCCTTTTCCCTGGGCCCATGGCTTGCCCACCATCCCTTACATACCTCTATACCTCCTTTGAAAGGAGCATCCCACCCATTCTTTTTGTCCACCTGAATGAAATACATACTTGAGTCATCTCAAAACATGCAGGATGTCCTCTATTACATCTCTGACTCCATGGACTGGAAATATGCAATTACACAAGCTCATACTTATCTTCTCCTGGCTTGTCAACCTCTCAAGCTATTATGTCCAATTTATCATTAGATCCCTCTCTCATCTGTCCCCGCTCCCCTACCAACCTCCAATACATTGTAGGTCTCTAAGGTAAAATTAATTTTGATGAAAATACGTTTTATGCATTAGAGAACGTACTGCAAACAGCTTCTAAAGCTGATCCCATATTCTTTGTATTTTCTTCCTGAGAAAGTTTTCAAGGTGGAAACTTGAAAATTCAATTTGGGGAAGTATCTTGCTCTAATGCAGCATTATAGCAAAATTAATTTTAAAAAATCAACCCTCAACACACTTTTCATTAGCTTAATGAAATACAATATTCATGCTATGAGCAAGGTTTCTTTTTAAGGTTCTTTTCTCCCTTCATACATAGCCTCAGCGAGGAGCCTGCTTCTCTCTCTCCCACTCCCCCTGCTTGTGTTCCCTCTTTCACTGTCTCACTCTCTGTCAAATAAATAAATCTTTAAAAAAAAAAATAAGTAAAACTGAGTTTAGAAAAGATAAATGAGTCACCGTCACAGTTATTAAGGGAGAAAGGCTAATTCAAACCCATGTATTATGTTAAAGCCATTATACTTTCTGAAAGTTATAGTTCCTGTGAAGAATGCTATCTGCATTGCATATCTTTGGAATGTTATAGTTCTTTATAAAATCATTTTCAAATCCATTATTTCCTTCCATCTTCGCAATTCCTTATAAGTTAGTTATTCAAGTCCCCTGAGAGACATGTCCAAATGCAATGTTCTTGTATTATGCTCTATTATGTTCTTTTCTGCATTATTATCACTAAGACATTCAAACTGAGGACATAATATCCATGCATTTGGCTACTGTCTGCTTTTTCACAGCATAGGTAAGTAAGGCTATGAGTTTAGAGCAGAGGTCTGCAAACATTCTCTGTAAAGAGCCCAAGAGCAAATATTTTAAGTTTTATAGATCAAGGGGCAAATGGTGAATATTTGGTAGGTACTTTTATAACAAGAGCAAAAACACATTTCCACAACTTTCATTGATGAAATTTAAAATGTAATAATAATTAAACACTTTTGGGATGCCTGGGTGGCTCAGTTGGTTAAGCAACTGCTTTTGGTTTGGGTCATGATCCCAGTGTCCTGGGATGGAGTCCCACATCTCCCATCTCCCTCAGACTCTGCCTGCCATTCTGCTGCCTGTGCTTGCACTCTCTCTCTCTGACAAATAAATATATAAAATCTTTAAAAAATTGATTAAGTACTTTGGGGGGGGTTAATTCATATCTACTATGGAGAAAAACCAAAAATTTTTTTTCTTGAAATAGTATTTGAGTTAATTGGGGCTTAGAGTTCCTGTTCCTGCACACTATCATCAAATTGATTGCAAAATCGATTCATTTGCCAAAACTATTCTTAATTTTATTCACTATACAAAAACATTAGTAGGATGAATTTGAACTGTGGGCTGTGGTTTGCCAAGATTAGATCCCTGGACCAGCAGCTTTTTACCTCACCTGGGAATTTGTTAAAAATAAGAATCCTGGGGCACCTGGGTGACTCAGTGGGTTAAGCCTCTGCCTTCAGCTCAGGTCATCATCTCAGGATCCTGGGATCAAGCCCCTGCATCCGCATCCCACATCAGGGCTCCTCTGCTCAGCAGGGAGCCTGCTTCCGCCTCTCTCTCTGCCTGCTGCTCTGCCTACCTGTGATATCTCTCTCTGTGTCGAATAAGTAAATAAAATCATAAAAAAAAAAGAATCCTTCAAAAATACCTGAATCAGAAACTCTGGAGGGTGGGGCCCAACCAGCCCGACTGGTGATTCCCAGCAGGCTAAAGTTCGAGAACCACTGCTAAATATCTACCTCAGTATCTTTTCTATACATAGAAATATAGATTTGTACATTTTTGGTAATTCTGATCTTAACCCTGCATGATAATGCTACAAACAACTCTTCTCCCACATATCAAGACCTTCGTTTAAGGAAAATCATTGTATTTCACCTTTATCCAACCTTGAAAGTGACATCCAAAATTGCTACATTGTCGTAAGAAACTTAACATTTCTATTCACAGAAGTCTCAGCGTTCAAAGGCGCTGAACTGGCAATGAATTTATTTAAATGTTGTTCATGCTGCACAAGCACACTGGGGCTGGGGGAGAGGAGCAACCCTCAAAAAGACTTCTCAGCATCAGCGGCTGCCAGAAGTCTTTGCCTGGACGCCAGCGGGAGATGCCTTCAAAACGCCTCGGTAATTCAATCTCCACCACCACCCCGGTCTGTAAACTGAAACCCGAGATAATGACTTTCATGTCACCTCGCTAGACGAGACAGGCACAAGACCTGTCAAGGCAGGTTATCAAAACGAAACCCCTGGCTGAACCGTACCTACACACCTGCTTGTCCAAACAGTCTCTCTGCCCGTATCGCCACCATCCTCCACGGCGGCAGCACCAGGAACAGCGGCCGCCACTCCTCAAAGTTTCCATAAGGCTGTTTAAAACTAAATGCGAATCGCCCTGGCATGATCACACGTTCCCTTACTCTCTTTCCATTTCGACACCTGGGGGAAAACTACCAGGTACCTTAGCCCATATCTGATGCCTTTGAAATCATAGGCGGGTCTAAGAAATAAAACATTACCTAGCCACCGGGAAAGAAAGGACTCTTACTGCCAAGAAGGAACCAAGCTCTGAAGCGCAAAAAAGACCCCGAGATCTTCCCAGAGGGAAGAAGAGAGGAGGGGGTGCTGCTAACCGGAGAAGTTTTGCGGGGCTAGGAAGACACCATCAGCCTTGGTCTTCCCCTTCCCTGTTTGGGCTCAACAAATTCTGTTCTGTGTCGTCGGGGCTGTGGAGGGAACCGGATCTGAGGAGCACCGACTACAAACCGTCGCGGCCGAGGGTGCAGCTCCTCCTGCGCGGCGTCCGACACGCTCCACCCTTCCCTCCCGCCCGGCCGCGCTCCAGTGCCTCCGCAGCGTCGGCGCGAAGGGACTCACTATTAAAGGCAGGGAGCACATAGTGAAAAGCACGGTCATGAGGGCCAGCAGCAGCAGGTGGTCCAGCTCCTCCAGGGGCTGCGCGGCCGCCTCCCGGTCGTAGCGCACCGGCTCGACGCGGCCCGGAGTGCCGCAGCGCGGGCGCCGCCGCAGCCGCCGGTGCATCTCGTAGAGGTTGCGCATGGCGCTCAAGTTGCACAGCACGATGGCGAGGACCAGCAGCGCCATGAGGCTGGCGTAGAGCACCGAGTAGCCCAGCACAGACAACGAACGCTCCTCGTGCACCATCTGGATGAAGCACCAGGTGCCGGGACAGTACTGCACGAACTTCCCGAAGCCCACGAAGGGCAGCGCGCAGAAAGCCAGACAGAAGGCGCCCACGACCGGCGCCACGAGCGCGCCGCGGCGCAGGGTGATGTGCCGTCGGTAGAAAAAGGGGTGCCCCAAGGACAGCCAGCACTCCAGGGCCATGGCCAGGAGCTGCAGCGTCGAGGCAAGCCCAAAGAAGGACATGAAGAAGGCGTAGGCTTGGCACAGGGAGCTGCCCGACGCGGGCGCCAGTCCCCACAGGCTCCGGTTCTGCGCGTAGGCGGCCAGCACGAAGGGGCTCACGAGGGATTTGCCCAGCAAGTCTGTGATCGTCAGGCCGCACACCAGCACGTAGAAGACCGAGGGCGGCGGGCGCGGCGGGCACGACCCCAGCCCCGAGCGTGCCAGCAGCCCGAGGGCCAGCAGGTTGCCCAGGAGGCCGGCGCTGAAGAGCACCCCGCCCATTGTCGCCGAGTTGCCCTTCTCCACCGAGGTGGTGTTGTGACAGCGGTAGGGCGGCGGCCGCATGGCGGGCAGCGCGGCGGACAGGAACGAGGCTGCGGGAGGGCCAGGGCCCCGGCGTCTGCGTGTGGGAACCCCTGGCAGCTCCGCGCGCGGCTCCGGACGCGAGGCTGCGCTGCAGAGGCAGCTCCACCGAAGCGAGGGTGTTCCTCACCGTCGGCGCCTCCTATCTAAACCCTCCCGTTACACCCCGCCTCTCGGGGCGGGCCGCGCGCCCGCGTGCGCTCCGCGCAAGGACATCGCGGATCCCGGGGCAGCAGCGCAAAGATCTCCACGCGGACGCGCCGGCCGCCAGGAGACTCAAACCTTCGTGCCCAGAGTCGGAAGGAAAGAAACATCGCCAGAGTTTGAGCACTCAAGGCGGGTCCTCCCTACTAGGCAAGAGAACTGCTGGAGTGGAAGGGAGAGAGGCGTGAGGAGGAGGTGGCGGCGGAACTCGTGAGGGGCGCGCGGAGGGTAGGCTGAGAAAAACCACGAGCTTTTGAATTCGTGGAGTAAGGAGGGGGTAAAGGTAACCCATATTTGCATAATACTTAAGCCTGAGCGCCCATCGCCCTCCAGGTCCGTGCAAGCTGAACAATGATCTTTACTTATTACGCGAGGAAAGTGAGACCTCGGGTGGTAAAGTTCTCTTTGCCCAAGATAACAGAGCCAGTAAGTGGCGGAAGTGGACCTGGAACCCGGATCTTGTGTTTGTAGAGTCCATCGGTCCTGCTTCCATGCCTTCTCCTCTGGAGAGGTTGGCTAGATTTTAGGGAAGTGGCTCCAGGAAAAACCAAGAAGAGATGCCAGCCTTGGGTACCATGAATCGCAGTGGCTGTGTGTAGACGGTAGGAGGAGTATAGTTAAGAGCACTAACGCTGTTTATCATATAGACCTGGGTTCGAGTCCTGCTTCTGCCTGCCGCTTACTGCTTTTGTGTCCCTGAGGGACTTAATTAACTTCTCAAGAAGTAACCCCTAGCCAGCCTGCTTGGCTTTTCTGAGGCGTAGGGATAACATTGGTAAAGTGCGGAAACTTAGGGACGCCTGGGTGGCTCAGTTGGTTAAGCCACTGCCTTCGGCTCAGGCCATGATCCCAGCCTCGGGGGATCGAGTCCCACATCGGGCTCCTTGCTCAGCGAGAGCCTGCTTCTCCATCTGCCTCTGCCTGCCACTCTGTCTGCTGGTGCTCACTCTGACAAATAAATAAATCTTAAAAAAAAAAAAAAAAAAAGTGCGGACACCTAGGAAGTGCTTGTTACAATGCAGTTGTCAGGATTCTCACCTGTTTTAGGAAGTCTGTTTTAGTAGCAGAAATTTAACTGCAGTCTTTAGCATGGATTTTGAAGCCAGAAAACAGTAGACTTGATTTAGAGCTTTCTCACTCTGTCTTGTGACTACTGGAAAGCATTTGTTCCCTTGCATCATAGAGGCAAGGGAGTTCATGCTGGTAAGAGTGATTTCTTTCTTTAACCCTTGATAAGGTAGGAGAGCAATTGGCTTTGAGAGTGGAATTTGAGTGGGATTAGGACCATATTACACAAACAAGTAGATTATGCTTGGTTTCAAGAACCTAATTCTTATGACCAGTGCCTGTTTTGATGGATAGATTGAGGGGGAGGGACCAGGACTCTTGACCTTTGATGTGAAAGCCAGAGAAGCTGCCTCCAGGCTGAAAGCTTGGCTGGAAATGCAGGCCATGGGGTAGAGATGAGAGTCCAAGCTTTGGAATTGGATAGTTCTGGAATTGGATAGCTGTGGCGCTGGGTTAGTTTACTCAATCTCTCTGAGTAAATCTCCTTGCAAATAGGATATGGGATTTATGCTGACCTCCTGGAGTTGTTGTGAAGTTGCAAAAACCCAATGTGTTTGGCAGAGAGTAATAATAACAATAATAATAACATCCATCAACATTAATAGGCCCTTATACATGCTGGGCACTTTCAAATCTTTTCACATCTGTTGATTCATTTAATAGAAAGCTTTCTGAGGGGTAAGTTCCCTTGTCTTCTACCTTCTACTTATCCCCACCTCCAGCTCTTAATGAAGATGATGGGTTTAGAAGACCATGACTTGAGTTGATGAAGTGTAAGAAAGAGCAGACTTTAAAACCAAAAGACACAAAATCTGATGGCATCTGAGGTCTCCTTTTCAGACAGACACACACACATACACATAAGCACACACACACATTTCACACTAATTATAGTGTGTTCCTAGTTTCCTGAAGTCCTACTATGGTGCCCAGAGGAGGCCCAATGGACTCTCACTTAGGAAACTTCCTCTAAGGATGTTGTCCAGTGGTGTTCTGTGAAGCATATCTACTCCACTTCTTTGCAGCCTTGTTGTTCTGTTACAGCTGCCTTCACCTCTGTACAAGATTAGTGCACGGGGTTGGGGGGGGGCAGAAATGTAAGCAACTTTTTAGAAACAACTCCAAAGAGTGACTGAAGGGAGAGCTGTGATCCTTGATAGTGTTTATATATGTCATGCTTCAAAGGCTGATGGCCTTGCATGGGTATAATTCAGGAAACCACATGTTTCCTCCTGGCTAACATAGCTGGCCTTTACCATGGGTTTTCCGGCTGCTTTCCTGCCCACTTCACTCTTATTAACCCTGCTCAGTTCTCTGTCTTAACTTCAGGGTCTCCGAAGAATTCTGATTTTACAAATTTACTGTTCAGGCAAGAAAAGTGTAATTTGTTCACACATCATTCATTTTTTGTGCTCGCTCTTTGGTGCCAGGCATCACAGTGAGGCATGTGGGCACTGAGCAGGGCACAGCAAATCAAGGAAGGCAGATGTCATGTCTTGTGACTTTTACATGGTTACAAATTTTTATATCAGTTTTCAGAGTAATATGCTAAACTTTTTTTTTCCAGTAAGAAGAAAACTTTTTTTTCTTTTTTAAGATTTTATTTATTTATCAGAGCTGGGGGGAGAGCAAGCACAGGCAGACAGAATGGCAGGCAGAGGCAGAGGGAGAAGCAGGCTCCCTGCCGATCAAGGAGCCCGATGTGGGACTCCATCCCAGGACGCTGGGATCATGACCTGAGCCGAAGGCAGCTGCTTAACCAACTGAGCCACCCAGGCGTCCCAAGAAGAAAACTTTTAATGAAAATATCTTGGGCCCAGTTATACAGTAAATTATCTTCATTATTTGCAGAACTGTATTAGGCAGCTTAATTGGCTTATAAAACAGTCTGGAAAAATATGCATGGCATAATGTGAGTGGATGAATCTGAATATATAATTATGACTTTGTAATTGTAAAAGACCTAGAAGTTGACATAGGCAAAGGAAACATTGACTTAAACTTGAGATGGTAGAAAATTTTCGTTTTGAGTTTCTGATATTTCCAATATAGTATCTGCAATAGGTACCTCAAAAGAATTTAAACAGAAAGCAAGTGTATGCTCGTGGCCTGGTTTTAGGAAGGGGAGGAGAAGGAAAAAGAATAGTGTTCCCTAAATCCTTCTTGACTCTGCTTCTCAATCTTATCCATCCCTCAGTCCTAATGAACTGCAAGCAATATTTCAAGTTGTGCATTGTGAAAGCAGAGAATGGAGAAGAGGAAAGCTAAAAAGAAAAGAACAAATTAGCTACTAAGTTTGGAGTATCTTCTGCATGCTCAAAGCCATGCTGAAGAAGGTTCTTCACATTCAGCAGGTAGGATAGAGCACAGCAGTAGGCTGATGATAGATAAGGTTTTTGGAGTCATACTGTGTGAATTCAACTCTCAGCTTTGCCCCTAAATACTTTCGCATGCTTGAACAATCTTCAACCTTTCTAAACCTCAATTTCCTTGTTTGTAAAAAAAAAAAAAAAAAAAATAGAGGGGAGGATAGGTAACTGTATTAAACCTGTGGGGTAGTTACATGGCTTAAGTGAAAGATTCTGCAGAGAGCAGTAGTTCTCAACCTTGGCTGCACTGTACAATCATCTAGAGAGAGTTTAAACATTTTTGATGCTTCAGCATCCCCAGCCAATTAGATCAGATTCCCTGGGGATGGTTTCCCGGCTTCAGTACTTTTGAAGGTCCCCTGTTGGTTCTGCTGCACAGCGAAGGTGAAAACCACTACTAGTTCATGGTCCTGGGAGGTGTGATGCTATGACCAGTTTTGTGCGGTTCTGCCAATGGGGTTAATATTTTCATTCCTGCCAACTGCACCAAAGAAGTTTTTTATTTCCCTTTTTGCAGGTGAAGAAAATGAGACTCAGGATAATAACTTCTTCAAGCTCACATAACTAATAAGTGATGAGGATAAAATGGCTTCTGGGTCTTTTGGATTCCTTAAGCCTCTGCTTTGGAGAGAAAGAGGAACACAGAAGATAAGACAGTGAGAGAAAAAGAACTCTGCGATTCCCTGTGTATGCCCAGAAGTTGGGAGGCAGAGCTACCAGCGGGGTCAGACAGCATTTCATACTGGCCGGCTAATATCTTGTGACTACGTCAGCACAAATATCATTTCAGCATCTGTTTGCTAAAATTTGCAGGTAGTGTAGTCAAGTCTTCATTTTGTCTGATCCTGATTTCAGCTTTATAGGGTCCCCCAAACTGTCGTCCAGCAAGAAATTCCATTGATGTCTTTTGTTGTCAAAGAGGGAGATTAAATCCTTCAGAGATTCTGGGGAGTGGAAGTACCTTGGCCAACCTCGGTTGACCTTTCGTGACCACATGTAGATCCAAATCTAAATCTCTGTATGTTCAGAGTTTAGAGAAAACATACTCTCAGTTTTAACTTGGCTGTAGCTTAAACCCTGAAGATCAGCATGAATTTTTGAAAATGTCTTTGGGTGATGACCTATGAGTAAATAAATGGTGGGTAATACATTTTTTAACTCAATTATAGGTTGTGACAGTTCACTGGATCCTGAGGTTTTCTGGTATTTTGCTTGTGGTTCTAAGGGATGTTGCTGGAAGTGTGGCCGGTTTCCTGTGAAGCAGACCCTGACATGGAGATTAGCATGTAGGATAGTTACTAAGGAGGGCTTTTGGATTGACACCTGTGAAAGGGAAGAAACAGAAGCAGGAGTGGATGGAGAGATTAGTCATTTTGTGATACAGTTTCAATGAAAGGTCTTACCGAAACCCACCAGGAACTAAGAAGCTGAAAGGGGCCCCAGGTTATCCTGAGTTGGAGATGAGGGCCTTTACACCTTGGGTGGGCCAAGCACTGGGGCCCAAGGGAAGGGCACGTGGCCTTAGGTGCAGCCAGGATCTTGAGACAAAGCCGTATTTGTAGGAGGCTGACAGCTAAGGGCTACGTGTCAGCATCTGGAGGAATAATTCATTTTGTTTGGGAGGTGTTCTGTGTGGCACATCGCAGTGACCACTACCAGGACAGTGTTGATGGGCATCTCAGCTGAGACCCATGGGCAGTGGCTCTTACACCGCACCTATACTATCTTGGGTTTAGAGGAGCCTCCCTATCTAGACCTTCGGCAAGACAGGTCCTTGACTAGGTGATAGCATTCAATGCTGTTTTTAAATTAATACCATTTTTTATCTAGCTTTCCTTAGCATAGTCTTGAATTTTTATTTCATTTCTCCGTTCACTCAACAATGTTCTTCAGTTTCTTCCAGAAGTTCCTCACCCTCATCCCTGCACCTAAGTGGCCCATTCTCTTGGGCTCTCTCAAATGTCCCATAGCATTTACTATATTGTGTTGTGTGTTTGCATGTTGAGGTGTGATTCTCTCAAGGGAAGGGGTCACATCTTTTTCAACCTCGTTCTCTCACCCCTATGTCCCAGCAGCACACACCACTAGCACCCAGTAGGCTCTCAGTAAATCTTTACTACATGAATGGATAACCATGATACCTTCTATTTTTCTTTGTCCTGATAAGGCTCTATTCTTGAGTCTTAAACAATTTTGATCTCTGATAATAAAAAGCTAAGATATTCTTCCATATTCAACTACCAGGCAGAAAATCCAGCTCAAATAAAAATAAGTTGCATGCAGATACAAGTCTGGGTCTCAAAACTGTTTCATATACCCGGCTATGGCTCTGGAGGAAGACCTAAAGGAAATAGTTGTGATTGACTTTTGAAATCAGTAGTTTCTCTGTGTTCATGCTAATTTATATGGAAGGTGAATTATTTAAAATAACACATTCTTAGTAGGAAACCTTGAGAACAAACAACTAGAAGAACTGGAAACTTCCAAGTTTAAGGATAAATTATTACTCGCAATATGATTGAGGAGAGAGATGGAGAAGTTATCTGCTTTAAATGTTTCTGTGATCATCTTGTGGTAAATGTGCTCTTAATTAATACAAAGTAATATGAGTCGAACAAACAATAATCTGCAGGCATGACACCTATCAAATGTAGTCAGTAAATGTCATCTAAGTGAGGAAATATGGTAAGGGAGTGTTGGAGAAGACTTTGATTTAGAGTCTGCGGAGTGAATGGAATGCGTTGTTGATCAGGGCAGTGAGATAGTGATTGCTGCATGTCTTGTAAACCTCATCTGTTTTTCTTCTTGTACTTAGCAAAAAATGTGATTATGAACAACAACCAACAAGTTAAAATTTGCAATTTTGGCTCTTTGGGGGAATTTTTTAATTTTTATTTTTAAAAGGATTTTATTTATTTGAGAGAGAGAGAGCACAAGCGGGGTGTGGGGCAGAGGGAGAAACAGACTCCCCACTGAGCAAGGAGCCTGATGCAGGGCTCAATCCTGGGATTCTGGGATCATGACCCGAGCCGAAGGCAGATACTTAACCAACTGAGCCACACAGGCGCCCCTTCTTGGGGATTTTAAATACAAATTCAGGGTAAGCTTATCTCATCCATTTGCCTATCTCAGTCTCCTTCAAACTTTATTTTGTTTTTTGTAACCATAAAGGATGATGAATCTGATTGTGATTGGGAACTATTCTTATGTCATGGCTTATAACAACAATAGTAAGAGAAAAAAATAGTGATAAACTTGTTATGGCAAAAAGTAAAGAAGAAACGTTAATCTTTGGCTTGGATGATTGATTAAATGAAATTTTCTTCCCTGGAATGTACTGAGTCAGGGAGTAGGGACTGTGGCCTATTCCAATCATGCCTGCTGATTTGTTGGAGCCAGAATCCATTATTGAATTAGCTTGGCTCTGAGGCAGAGACAGCTAGTTGCCCACCAGATCTGTTTCCTTTTCTTGAGGAGTCAAACATAAACTACATTTTTCTGCCTTCTTTGTCATTTTGTGTCACCATACAGCTACATGCCATCCTCCATACCCTTTTTCCATCTGCTAGCTGAACTTAAAGGACTTTGAGGTACTAGGAAAAGGAAAGCCAATGTATAGAAAGAGCTTGTGTCCTGAAATGACCGTGGAGAATGCTTGCTGTTGGGCAGGAACACACATTTTGGGTGTTGTGTAAGCAATTAAAAAAAATACTATTTTATAAGCTGATAAGAATTTAGAACTTATCTGTTAGAGCAGCTGGCATTAATCTAACAACTACAAGCTTGTCAGCTTATATTTCCTAAGGCCAATTCTATTTTTATAAGGCCAACTCTATTGCAAGAGAGGCTGGGAAATGTTGTTCTTTAACTGGACACGTCATCACTTGAAATACAGTTGGAGTTGTGCTGGTAAGGAAGAAGAGGGGAAATGGGACGTTTAGTGGTCAGCCAACAGTCTCGACCACAATGTGTAATAGTTTAAATATTGCAGAGTGATTGAGGAAAATGGGGACAAGATCGTTCTAAACTAAACTTAGTTTAACTAAACATGTTTAGTGATAAGTTTGTCTTGAAGGTAAAGAGTGTCAAGCATATAAAAGATGAGAAGAATGGAGCCGCCAGTATAGGGAAGGCATGGGGTCACCACTAGCAGGGGAGGTAATGGCAAACAAACAGCAGTGAGAGCACAGCTGAAGGGAACAGGAATTTGCAGTAAGTCCCTTAACATACTTCTCTACTTTCTCAGGATCCATGCTCTGTGACCCAAAGGCAGGGGCAGAGAGAAAACACCTGGGTCAGTGCAGGAAGTATTCTGTCCCTAATGTAAAGTGTGGTAATTTTTGGAACAATGGTCTGATTCGTGATAATTCTGTACAATAAATTATTCAAAATCCATTAGTTTTATGATCTTTGTATAAGCTAGTTGAAGAGGGAAAAAAATACTAATGGGATAAGTTTACTTCAGTAAATATTACTAAACTAGTAACTAAATTAAACTAATAAACTGGTAAACTAAACATGTTTAGTAAACATTTTTTATCATATGTAAGTTACTTTGAGCCCAAATTGAACATACATTAAAGAGTTCTTAATTTCTTGAGCATGGTTTGGAAAAAGTTAATGATTTTACATTGAATTACTGTGATAGAGACAAACCGCTCGCTAACCCAGTTTCCTCTTTTCCCTGGGCACTCAGCTAGATGACAGGTGTCAGCCTCTCTTACATTCAGATTTGACTGTTCCCTGAGTTCTGGCCCATGGAATGTGAGTGGAAGTGACACGCACTTCCACTTTTGAAAACAAGCCTCCACCTTTGCAGACTCCACCTTTGAAAACAAGCCTTTTGTGATCTTCTGGTCACTCTTTCATCTGCTGGCTAAATGCAGAATCCAGTGAAGGACTCTGAATCCCAGGGATTTAAGGAACCAGGCTCACTGAATTCCACATGAAAGTCTGCCCCCTGAAAATCCAGTTGACCTCTACTGGGTGCAAAGTAAACAAAAGTGTCAGACCTCTGAAATTCCAAGGCTTGCTTATTATAGCAGCTAGCTGGCATTTCTTCCCCTAAGTAATCAAATTGGTAATCAGATGGGAAGTGGGCTTGCTTAATAATGATACAGTTGTCTGGTTCAATATATAGCAAGCCCTTCCTAACCTTAATTTTTTTTACACAAAATTTTAATATATACCAATTTACTTAATACCTTTCTTAAAATTGTGAACATGTTGAGTAATGTGTTTGTTTATTTCTAGTCACTGATACTAGAGATTAATGGGAAAGTTGCTAAGGGGAAAAGGAGATGAAGTATATGGCAGAGCCTGGGAAGAGGCCCTTGGAATGCAGCCATGGGAGAGTTAAAGAATGTGAAGCAAATTTCTTCCTGGGTCTTGTACCTGCATTCCTGACTCCACCACGGGGAGACGGTTAAACTGCCTGAGCAGCAGTCTGTCAAAGTGAGCTGGAAGGAAGTTATCAGGGGCATGCTAAGTTTTTTAAATCACGGAATGGGAAAGGGGATGGGGGGTTGAGAAATACCTGAGTACTAACCTAGAATTCTATACTCAGTGAAAATATTCTCCAGATTAGAGAAAAACAAAGACATTTCTCAGCATGTCTTTGTTTGGAAAGACATGGAAAAGCTAAGAGAATTCATCACCAGAAGATTTACACTAAAAGAAGTAGTAAAGAGAATTCCTCAGGCGTGAGGAAAATTATTCCAGACAGAAAAACAGAAATGCAGGAAAGAAAGAGTAAACATATGGATAAATCTAAATAAATACACACCATACAGAGCAGTTATAATAATGCCTTGTGTAGTTTAAATATATATAAAACTAAATGCGTGACAAAATATATATAAAACTAAATGTAGTTTAAATATATATAAAACTAAATGCGTGACAAATTTAAGGGGATAAATGGAGTCAAAATGTTTTAAGAATTTAACATCCAGGAAGTGGTAGAATTATTGATACACACTGCATGATACTGAGTCAAGAATGTATGCACGATCTCTAGAATAACTGCTAAAGGATAGCAACAGTATATACAACTAGTAAAAGAGAAAATGCAGTAACATAAAATATTTAGTTAATTCAAAAGAAAGGGAAAAAGAAGAAAAAATATAAAACAGGTAGGACCAAGAAAGAACAAATAGTGAAATCCAAATATATTTTCAATAATAATAATGTAAATGAACTACTAAAGTCATTACAGGTTTTTATTTATCTATTTATTAAAGATTTTATGTACTTATTTGAGATAAAGTGATTAAGAGAGCAGGAGCAGGGGAGCAGAGAAAGAGGGAGAAACAGGCTCCCCACTGAGCAGGGAGCCCAATGTGGGGCCCATCCCTGGACCCCAGGATCATGACCTGAGCCAAAGGCAGAGGCTTAACCCACTGAGCCACCTAGGTGCCACTCATTATAGATTTTTAATTTAAAAAAGAAATTAAACAGATTCTCTGTGGCAGAAGCACATAGCATATACTAGGTACAATGAAACTAAGAAAATAAGAATCGATTCATGTATCATTTACAATGAGTTTAGAAGTAAAAATTTTTTTTGTAGACTACAGAAAAATAAGACATCTCTTTTGTCCCTGGTCTTTCCAAATGAGGTCTCCCAAGTTTTGAAACATATGGCAGCAGTCAGGAAATGGAGTGGATTGAAGGGAACTAAGCCAAAAAAGGGAAAGGATTTGTAACTCTTTAAAACATTGACTTCTAGAACTTTTGTGAAAGGCTGGTGCTTAAATATTTGAATGGGAGCTAGGTAATTAATACTTTCGAGACATTAAAAAAGGAAATGAAATTGGAAGTTAGCACATCAAAGCCAGGAACATTAAATGAACATTAATAAGGTTCTTGAGCACAGGATCTGGCACTCACAGGTAGGCAGATACTATGTGGGGGCAATTTTTACTGAAAGTTTCTCAGCCTTGGACTCGCATACATATTTCTAAAGTTCCATAAGAAGTTTTAATTTATGCTTTCATTTCAAAATTTTAAAAATTTATATAAATTTATTCTGTCTTATATAATCAGTGTGACCTAATATTTTTCCTATATGTGTCTGTTCATATCACATTGGTGCCAACTCTTTCTGATGTCATGGTCAGTGTAAAAAGACATGTTTCACCCTTGTTACAACAAAGAAAAGCTGTAAAAGAATTGCTTTGCCACATGCTGAGTAGTGATATAGGCACAAAAACTCAATAGAATTTACACGGCAATAGTTTAGGAAGTGTAGTAGTAAAAACCTGATGAAGACCTCTTTGTTAAATTTATACCTTGGGGGTAGATTAACAAAAAAAAAAGAGCCATCAAAATAATAGATCTGTGGTTTAAAATGAGTTCATCATGAAAAGGAAAAACAATAAAACATAATAATGAAGATGATTCATTCCCTTCACAACTGAACTGTGATCTGTAGCGGAGTTCCCTCCTCTGTGGTCCAAATGAGAGCTTGGAGATAACTGTGGCAGGGTCCCAGGCAAGCAGCCACAGGCATTCATGCCTAGAGTATCTGGGCTCAAGGGAATCTTTGATGCTCTAAGGAAAGTTGGTGTCAGCATGCCCATACTCTTCAGGTCCTTAGGAGATAGAGAAGGGTATAACCCTGCTAACTTCAGGGGATCAAGAGAAACCCAAGGAAAAAAATGTTTCCTCCTGGAAGCTGCATGCTATAAAACAGCAGACCACTTAGGGCATGCAGGTAAACTGAGTCAGCTCCAAGACAAGTAACAACAAACCTAGAGAGCCAGCATTGGTGGAGAGGGAGAACAACTAACATGGGCTGTAACACACCAGAGGCACAGAAGGGGAAAGATGATAATTTGAACAACAACAAAGCACTTAACGGAGATTCAAGTATAGCTCAGAAAAGATCTTCTGAAATTAAAAATATGAGTTTCAGGCACAATTTAGTAGTTGAATTGGAGAAGTTGATTGCTTTTGAGACAAAGTTTCTTTCTTTGCTTGTGTCTGGCTATTTATTCAAAAGTTCAGGACCCTTTGGGTGTTATGGTTGGGACGGTTTATAGCTACTTCCTGGACTCCATCATGGCCTGAGGGTTTTGGTTTTGAACCTTTATTTAACAACTCTCTGGGTGTATGCCGCATACACCCAGAGAATTTTTCAAAATTCTTAAATTTCTAGTTTTTTAAAAAAGAGTTTATTTATTTGAGAGAGAGAAGGCACAAGGTGAGGTGGGCAGAGGGAGAGGGAGAAGCAGGCTTCTCAGTGAGCAGGGAGCCCAATGCAGGACTCGATCCCAGGACCCTGAAACCATTACCTGAGCCAAAGGCAGATGTCTAACCTACTGAGCCACCCGGGCATCCCTATTTTTCAAACTTCTTCGCCTGTTCCTAGGATTTAAAAAACTTGGCATTCCCCTAATAATTTCCCTCCAGCTAACATTAGCACATTGTTGGTGAGAGAAAGGTAACTCCACTGTCCCCCCCCACGTTGGTGTCAGGAAAGCAGGTACCAGACTCAGGAGGACTGCTTCAGATTCTTTAACTTCCCCATGGCAGCATTCCAAAGACCTCCTCCCAGGATCCATCACACAGTTCACCTTCTTTTTCTCTTTCCAACTCTCCCATTAATCCTTAATAACTTAAAAGTTACATATATGTGATCCAAAATTTTAGAGTTATAGAATTGGTTTGTTTTTTATGTATTCCAGTCTTTGTGTGAGATTCTCTATCCTATCATGTATTTTATTGACAATTTTAATTACTGTTTGTTTTTTTAAAGATTTTATTTATTTATTTGACAGAGAGACAGAGACACATCACAAGTAGGCAGAGAGGCAGGCAGAGAGAGAGGGGGTAAGCAGGCTCCCCACTGAGCATAGAGCCTGACATGGGGCTTGATCTCAGGACCCTGAGATCATGATCTGAGTTGAAGACAGAGGCTTAACCCACTGAGCCACCCAGGTGCCCCTTAATTACTGTTTCTTAAAGCCTGTGGTTGATCATTTTAACACTTAAGTCATCTGTAAGTGCATTTCTATTATCTGCTTTTTCTCTTGGTTCTGCCTAATCTTTTTTTTATTAAATATTGGGCATTGTGTAAAAATATTGTAGAGGCTTTGATGAAGTTATCTTTCTCCAGAGACGGCTCACCTAACTTTCAGTAGTTAACTAGAGTAAGGACAAATTATCTTAATCTGTTTAAGAGCTAAGCTGACTTGGGGCTGGGTTGCAGTTTTTGGAGGCTCTCTTGGCTGGGGGAACAAGGGAGGCTGTAATCAAGCTAGTAACTCTGTCCCCAAGTCACGATTCCTATTTTGACCCCATCTGCCTGAAGAAGCAGTGTTCTGTTCAAGTGATACAAAGGAATACATATAGATTAGTAGTTGTCCATTTTCACCTCTTCTTATTACTGTGGTTTTTAGGAAAACGGATATGGAAATAGGTCCTTAGGGCAACCTCAGTTAATGGCTCTGGCTTTCCAAAACCTGTCGTTCCGAAACTCTAAGAAACTTGTAAGGGAAATACACTAAAAAGAGCAGTACCAGCCCCTTTAAAAACACACAAAACAAACACCAAAAAACAAAACCCTGTGAATGTAGCATCCCAATGCATTAAGTCTACATTTAATAATAATTTTGTAAAAGAAAAACAATCACATCCTGAGATATTCTGATGTCTAATTAATTCAAGGCAGGACTGAATGGCAAGCATCAAGAGAAAGGGGCCAGGATAGAGAACAGATGCTATCTGAAGAGTGACCCTGGCAAATTTTCTCTAAAATCCCACAGGTATATTCTGTGAACATTTATAAGCCTTCTTGGTTTCAAGATGATGGGCACAAAGAGGGGAGAAGACCTGGCAGGCAAATTATAGAGTCTCATCTAAAACTAGAAACCAGGCTGCCTCATCTGATGTGGTCCTTTAAGCATAACCTACAATAGACATAAACAGACAAAACCTTTCCTTATTTAAGTCACTTTTTTGGTACATATTTGGGCCCCAAACAATAAAAATGTCATTTAAAAGTAACCCTTGTGGTAATTTTTGGCTGAAGGAAGTACAACTTCACTGAGTGTTATATGTAAGTGGTGAGTTACTAAATTCTACTCCTGAAACCAATATTATATTACATGTTAACTAAATAGGATTTCAATAAAACTTGAAACATGGAATGAATGAATGAATGAATAGGAAGCACAATTTGATTTAACCAGAATAAACTTTGTAATTATATACTATTTTCCATGTAATTGTCAATTAGGGTGAATGACATGAAACAAAAAGAGAAAAGTGCTGAAGCTTATATTGCATTTTTTCAACTGTTTATTTTCAGGAGATATTTATAGGTGGCTTCTAGCATGTATATTTGCACATTTATTAAAGTTTAGAGTAATTGATAAATTTCTAATTAGATATACTTAAATATGAAAGAAAGAAATCTCTGGGAAAAGTCTCTCTTGTGACTTTTCATTCTTTCTTAATGTATGTATCTATATCTCTCCAAAGGTCTTGCTCCTTGCCCTGCTCCATTCCATCTGGATATTCCCAGGATGAATAATGTCAGTATCAGCAAGAAAGTATGTGCTTCTGTTCTATCTTTTCCATTCCCAGCTGTTGGCCTTAGATAGAGCATCTGAAATAGGAAGGAAAAGCTCTAAGTCCAGCCAGCATGACTCTCTAACTGCTTTGCGTAAAAGTAGAGCTGACAGCACACGCTGAGCCCTTCCTAGACCTTTAGGGCCCAGGATTTTAGAAATTCAGAAGTGCTTTTCTTCTCAGAATATGGGCTCTAACACAAGTCAAAATCTTAGCTAGACACTCAAAAGCTAGTCCTTCCTTTCTTTGCTTCTTGGCTGTTTTGTGATATCTTTTTCCTAAAGCAAAGGTAGAAAGCCCTATCTGTTTGTTCTGGGGGATAGGTAAAAAGGTTCACTACAGTAGGTATCATACCAGTACAACAGCTAAGACCCTTCATAATCTGGCTGAGCCCTCCAATCTGTTTTTAGCCTATTAACTTACTCCTTTTCTTCCTCCACAACCACCTCTGCCTGCCTGCCGACTCACCATTTATCCTGTAGTCCAGCTGTACAGAACAGTTTCCATTTTTCTGAACACTCTGTGCACTTTCCTGCCTCTGTTCTTTGCTTCCATTGTCTCTGCATAAAATGGTTGTCCCCCATCTTATGTGCTCCACTGCTGAAAGCATACCTGGTCTTTAAAGTTCGACTCTTTTATTACTTCTTTGGAGAAGCCTTTTGCCTGTGCCTATCCTGGGTTCTTCCTCTGTGCTTTGCCAGCATGTAGTCCCAACTGTTAAAAAAAAAAAAAAAGAAGAAGAAGAAGAAGAAGAAGCATGTATCATACCATTTTATATTCAACGTTGGGTCTCCCCCACTAGTAGTTAGCTCCCAGAGAACGGAACATTTTTCTCAGCATCTTGGAATCCCATGCTTGGCACAGTGCCTAGCATGTTGGAAGCATTCTATAAATGGTGAATACTTAAATAAATTAAAGAATGAATGGGGGGAAAAGTGGGGAAGTCCGGAGGAGGAATAAATTTAGATAAGGGGGGAGGCATTAATGAATCAGATTGTAGATGTATTAGGTTTGAGGATACCAGTGGGGCGTTCGGGCAGAAATTCTCCATCACCTACATCACATGACGTTCCCGGATTCCCAGTCCTGCGACACGTGTCTTGAAATGATGCCAGCTGGATCTATTCAGGGTCAGGACTGTGTCAGTTAAGGTTGTGGCAGGATAAAGATACCACATTTAAAGTGGGAAAACTGAAGAGGGGTTAATGGACTATTTACAAAGATGTTAAGGGAAATAACGTTTCTTGGTCTTGCACAGGCGAAGAGTGGTTACTGGAATTTATGAGGGCGGAGCCGGAACTGTGGTTCTAGCTATAGCTGTAGGTGAGGCTGCTGGAGAGAAGTTGTGGTCTTTCAGTGGAGGCACGCAGCCACTGCCAGCCTGCAAACACACAGGAGGGAACTTGAGAAATAAATTTCCTGCCCTCTCTTTTCTACCTGCCCCCAACTGAACATCAGTGGGCAAGGGAACCTGTCTAATATTATCCATAGAGGGTCAACCTTCTGGGGGAAGGGGCAGGTAGAAAAGCATGGAGAGTGGATCCTGAGGGCAAACCAAGACTGTCTTGTACACAGGTTATCCAAATCAGCCATCAGAGATGTCGTGCAGCCCTTCTACGTGCTCCCCCTTAATGGAGCATGCCTCTTGGGCATATGCTGTGCAGGGTTTAGGCTGGATTGAGTGGGTGATGAGCTACAAAGCAGGGAATTCAAAGGGATGAATTGAAATCATGATAAATACAGAAGCTAGAAGTCAGAGCTGGCTGCGGAAGTAATACCAAGCATAAGTCTAAGGAGAGAGGCTGTTAGAGGAAGGGATGAAGGAGTTGGAATAAGGAGAGCAGGAATGAGCATGATGTAGAGGGCAGGACTGGTGGAGGCAGCCAGTTCAGGAAGAAAAGCACGAAATTATCATATGGTTTCACTCATATGTGGAGCATGAGAATAACATGGAGGACCACAGGGCGAGGGAGGGAAAACTGAATGGGAAGAAATCAGAGAGGGAGACAAACCATGAGAGACTCTGGACTCTGGGAAAGAAACTAAGGGTTATAGAAGGGGGGACAGGGGTAGCCGAGTGATGTGTATTAAGGAGGGCATGTGTGGTGATGCGCACTGGGTGTTATACACAGCTAACGAATTGTTGAACACTGTGTCAAAAACATTTTGTACTATAAGTTGGCTAATTAGACACTGAATAGATAAATAATAAATAAATAAATGCACAGAAGAGGTGAGTTTGCTACAGGTGAGCTCCTTTTTTTTTTTTTTTAAGATTTATTTATTTGATAGACAGAGATCACAAGTAGGCAGAGAGGCAGGTGGCGGGCAAGGGGGAAGCAGGCTCCCCGCTGAGCAGAGAGCCTGATGTGGGGCTTGATCCCAGGACCCTGGGATCATGACTTGAGCCAAAGGCAGAGGCTTTAACCCACTAAGCCATTGAGGTGTCCCTACAGGTGAGCTCTTAACAGGATCGAGCATCACACCAGGGTGCAGAGGGGGGTGAGCCCGCTAGCCTGATTATGCCAGGCCAGACCCAACACAACTTTTGTTAACCTTCCATTAATTGATTTAAATCACCTCTGCAATTGTTAATTGTCTACTTCCAATCCACCCTACCTCCTCTTATAGCACTGAGTCCAGCCTCCTGCTTCACCAGGGGGATTGAGGTCCTCAGGAGTAGACTTGCTTCTCCTCCACCTCATTACCTCACTTCCTGTCTTTTCTTGCCTTCCTGCTGTCTCAGAGGCAGTGTTACCTTTTTGGTTCTCCTCAGCATTCTGAGCCTTCCCCTCTGTTCTTGATCTCTGTTCTCAGCCCCCCTACGCCCCCTTACCCTGGCAAAGGACTTTTGTCACTTCGGTTGTTTTCTCTCTTTAGCACTTTCATTAACTCTCCTCTACACAAATAAGCACAAGTAGTTAGCCTGAAAAACAAAACCACAAACTGGTCCTGCTTTTCTGGCAACTGTCCTCTCTTTCTTTACCTTACGCACCAGAACTCTAGAAAGATGGCTGCCTCTCAGTCCCACCGCTTACTCTGCATTTAATTCTTGAGTTTTGACTTCTTTGACACTGCTCTGCTGAACTTACTCTCCTAAAGTCTCCAGGGGCCAACTAATCATTGGCTTTTTCTCAGTCTGGGGCTATGGATTGTCTGAGAGATTTATCATGGTGAATGACCTTTGCTTTCTTGAAAATCCTCTCTTCATATCCATCACCTAGTGTCTTCCTGGATCTCTGCCACACCTCTTACACATTCCCCTGCCACACCTCTTACACATTCCCCTGCCTCCTCTGGCCACATTGAGCAAGATGTGGCTCTGCAGGCAGACTTACTGGGTTCAAATCCTGGCTTTGCCATTTTGTCTCTATGCAATGTTGGGCAAGTCAGTGGATCCTACTGTACCTTACTTTCCCAATCTTTTTTTTTTTTAAGATTTTATTTATTTATCTGACAGACAGAGATCACAAGTAGGCAGAGAGGCAGGCAGAGAGAGAGGAGGAAGCAGGCTCCCCACTGAGCAGAGAGCCCGATGCAGGGCTCAATCCCAGGACCCTGGGATCATGACCTGAGCCGAAGGTAGAGGCTTTAACCCACTGAGCCACCCAGGTGCCCTACTTTCCTCATCTTAAACAGAAATGGGAATGGTACTTGCCCTTTGAGTTGTGTGAAGATTTAGTGGCATATTGAACATAGGGCACTTTGTAGACTGCCGGGCTTGTAATAAACGCTCAGAGTTAGCTGTCACCTAACTTGTCTCCCTTGTCTCATGTATTTTCTTCTACCAAGGGTACCTACAGGTCATTTCCTGGACTTTCTCTATGGTTTCCTATCTTACTCACATTATTGCCTTCCCTGGAAGCCCCCCCTCATCATACTGAAATCCTTTGACTTCCTTAAATGCCACCTTTTCTATGAAGCCCTCTCATGTCACTGAAGCCAAAGCTGATTTGTCCTCCAGTGAAATCTCTCCTTTGCTCATTCTTCTTGCACATTATGCTTTTAAAAATATAGTTATTTAATTCTGTGATTTATCTTCCTTACAAGATTCTAAGTTCTTTGATGGCAAAAAAACACCTAGTCAGTGTTGAATACTAAATGGTCATAATTGGATTAATATGGGACCATGTATCGTAATCCAGTGAGGATAGCATTATATTAGATTCAGTGGAAATGTCTTTTTTTTTTTTAAGATTTTATTTAATTATTTGACAAAGAGAGACACAGCCAGAGAGGGAACACAAACAGAGGGAGAGGGAGAGGAAGAAGCATGCTTCCTGCTGAGCAGGGAGCCCAATGCAGGGCTCGATCCTGGGATCATGACCTGAACCAAAGTCAGAGGCTTAATGACTGAGCCACTCAGTCGCCCCAGATTCAGTGGAAATATCTTTACAGGCTATCTATATGATCTAAAGAGACTACTGAATAGAGTCCACTTAGAAGATTCTGAAATAAATTACATGGGAACAGCAAAAGAAAGAGCAGATAGATGCTTCATGTGTTTAATGAATATAAAACCCTGGGAAAAGTATATAGGAAGCTGAAGGTTGTAACCTTAGAAAACTATTTGATTTTAATGTACACAAGAATAAAATGCTGAGTCAGAGGGGTTTAGGGATTAATTAGGAAAAAAAAAAGAAAGTTTGTATATATTCCATCCATGCCTGTCCTCAGAAACTCAGTAAACAAGCAAGAGGGTTCAAATTAAGCTCAAGAGGGGAAAAAGGAAGAGATGTTGGAACAGATCTGCCACAAAGTTGGTCTTCATTAAATATGAGTGGACAAATAAGGAATGAATTTATCAAGGTAAAATTATATTGATTTAAGATCACCATATTGCACCAAGTAGATTGAACTTAATTTGCCTATGTGACTTTGACAGTAAACACTTCTCACTCTGCTAATATTTGTCACCAATGTACATTTTCTCCCGCCGTACTCTCCCTTATCGTGGGCCCTATTCAAGATACAGGTGCTTCTTAGCTAGTTACTAACTTGGCAACCCACACTTCATCCTTTTATCCTTTATTTAGAATAGAGGTTGAGGGGCACCTGGGTGGCTCATTGGGTTAAGCCTCTGCCTTCAGCTCAGGTCATGATCTCAGGGTCCTGGGATCGAGGCCCACATCCGGCTCTCTGCTCAACAGGGAGCCTGCTTCCCCCTCTCTCTCTGCCTATTTCTGATCTCTCTCTCTCTGTCAAATAAATAAAATCTTAAAAAAAAAAAAAAAGAATAGAGGCTGAGAACTTTTGTGAGGAAGAATAGAAAATGAATCGTTACTGTTCCAAAACCCCGGCCTTTCTTCTATTTTCCTGGCCCAAATCAGCTTGTTCCCAGACTTGGATAACCCATTCAGAAAAACAAAACCAGCATGGCTTATCAGAACTACCTTTATTGGGGTGAGTTGGTGAGTTTCCATCTTGGGAGGAAAGAAGGCTTACCCCCATCTGAAGTGGCTTATGAGAACATTCTTTACCTATGTATAATAATCTCCTTCATAGAAGTTCTGCAGACAGTTTTCTCCATCTCCTTATTGCCAGTGATATTTAGGGCCCCACACAGATAAGTTCTCCAGGAAACCACCCACATGGTAAGACTGCCCTAACTCAAGTCTCACTCCCCTGAAGAATTAACAATTTCAATAAATGTTACTACATCACATATTTCCTCAAGTCAGAACACCAGGTATCATTCTTATTTCTTCCATCTCTTCCTCAATCACCAAATCAGATCTGCTTCTAAATTTCTAGAATAAATGAATTTTCTTATTTCAAATAACTTGTCCGTATATATTCTCTTGAATTCTTGTGCAGAGAAAGATATCATCTATGTGTGTAATGACCATTTTATTTCTCTCCTTCCAATCACTATGCCTTTTTATCTTTTCCTTGGACATCCAGTAAAATGTTAAATGGAAATAATGATGGCATCTATCTTGTTTCTTCTCAAAAGGAAATGATTGTAATGATTCATCAAGTATAAAATTTTCTCTATGGTTTTGGTAGATACTATTTATCAAGTTAAGGAAGTTCTCATGTGTTTCTAGCCTGTTAAGAGATTTTTTTTTTTTTGAGTCCTATATGTGTCTTATCTTTTACCATTTTTTTCTAAATATCTTGAGATGATCATATTTTTGACTCACATAAATTGGCAAGAATCATGCTTCTCTATTTACTCAGGACATTGTTCTACATTTTTCTTTCTCATATTGCTCTTACCTAGGGTTAGGATCGAGCATATACTTGCCTCATCATATAAGCTGGGGAAATTGACCTTTTTTCCACCCTCATTAGAACAGTTTGTAGAAGATTAAGATTATATGTTTCTTAATAGTTTGCTAGAATTCACTTATAAAACTGACTAGACCTAATACTTATTTTATTTTTAGAAGCAGATTTTGACTTCTTTAATAGCTATAAGCCTAATTAGGGTTTCTTCTTGAGTTTCCTCTGGTTAGTTTGTTTTTCTAGGGATTGTTCCTGAATCCACATTTTCAAATTTATGGACATAAAGTCTCTCTCTTTTTCTCTCTAAATGAATATAATTTACTTCTTTAGTTGCTCTGTATTCTTCAAAAGTATCAATATCATAAAAAAAGAAGTGAAGTCTAAAGAAATGTCACACATTGGAGGAGACTAAGGAAAAATGACAATTAAATGCAACATGGAGGACTGGATAGGATCCTGGAACAAAAACAAACATTAGTGGAAAAGCAAGTGAGATTTGAGTAAGGTTTAAAATTTAGTTAATAATACCGTGATCATACTATCATATGATCTCCCTGATATGAGGAAGTGGAGATGCAACATGGGGGGTTAAGGGGGTAGGAGAAGAATAAATGAAACAAGATGGGATTGGGAGGGAGACAAACCATAAGTGACTCTTAATCTCACAAAACAAACTGAGGGTTGCTGGGGGGAGGGGGTTTGGGAGAAGGGGGTGGGATTATGGACATTGGAGAGGGTATGTGCTTTGGTGAGTGCTGTGAAGTGTGTAAACCTGGCGATTCACAGACCTGTATCCCAGGGGATAAAAATATATGTTTATAAAAAAACATTTTTTTAATTAAAAATTAAAAAAAATAAAACCGTGTCTATGTTAATTTTTTAGTTCTGATCTTTGCACTATAGTTATATAACATGAAGAGAAACTGGGTGAAGGGTATTTGGAAAATTTATTCTTGCAACTTTTCTATAAGCCTAAAATTAGTTTAAAGTAAGAAGTTTAAAAAAGATCATTCTGGTAGCTGTGCAGAATTTAGACTGGGGTGGGGACAAAATGGACACAGAGAAAACAAGCAGACATTCAGGAAATGTGGTTTCGAAGAGTAAAGATGGTAGCAGTAAAGATGAGAAGTGGTTTATTAATTTTTAAAACCATCATACTTCTGTATGATTTTTTGATTGATAATATTATTTATCAATATTGATAAATATTTTTAAATATTTTTTTAAATATTTTTAAAATTGATAAATTTTGCTACTGTTTTATTGATTTTGTTCGTCTTTTTATAAAAGGAACTAAACTTTAAAAAAATACTTGTAATTTTTGCTTTCCTTTACAATACATTACTTTCTGTTCTTTATTTCCTTGGTAGATATTTGTTGAGCTCTTATTATATTCCAAACACTGTTCTACTCACTTGAAATAAGTCAGTAAACAAAACTGACCATGATTCTTATCATTAAGCCCACCAAGTCTTAAGTCAGATGAGCTCAGCAGCGCTCTGTTGTATGAGGGAAATGGTATATCTGGGATAAAGCCCAAGTAGGACCAGAGGGCATAAATAAACTGTATTAGCCAGTTATCCAAATCCACATGTCACCCCCACAGTTGTATCAGTGCCCCTGCTCATAGTTATGGCCATATGGAGAGATCCATATGACCAGCTGAAGGAGGCATAATCTCAAGCTTTGTTTACAGATGAGTTGGGTTGATATGTTCTGTAAGCTGAAAATGAACAGTAGATGCATTATAGTCACATTCAGGAGTGGCTTTGAAAGACAATGGAAAAAGAAAATCTTTCCAGTGGGTGGAAACATGAGAGGTGTACCTGGTTATCTGCTTTATGTTGAAGAAGTGGGCTGAGCTGAGAATACATATAGATTCCTGACCAACAGCCAATGACCTGGCTGTCTGGAAAGGAAATGTACTGGAAAATCAGAGACAAGGAAGTCTGATGTAGAGATATTTGATGGACCTATGGGATTAGGTATGAGGTGTGATGATCTTTGTGTCATATATAATGTCCACCAGAAAGTATCTACCGTGAAAGGGACTCTAAACAACCGAGTAGACAAATAAACTTAGTCAGTTGACATTAGTCAGCCTTCATCATCAGCCACCCAAGAAATGGCTTAATGGGCACATGAATGGAGTGGACATGGCAGTTGAGATGAGGCTACAGACCAGATTTACATACTGCTATCTCTAAATGTATGACCTGTCAGCAATAGAGACCAATATTGAGCTACTGGATATGATACTATTTCTTGAGATCAATCAGCCACCTGGTGGCAAGTCAATTACATTAGGCCTCTTTCCTTCTGGAAGGATAAGCAGCTGGTTTTCATAAGGAGGGATACTTTTCCTGGGTATATTTTGCCTTTACTACCCATAGAGAGATCCTCAGCCAGCATCCTTACCTATGGCCTTATAGAATGCTTGATCCACAGGCATGGGATCTCACACAGTATAGGAGATCCATTTTACATTAAGGATGTGTGGGACTGAACCCCTGCCCATGGGATCCATACACCATATCTCCCAGAAGAAGCAGGCCTCACAGAATTCTGAAACAGTATTCCAGAGGCACAACTGAAGCACCGTCTCAGAGATAATACGCAGAGTCTGGGTATTATCATTTAGGATGCAGTGTATGGGCTAAATTAGAGACCTCTGTATATCACTGTGTTCCCATTAGGAATAATACACAGGTTAGGGAACCAATAGGTGGAAGCATGAATTTCTCCCCTACCCCATTTCTCCCAATGATCCACTGGAGGCCATTGTGCTTCCTGTCCCTACAACTCTGGGATTTGCTGGGTCAGAGACTGTGGTTCTCCAAAAAGGCTCACCTTACCAGGGATCTACTGAACTACAGACTACAGCCATTATCAAAGTACTTTGGATTACTTGTATCTAGAGTAAGCAGAGGTATCACTATCTTGGCAGGCAGTAGAGCTGTTGTTACACAAGGGGGCGGGAAGAATACATGTGGAACTAGGCAATCCACTTGGAGCCTCTTGGAGCTCCCTGGCTCCTTGTAACTGTGAATGGACACAGGTGGCAGCTCCAACCTGAGACGATACCTCAGGAATGAGGGTTGGGTCATACCACCAGGGAAGACACTTAGACCTGCTGAGGTGATAGCTGAGAGTGAGAGAAATTCAGAATGGATAATGGAGGGAGGAGATGATGAGTGCCAGTCATGCCTTGGTAGTAACTCAATAATGCCCCTCCCTCTAAGTTTTCCCTTAAGACTAGAGGCCATGGGAACCATGAAGGAACTGCTCCCCAACTGCTTCCACTTACATGGAAAACAGTGCATAGATCTGTGCAGCTTAAGGGGTGGACTATGGCTTCCATGGAAATGAGCCACTAAGATCTGCTGTGGGGAGAGTAGTTGGCTAACAATCCCTCCATATCTACAACCATGTTCATGCCCAACGTGGCACGTGACTGGCACAGCTGGGGTACTAGTGCAGACTCAATCTTGTAGGTCATGAAATAATTTTAGAGGGAAACTTTGGCTCAAAGACTGTAAACTAGCTGTACCTCCTCCACTACAAAGAGTAAAAAGACCACATCAAGATGGGCAGGAGAGGCAGAGATGTGGTCTCACCAAAAAACCCATCCCTCATGCAATGACTCACAATCAGGAAGTATCTTACAAATAAAGAGTTTTCTACTAAAAGCGAGGGTTCTGTGTTCCAAATCAGGAACCTCAACCCTTGAGACTTGCACCAGAGAGACAAAGCTCCCAAAACATCTGGATTTGAAAACCAATGGGACTTGTGGGCAAGAGAATCATAGGGCTGGAATTTCTATCCTTTTTTTTTTTAATTAAAAGATTTTTTATTGTTTTATATTAGTCACCATTAGTTATTTTTAATTTATTATTATTTTATTTATTTATTTATTTTCAGTGTAACAGAATTCATTGCTTATGTGCCACATGCAGTGGAACCACCTGGTTCCCCAAACCTCCCACCCCCTGCCCCTTCAAAACCCTCAGATTGTTTTTCAGAGTCCACAGTCTCTCATGGTTCACCTCCCCTTCCAGTTTCCCTCAACTCCCTTCTCCTCTCCATCTCCCCATGTCCTCCATGTTATCTGTTATGCTCCACAAATAAGTGAAACCATATGATAGCTGACTCTCTCTGCTTGACTTATTTCACTAAGCATAATCTCTTCCAGTCCCATCCATGTTGCTACAAAAGTTGGGTATTCATCCTTTCTGATGGAGGCATAATATAGTGTATATGGACCACATCTTCCTTATCCATTCGTCCGTTGAAGGACATCTTGGTTCTTTCCACAGTTTGGCGACCGTGGCCATTGCTGCTATAAACATTGGGGTACAGATGGCCCTTCTTTTCACTACATCTGTATCTTTGGGGTAAATACCCAGTAGTGCAATTGCAGGGTCATAGGGAAGTTCTATTTTTAATTTCTTGAGGAATCTCCACACTGTTTTCCAAAGTGGCTGCACCAACTTGCATTCCCACCAACAGTGGAGAAAGGGGAACCCTCAATGTGGTTTTAATTTGAATTTCCCTGATGGCTGGTGATGATGAACATTTTTTCATGTGGTACACCATTAGTTTTTGATAGAGTGTTCCATGATTCATTGCGTGTAATACCCAGGGCTTCCTATAATCTGTGTCCTCCTTCATACCCACCACCAGTCTCACCCATCCCCGTAACACCCTCCCTTCTTTTATTTCTTTTTGTCAGTGTCTTTTTTTTTAATTTTTAATTTTTTAAAATTTATTTACAGCGTAACAGTATTCATTGTTTTTGCACCACACCCAGTGCTCCATGCAATCCATGCCCTCTCCAATACCCACCACCTGGTTCCCACAACCTCCCACCCCCAGCCCCTTCAAAACCCTCAGATTGTTTTTCAGAGTCCATAGTTTCTCATGGTTCACCTCCCCTTCCAATTTCCCTCAACTCCCTTCTCCTCTCTAACTCCTCTTGTCCTCCATGCTATTTGTTATGCTCCACAAATAAATGAAACCATATAATAATTGACTATGCTGAGTGAAATAAGTCAAGCAGAGAGAGTCAATTATCATATGGTTTCACTTATTTGTGGAGCATAACCCCTCTCTTCTAAAACTCTCCATTTGTTTCCCAGAGTCCAGAGTCTCTCATGGTTCATCTCCCACTCCACTTTCTCTCCCTTCATTTTTTCCCTTCTCCTAATTTCCTCCATGCTATTCCTTATGTTCCACAAAGAAATGAAACTATATGATAATTGACTTTCTCTGTTTGACTTATTTCGCTTAGGATAATCTCCTCCAGTCACATCCATGTTGATGCAAAAGTTGGTTATTCATCCTTTCTGATAGCTGAGTAATATTCCATTTTGTATATGGACCACATCTTTATCCTTAAGGGGCTCACTTGCAGACTCATTCATCCCAGGACCCAGATCAAAAGCAGCAGTTTGAAAAGTACCTAGACCATACATAAAGGATATTCATTTGGTGACCTTAAAGTATCTACTGGTGGGGCAGGGGCTGTTAGGACTTCATGGATGGAGACACTGGCACGTACTATTTCTTTTTCTCCCTCCACCTTACTAATGCTGACACGTGACATTTTTGCACTCTCCCTCTAATCTGCTAGCACCACCCCAGCAATCCCCCAGAGTCAGACAGCCAAGTACCCTGTCCCTGTACTGCCCCCGTGGCATTACCTAAGCCAAAAGGCACATATAGGCCATACAGGGGACTCCCCTTGAGCACCTGGCTCTGGTGGCCAAGAAGGACTGTGATTCTGGAACCCATGGGTCTAAAACAATCAGAGACAGTTCTTGCCAGGCCTCTACTCCCAATACACTGCTCAGCAGACAACAGACAACATACTCAAGTCTGTGTATGAGAAAGGCCTAGTTACTTGTCCTTGAGCTTCAGACTGATTTGCATGCTTCAGTATTACCATACATCTAGAGGGTATGGAAATGCTCTCAGGAAATGTAGACTGAGAGACATCATACTTACTCTCTTTTTTGGCCTCACTACAGCTCACTGGTACCTCCCAGAAAGGTTTATAAACTCATCTAGAGCCCTGGTTTTTGAAACTGTTGCCAAGGAGACAACCTCAGATTGTCTGGTCTGGAGGCCAGCAGGGTTTACATTTGCAGTTCCACAGGATATTGCATATTGCATACCTTCAAAGCTGCTTCCTGAGAGTCTAGCTTCCAATCAGCCTGAAACTAGGGGTTGACCGAGATCCCTCCCTCTGGAACATACGGGTCTTGACATTCTCTCAACAAGTGGGACCTGAAAAGAATAAATGAAGATACTTAGACAAATGGCAAAGGTTTCAACAAACAACCAAGAACTAAGACAAGGTTAAACAATAAGATTCATCTACTACACAGGCCACTTCTCAAAGATCAGGTGAGATACCTGTTTCACCTCATACATAGAAATAACACAGAGTTAAGAAAAATGAGGAGACAAAAGAATATATTCCAATCAAATGAACAAGATAAATCTCCAAGAAAAAAAAAATTCAAAGTAATCAATTTAAAATAAAGTACTTTAATGAACCTTGGAACACTGAAAAAAAAAATAAAATAAAATTACCCAAAAAATACGGGTGCCTGGGTGGCTCAGTGGGTTAAGCCGCTGCCTTCGGCTCAGGTCATGATCTCAGAGTCCTGGGATTGAGTCCCGCATCGGGCTCTCTGCTCAGCAGAGAGCCTGCTTTCCTTTCTCTCTCTCTGCCTGCCTCTCCATCTACTTGTGATTTCTCTCTGTCAAATAAATAAATAAAATCTTTAAAAAAAAATTACCCAAAAAATAAATAAATAAAATAAAATAAAATAAAGTACTTTACATCAAATTAATAGATGGACACAGTGAAAATGTTAAGAAAGGGAAACTATAAGAAAGTGCTAAACAGAAGTCACAGAGTTGAGGAATATAATTAATGAACTGAAAAATTAAAGGGGTTCAAAGCAGACTAGATGGAGAAGAAGAAAGAATCAATGATCTGGAACTAAGGGCAGTGGAACTCAAGCAGTGCATCAAAAAGGAAAAAGAATTTTAAAAAAAGAGACAGAGAAGATAAGGGACCTGTGGGACATCAAGTGGGATAACATTCTAATTACAGGGGTCCCAGAAGAGAGAGAGAGAGAAAGGAGCAGAAAAATTATTTGACTAACTACTACCTAAAACCTTTCCTAGCCTGGGGAAGGACACAGATATACAGATCTAGGAAGTTTAAAGAGTTCTAAACAAGATGAACCCAAAGAGACCCATGCCAAGACATTATAATTAAAATGTCAAGAGTTAAAGATTAAGAGAGAATCTTATAAGAAGGAAGAGAAAAACAACTTGTTACATGCAAAAGAACCCCATAAGGTTATCAGCAGATTCTCAGCAAAAACTTTGTCAGCCAGAAAGGAGTCTCATGATATATTCAAAGTGTTGAAGGAAAAAACTCCCATCTAAGAACAGATAAGATTATCATTCAGAACTGAAGGAGAGATAAAGAGCTTTCCAGACACAAGCTAAAGGAGTTTATTCACACTAAACTAGCCTTACAAGGAATATTAAAGGGACTTACTTAAGCTAAAAAGAAATGGCACTCAAGTAGTAACAAGAAAAAAAAATGTGAAAGACCTCATTAGCAAAGGTAAATATATAGTAAAGGTAGTGGGTTAATCACTTATAAAGCAAATATGAAAGTTATAAGGCAAAAGTAGTAAAAATAAATATGACTACAATAATTAAAGGATACAAAAAAATAAAAGGATGTAAAACGTGACTTCAAAAACAAACGAAAAGGGGAGAATAAAAATGTAGAGTTTTAGAATGCATTCAAACTTGACTTGCTATCAACTTAAAATAGACCATTATATATATGGACTGTTATATGTAGATCGCATGGTAACCACAAAGCAAAAGTTTATGGTAGATACACAAAAGATAATGAGAAAGGAATCTAAGTATAGCACTATAGAAAGTCATAAAACCAAAAGGTAGAAGACAAGTGAAGAAGAAAGCAGATAGGAACTATAAAACAGCCAGAAAACAATTAACAAAATGGCAGTATGTACATACCTACCACTAATTACTTTAAATGTAAAGGGATTAAATTCTCTGATCAAAAGGCATAAAGGGACTGAATAGATAAAACAAAGCAAAACACGAGACCCATCTATATACTGACTTCAAGAGAATCACTTCAGATGTATGGACACACACATACTAAAAGTGAAGGGATGAAAAAAAGATGTTTCATGCAAATGAAAATCAAAAGAAAGCTGGGATACCTATACTTACATCAGACAAAGTAGACTTTAAAACAAAGACTATAATAAAAGACAAATATAGGAATTATATAATGATAAAGAGATAAATCCATCAAGAAGATATAACATTTGTAAATATTTGTGCACCCAACTTAAGGGCATAGGCAAATATTAACAGAGCTAAAGGAAAAATTGATAGCAATACAATAATAGTATGGGACCTTAATACCCCACTTACATCAATGAATACATCATCCAGACAGAAAGTCAATAAGGAAACATTGGCTTTCAATGACACATTAAACCAGATGGATTTAATAGATATGGCACTAAGGAACATTCCATCCAAAACCACCAGAATACACATTCTTTTCAAGTGCATATGGAACATTCTTCAGGATAGATCACATGTTAAGCCACAAAACAAGTCTGAATAAATCTGAGAAAATTAGAATCCTATCAAGCATCTTTCCCAGCTCCAACAGTATGAAGCTAGACGTCAATCTCAAGAAGAAAATTGGAAAAATCACAAATATGTGAAGATTAAACAACATGATACTAAACAATCAATGGGTCAATGAAGAAATCAAAGGAGAAATCTAAAAATGTCTTGAGACAAATGAAAATGAAAATACCATATGCCAAAATCTATAAATGCAGCACAAGCAGTTCTAATAGGAAAGTTTATAGCAACACAGAAAAGCCAGAAAAATCTCAAAGGAAGCCCAAAGTTAGAAGAAAGAAAATAATAACAAAACAGAAACAGATGAAATAGAGACTAAAAATACAGTAGAAAAAGTTAGTGAAGCTGAGGGCTGTTCTTTGAAAAGATAAGACACACTGACAAACTTTACCTAGACTTTTTAAGAAAAAAGGGGAAAAGGATCAAATAACTACAATCAGAAATGAAGAGAAGTGACAACAAAGAAGTACAAAGTATTATCAAACAACTGTGAACAATTTTATGTCAACACATTTGACAACATAGAAGAAATGAATAAATCCCTAGAAACATAAAATCTTCTAGGACTGATTCATGAAGAAATAGAATCTAAGGAGGGCATGTATTGCACCGAGCACTGGGTGTTATACATAAACAATGAAATCTTGGCACATTACGTCAAAAACTAATGACAAACTGTATGGTCACTAACATAACACAATAAAAAATAAATAAATGGATTGATTACTAGTAAGGAGATTGAATAGTAATTTAAAAGAAAATTTCCAACGAAAAAACCAGGACCAGATGTCTTCCCAGGTGAATTCTATCAAACGTTCAAAGAGTATTTAAAAACCGCTCCTTCTGAAATCCTTCCAAAAAGTTGAAGAGGAAGAAATACCCCGAACTTATTTTGTGGCCAGCATTGCCCTCATACCAAAACCAGACAAGGACACTACATACATACATACATACATGGCCAATATCCCTCATGAACACAGATGCAAAAATACTCAACAAAATATAGTAAACCCAGGGGCGCCTAGGTGGCTCAGTGGGTTAAGCCTCTGCCTTGGGCTTGGATCATGATCTTAGGGTTCTGGGATTGAGCCCCCGTCAGGCTCTCTGCTGGGCGGGGAGCCTGCTTCCCCCTCTTTCTCTGCCTACCTGTGATATCTCTCTCTCTCTTTCTGTCAAATAAATAAATAAAATATTTTTAAAAATGTAGTAAATCCAGTTCAATAATACACTAAAAATTCATACGCCACAATCAAGTGAAATTTATTGCAGGAATACAAGGATGGTTTAACATGCACAAATCTATGTGATAAACCACATTCACAAAATAAAGGATAAAAATCATGTGATCATCTTAATAAATGCAGAAAAAGCATTTGATAAAATTCCGCATTCGTTTATGATAAAAACTCTCAACAACCTAAATGTCCATTGGTGGATAAAGAAGACACACACTCACACTCATGCACACATGTGGATGCACACACACACACACAAACACATATACCCAGAATATACACAGAATGGAATTCTACTCAGCCATAAAAATAATGAAATCTTGCCATTTGGGAAAACATGGATGAATCTTGAGAATATTACGCCAAGTGAAATAAGTCAGAGAAAGACAAATACCATTTCACTTATATGTGGAATCTAAAGAATAAAACAAATGAACAAACAAAACAAAAACTCTTAGATACAGAGAACAGACTGGTGGTTGCCAGAGAGTAGGAGGGTTGTGGGGTGGGCATAATGGATAAAGGAGATCAAGAGTTACCAACTTCCAGCTGTAAAATAAATATAGAGATAAAATGCAGAGCATGGCAACAATAGTCAGTAATATTGTATTGCCAATTTGAGAGATGCTAAGAAAGTATATCTTAAAAGCTCCCATCACAAGAAAAAAGAACTGTGTAACTTTGTGTGGTGACAGATGGCAATGAGACTTACTGTGGTGATTATTTTGAAATGTATACAAATATCAAATCATTATGTTGGACACCTGAAATTAATATAATGTGTGTCAAATACACTTTAATTTTAAAAATAATAAAATTAAATATTGAAAAAGAAGAGACAATGAGAAGATGAGAGTTGGAGATGCTGGGTATAGACAACTTTTTTGAGGAGATATTTTGCAATGGGGAACTGAGAAATGGTTTTCAGTAGCCTGCCAGGGAACTGAGGTCAAAGGAAGGGCTCGTGTAGTGTAAGAAATCACAGTGTATTCGTATGCTGATAGGAATGATCCAGTCAAGATAAAAAATTGATGGTGTAGGGGTACCTGGGTGGCTCTGTCATTTAAGCGTTAGACTCTTGATCTCAGCTCAGGTCTTGATCTCAGGGTTATGAGTTCAAGCCCCACACTGGGCTCCAAGCTGGATGTGAAGCCTACCAAAAAAAACAAAACAAAACAACAACAACAACAACAACAACAAAAAGGATGGTGTAAGCAGAGAGTGAAGCTAGAAGGAGTGGGGTCTTTGAGTAGGTAAGAACGGATGAGGTCACTGAGGTCACTGACAGGGAATCTCTTCAAAAGTCTTTGCTCCAACTCCCTGCTTCTCCCACGCCCAAGCCTTGCCTGGGGTCAGTTAAACCAGTCCCTGAAATAGAAGGACACAGTTTCCCACCCTTCCACAGAGACTATTGCATTAGCTCAGGCACTGTCCACTCCAGTTTTCAGTTCCCTCTCCATGTTTGGTGTCTAGGGATTTCACTCTGCTGCTTGTGATTTTGACTGTGCTTTCAAACCATTTTTTTAAACTTCAATGTCTTTCATGGCTTTATATTTGGAATTTTGCCCCTGGCTATCTCAGCCTACCATCTTACTGGAAATGAGAATGCCCTAGAGTGATCTGTCTCAAGTATGAAGCTGTCTAGGCCATATGTAAAATCCTTTGCTAATTTACAATTACCATCAGAATGAAATCCGGGTTTCTTATGATAACCCAGAACACCTGTCACTCCTTTCTGGACTTGTAGCTCTCCATCTCTGCAGCCTCAGGGGACACCAGCGTCCTTGGACCCACTTTGCTCTCTCCAATAGACCCTTGTCTTTGCATATGCTGCTCTCCTAACTGGAAAGGCACATCTCTTTCATATGTGTCATGTTTGCTTATGCTTTTTGGATGCATTTCAGCTGTTGCTTTTGAGGCGTCTTTGCAACTCCTTTTATCCCCAAGAGTGTTTTAAATGCCTGTCTCATGTGCTCCGTCAGCCAGCGTTTAGCTCCTAAAAAGCTTTCCACTCTGGGCATTATGGTACATTTTTATTTTGTGATCCAGTCAGCTCCCGGCTGCCTCCAGAACTCCTAGTGCTTCTATATGTTCATCCCTAATAGCTTGGTAAATATTTGTGTTGGTTTTTGTCTTGGGTGCAGTACAGTTTTCAATACGAGTTACAGAAGTTCTCAAAATAGATTTGACTTACTGTAAAGAAAAACATATCTTAACTATTAATGTAAAAAATGTTATCTTATTGATGGCTACAACTTTTATACACCACTGGTACAGCACAGAGAAATACAGACTCCCACAATTATTTACATATGTTTATAGGCAATGTATCTTTCTTCCTTTGTGAGAAGTCTGTTTGTATCCTTTTCTCAGTTTTAATTGCCATGTTGATATTGTTCATATTTACTTGTAAATGCACTTTGTAACTAAAGGCATTTCCTTATGAGAAACCTTTGTTTCTGGTAGACATATCCAAGTGTTTTTCTAGGTTTATTGAGCTTTCTTAACAGTGTCTTCTTCCGTGCCAGTGGTCAAATATGGCTCTTTTCCTTTTTTGGCTTCTGACCTTGGTGTCATTCTTGGAATATCCTTCAGACTAAGATTGTGAAACCGTTCAAAATTTAATATAGTGCCTTGTTTGTATGGATGTATGTGTTTATTTATTTTTACATTTCAGATTTTAGTTCACCTAATTTTTTTTTTAGTGTTGTGAGAAAGTAATCTAACTTTGCTTTTTCCTCCAGGTTTAGCTAATTGCTCCAATGTCATTTCTCAGTTAACAGTTTTAACTGTTAATGATTTGCAGTGACAGCTCTAACATATTTTCAGTAAGAGCTCAGAGTCTGTGGTCAGAGAGGTCTGTGTTTGCACGGTAACCGCCTCTTCCCTGCTGCTGTGGGGATTCATGGAGACAGTTTATGTGCAGCACTGACACCATAGGGACATTGACTAATGTCATTATGTTGGGCATCATTTTGACTTAGGAGCATAGCAGGATTCATAGATTTTTGGGGATGCTCTATTCTATTCTGTTGATCTGCTCATTTATACCAGGACAGTACTGCTTTAATTTCATGCAGTTTCATATAATGTTTTAATCTCTAATGGGTAAAATCTCCTGTGTGAACTTTAACGTTTTGTAAATAATGTTTAAAGTCTTTTGATTGCACATATAATAATACTTATCATTGCTCCTTTTTCCAAGTCATTAATTATTTAAAAAGCACTAAAATCTTTTTAGTATTCTTGGGTTTAGCATTTAGCATTTAGTATTTTTAATATTTTTGGGTTTAGCATTTAGGATTTTAGTATTTAAAATGTAAAAAAGAAGTTGCTGTGGCTGATATCGAAGAGGTTACTGCCTATGTTCTCCAGTAGGATTCTGATGGATTCCTGTCTCACGTTGAGGTCTTTTGTCCATTTCGAGTTTATCTTTGTGTACGGTATAAGAGAATGGTCGAGTTTCATTCTTCTACATATAGCTGTTCAGTTTTCCCAGCACCATTTATTGAAGAGACTGTCTTTTTTCCACTGTATATTTTTTCCTGTTTTGTCAAAGATTTTTGCCCATAGAGTTGAGGATCCATATCTGGGCTCTCCACTCTGTTCCACTGGTCTATGTGTCTGTTTTTATGCCAGTACCATGCTGTCTTGGTGATCACAGCTTTGAAGTAAAGCTTGAAATCAGGTAACGTGATGCCCCCAGTTTTTTTTTTTTTTTCAACATTTCCTTAGCGATTCAGGATCTCTTCTGATTCCATACAAATTTTTAGATTATTTGCTCCAGCTCTTTGAATGGAGAGGCATTAAAAGTATAGATTTCTCTAGGCAGTATAGACATTTTAACAATGTTTATTCTTCCGATCCAAGAGATATGTCTCCAAAGGCAAAGGAAACAAAAGCGAAGATGAACTTTTGGGACTTCATCAAGATCAAAAGCTTCTGCACAGCAAAGGAAACAGTCAACAAAACAAAAAGGCAATCCACGGAATGGGAGAAGATATTTGCAAATGACAGTATAGACAAAAGGTTGATATCCAGGATCTATAAAGAACTCCTCAAACTCAATACACACAAAACAGACAATCATATTAAAAAATGGGCAGAAGATACGAACAGAAACTTCTCCAGTGAAGGCATACAAATGGCTATCACATGAAAAAATGTTCATCATCACTAGCCCTCAGGGAGATTCAAATTAAAACCACATTGAGATACCACCTTACACCAGTTAGAATGGCCAAAATTAGCAAGACAGGAAACAACATGTGTTGGAGAGGATGTGGAGAAAGGGGAACCTTCTTACACTGTTGGTGGGAATGCAAGCTGGTGCAGCCACTTTGGAAAACAGTGTGGAGATTCCTCAAGAAATTAAAAATAGAAATTCCCTATGACCCTGCAATTGCACTCCTGGGTATTTACCCCAGATGTAGTAAAAAGAAGGGCCATCTGTACCCCAATGTTTATAGCAGCAATGGCCACGGTCGCCAAACTGTGAAAAGAGCCAAGATGCCCTTCAACGGACGAATAGATAAGGAAGATGTGGTCCATATACACTACGGAGTATTAAGCCTCCATCAGAAAGGATGAATACCCAACATTTGTAGCAACATGGATGGGACTGGAAGAGATTATGCTGAGTGAAATAAGTCAAGGAGAGAGAGTCAATTATCATATGGTTTCACTTATTTGTGGAGCATAACAAATAGCATGGAGGACAAGGGGAGATAGAGAGGAGAAGGGAATTGAGGAAAATTGGAAGGGGAAATGAACCATGAGAGACTATGGACTCTGAAAAACAATCAGGATTTTGAAGGGGCAGGGGGTGGGAGGTTTGGGGAACCAGGTGGTGGGTATTGGAGAGGGCACGGATTGCGTGGAGCACTGGGTCTGGTGCAAAAACAATGAATACTGTTACGCTAGAAAGAAATAATTTAAAAATGTAAAAAGGGATTATAGATAATATATTTAATAGAAAAAGTTGAATGGTTTAGGGGTATTACATTGGCTGGTTGCATCATGAAGAAGAAATTTACTGTTTTTCATTGCTACTGAGAACCAAAGGAGCATATATGTCTAAATTGCAACATGGGTTTCAGTTAAAGTGTTTTGGTTTGGGTTTTTTGTTTGTTTATAGGTTTGGGTTTTTTTGTTTTGGTTTTGGTTTGTTTCTTGTGGGGTTCTTTTGGTTTTCTTGTTTGTTTGTTTGTTTGTTTGTTTGTTTTTAATATAAGTCTGACTTGGGAATGAAGCATACTTCCAAAGAAAATGTTGAATCCTGTTGTGGGAATTTTTTTTTTTTAATTGTCTGATGCTTCTTTCTCTTGCTCATGCTTGATTCTTATCCTGCTGGGGGGAAAGGAATGAAAACCAGCTGATTGCTTGAGGGGCTTTCCAACTTTATGATTACATGAATATTAACATTTACTGCAGACTATTTGGTATTTGGGGAGTTTCCAGGCATGTTAGACACCCAAATACTGGTATCCTCACCAGAATCGCACTTAAGCCCACGGTTTTGCACAATACTGTATGTCTCTTAGAACACTTTTCTTTTGTTCTGATGTCTTCCTTGCCCTGTCATTAGTATTTCAAGCATACCACCAAGTTATTATCTCTTCACATTTTCTCCTAAAATACATCTTTTCCCTTGTTTGTTTTCTGCACATAGATGATGGGACAGGAAGCCGCAGGAAATGATCCCTTACTGACCACTGTCATTTAATGTTCTGTGGTTTCTTTTGTCACAGTTTTTTTTTTTGTTTTTAAATTTCACACTTACACTAATTTTCTTGGTGCTCCTCCCAGCCTAATGCTTATTACTACTGCAAGCTTTACATTTGAGGAAATTGCAGAATATCACCAGTGACCTGGAGGCAGAGAAATAGTGGAGACTCATGGCATTGCAGTTTCTAGAAAGGTTTTAGTTTCCAGTTCCAGTTCCAGTTTTATTGTTGAGCAGGTTGATCAAGAGGACATGATCACCAGTTGAACCTTGAGCAGGACCCAGACAATTGGAGGCGCGCCCCCCACCCCCTGCCACCCCAGCCACCCCCACGACCCTGGTCTTAGAAGATATGGTCTACCCATTGTTCCTACAGAGGGGATTGTTCCAAGAACATAGACCTGAGACAGCAATTTTCTGCCAAGACTATCTGCATGGTATACATGAATGAATGCAGGTAAACATCTTTATAAACTTTTAAGTTTTGGGCAGTGAGTGTTGAGATCTACTGATCTCGTGGTGACCCAAGACAAGTCTTGTAAGTAAGTTCCCTTGTTTATTAAACTCGCCACCTGCCAAGCTGGAGAGCTCTGTCTTTCTTTGTTCTTGCCTTGCCATCTGTGTATGGGTCCAGTATGTGAACCAACAGTTGGTGAGCCAGGCAGAAGACTGAAGAAATGGGTCTTGAGAAAGAAGCCACCATGAAGGATATCCTGAGTGAGCCATTGACCTCTCTGTGGGAGGAGTGGCTTGTATGTTAGATGCTTATGGACAGCTGCACAAGTACAGAACACCCCCCCCACCCCCCAAGGCAGGCTGCTTTCACGAGTTTTGTTGAGAAACAGCACTTAGCACGCTCTGCCCAAGAAGGGAGGCAAATGGCTTCTGCAGGGCACTGGGCCCTGCTGGGGGGCAGCTCAGCCACTCATGCCCAGCTCTATGCTGAATCTCAATTAGAAAGTTGGAAAGAGAACTGAGGTTAGAGAAAGATATGCAATTATCTGCTACTCTGTTAGCTTCAGAGCCAGCAGACAAGGTCAGAGAGCAGGACAATATGTTGGAGACCTGAGTGTGCCATTTTGCAAAGCTATGAGGGCACCGGCTGCCACAGATTAAGCTCTGAGTGCTTGAGACCAAGTCTGATTAGAACACTAAGAGGTGGAATCTCTGGAAAAGTGAGGAGAGCAAAGGAGAGAGTGTTGTTATCAAAATGGATGGAGTGCTCCATGCCATCCCAACCCCCAGTACAAAGAAAAATTATGAATAACAATTGCCCTAGACTTCTGATGATGGAGAAACATACCCCAGAACTCCTAGGAGAAAATTTGCATTCTTACTCTGTCTTTTCAGTTGTCTGTAAATTTCATCATATAAACATCCTAGAAGATAAGTAAAACAATGCCCACAGAAACTGATGGGGAAGGGGGGAGAACGGGACTTTGTAAAATACAGACTGCTTCCTTGTCCAGAAACCGAGTCCACAGCTCCATAAGATTATTCGTCAAGAACAAATTCAAATCTTAAAAGTCTTCCCCACATATATTAGTAAAAACCTTTAGCCATGTGAGTGAGTAGCGGACTCATGGATAAAGTTTTGGAGTGAGAGCTGCAGGGTCTCTTTTTGTGTCTGTCTGTATATTTATGTCTGTCTGCGGACACATGTGATGTTTCTTTGCCTCCCGTGGGTATTGCCCAAATTATTTTGTAAAAGAGCTCTATTTAATTGGCATCAACAAAAATAAGCTTTAATATCATAGTATACTTATGGAAAATTGAAACTTAATTTTCTTTCCTCTGCTATAAGGACAAGGTTTTCCTGGACTATTGGTCAGTTCTTGATGGGATTGTGAAAGGGTTTCCTTTATCTTTTAATTAGTCTGCTTAGAAAACAAAGATTTTGTGTTTTATGAAAATAATTTTCTGTGCTTCATGTTGTCTTTATTAGGTATTCGATTACTTAAGAGTCTTCTCTATTAAAAGAGCAAAGTTTTCTCTTATTGTTTTTTTAACCACAGTGTAACTTCCTGTATTTGTATTTGAGGTCTTTGTCATTTTGGTTAAATAGATAACTAATTATTGTTTCACAGTGACTCAGGATCCTATTTCATCAAGTGTTTTAAAACCTTTTGGTATTTTTGATAAGCTTCCTAAAAACAAAATTTTCTTACTGAAGTCTTGTTGATCTTGAACTTACTTCGGGATTATCCAGAGGGTTCCTGGAAAATCTCATAAGATGTGTTCTTTCGCCTTATAAAAGAGAGATACTAAACCAATTAAGCTTATTTGATATGTTAAATTACATGGGAAACATGACCAAATAAGAAGTGATGCTAAACTTTCTTTAGGGTATATTTTATGACATCCCTAAAAATCTGATATGTCTTGATATAATTTTGTCAGCCATAATTTTAAAATGTGTGCCACACTAATGATACTAAATTTGGCTAACTGCATTTTTAAAAAAAATATTTTAAGTAAGTAAAATCCTCTCAATGCAGGAAAAGCATTTGACAAAATACAGCATTCTTTCCTGATTAAAACTCTTCAGAGTGTAGGGATAGAGGGAACATTCCTCAATTTCAAAAAAAACCCTCTATGAAAAGCCTGCAGTGAATATCAGTCTCAATGGGGAAAAGCTGAGAGCATTTCCCTTAAGATTAGGAATATGACAAGGATGCCCACTGTCACCAGTATTGTTCAGCATAGTATTGGAAGTCCTAGCTACAGTAATGAGACAACAAAAAGAAATAAAAGATATTCAAATTGCCAAAGAAGTGAAATTCTCTCTCTTTACAGATGACATGATACTTTATGTGGAAAACCCAAAAGACTCCACCCCCAAATTTCTAGAACTCTTACAGAAATTTAGTCATGTGGCAGGATAAAAAAATCAATGCACAGAAATCAGTTGCTTTCTTACACACTGAAATGTAACTATAGAAAGAAATTAGAGCATCAATTCCATTTATAGTAGCACCAAAATCTTTAAGATACCTTGGAACAAACCTAACCAAAGAGATAAAATAAAAAATCTATACTCTCAGAACTACAGAACACTTATGAAGAAAATTGAAGAAAACACAAAAAGATGGAAAAACATTCCATGCTCATGGACTGGAAAAATAAACATTGTTAAACAATGTCGATGCTTCCCAGAGCAATCTATACTTTTAATACCATCTTGATTAAAATACCAATGGCATTTTTCAAAGTGCTGAAACAAACAATCCTAAAATTTGTATGGAACCAGAAAGGACCCTGAATTGCCAAGGAAATGTTGAAAAAGAAAAATAAAGCTGGGGCCATCACGTTGCTTGATTTCGAGCTATATTACAAAGCTGTGATCACCAAGACAGCATGGTACTGGCACAAAAACAAACATATAGACCAGTGAAACAGAATAGAGAGCCCAGGTATGGATCTGCAACTCTATGGTCAACTAATCTTTGACAAAGCAGGTATAAATATCCAGTGGAAAAAAGACTGTCTCTTCAGTAAATGGTGCTGGAAAAATTGGATAGCTATATCCAATTCAGAAGCTATATAGCTAGATAGATATAGCTATATAGCTAGATAGCTATATCCAGTCAAGAAGAATGAATCTTGACCATTCTCTTACACGAGACACAAAGGTAAATTCTAAATAGATGAAAGACCTCAATGTGAGACAGGAACCCATCAAAATCCTAGAGGAGAACATAGGCAGTAACCTGTTCAACATCGGCCACAGCAACTTCTTGCAAAACATGTCTCCAAAGGAAAGGGAAACAAAAGCAAAAATGAACTATCAGGATTTCATCAAGATTAAAAGCTTCTGCACAGCTAAGGAATTGGTCAACAAAACTAATAGACAACCCACAGAATGGAAAAGATTTGCAAATGACACTACAGATAAAGGGCGGGTATCCAAGATCTTTAAAGAATTTATCAAACTCAAAAAACAAATAATCAAGTCAGAAAATGGGCAGAAGACATGAACAGACACTTACCCAAACAAGACATACAAATGGTTAACAGATGCATAAAATAATGCTCACCATCATTAGCCATCAGGGAAATTCAAATCAAAACCACACTGCAATACTACCTTATACCAGTCAAAATGGCAAATTTAACAAGACAGGAAACAACAAGTGTTGGAGAGATTGTCGAGAAAGGGTTAACAGTCTTACACTGTTGGTGGGAATGCAAGTTGGTGCAGCCACTTTGGAAAACAGTGTGAAGTTTCCTCAAAAACTTAAAATAGAGCTCTCCGATGACACGGCAATTGTTTTCCTGAGTATTTACCCCAAAGATACAAATGTAGTGAAAGGAAGGGCCATATGCACCCCAATATTCATAGCAGCAATGTACACAATAGCCAAACTGTGGAGAGAGCAGAGATGCCCTTCAACAGACGAATGGACAAAGAAGATGTGGTTCATGTATACCATGGAGTATTACTCAGCCATCAGAAAGGGTGAATACCCAAATTTTGCATCAACATGGATGGAACTGGAGGAGATTATGCTGAGTGAAATAAGTCAAGCAGAGAAAGACAATTATATGATTTCACTTATTTGTGGAACATAAGGAATAGTGTAAAGGACATTAGGAGAAGGAAGGGAAAAATGAAGGGGGGAGATCAGAGAGGAAGATAAACCATTGAAGACTATGGACTCCAGAAATCAAACTGAGGGTTTTAGAAGGGAAGGCAGTGGGGGGATGGGTGAGACCAGTGATGGGTATTAAGGAGGGCACATGTTATGAGCAGTGGGTATCATACGCAAACAATGAATCATGGAACACTACATCAAAACCTAATTATGTACTGTATGGTGACTAACATAACAATAAAAAAATTTTTTTAATAAAAATTTAAAAAAATTATTAAAATAAATAAATAAAATAAAATAAATTTAATAAAATAAATTTATTAAAAATTTATTTTTAATAAAAATTTAAAAAATAAGTAAACTAAATAAATAAAATTTATGTCACAGAAATAGCCAGATTTCCCTGCTAACTGCATTATAACGAACTCTTATCAGACCTCTAAACATGGCTCTTTTAAAGCCTTTTTTCACTTACAGACATTTATTGTTTTACTCTGACACTTACAAAAGTGTTTCCTGCAAAGTGCATTATTTTCAAGGAGATTCATGGAAAAGACACTGACAAGTACAGATTTCTGATAGCTAAGATCTAATTCGCCTTCACGTGGGAGGGACAGGAAGAGACCTTTCAAGTGCTTCTCCAAGGCTATATATATATATATATATCTCCTGGGATATTAGCTCAAGATATATCCTGGGATATAAGCCCACAATATATCCTGGGATATTAGCTCAAGACCTGCCCCTGTTTTCCTTCTCCACGTCAGCTGCAGGACACTCTGCAAGTTTTGCTGGAACATCTGTGAGAGGATGGCAGGTGGACCCACATAAAACTCTGGGATCATGCACAGGTGAGGTTTTGGGGAGTCATCTGGTCAGGTGAGATGCACATTGTCCCAGAAGCTCTGACTGATAAGGTGTAAGTCTATCCAACCCCTAAGGACATGAAAAAGGTGCACGACTCTGCAGGGATTCCGCAGTTTGGGAAGATTTTTATTCCCCACCTGGCACAGTACCTCCAGCCCTTATATTGCCTGGTGAAGAGAGGGCATGTGTGGGACTGGGTATCAGAGCAGCAAGCCAGCTCTAAAAAGGTAAAAATACTAGTGAGGCAGATTCAAGCTGTGAGTATCTCCAACACAGGCTACCATTTGAGTGAGATGTGTCTTTGACTCCAGAAGGTATGGTTTGGGCACTGGGCAGAGACAACAGAAGATAAGAATAGCCTAAGAATTGTGACCCCCAGCTCTGGAAGGGGGTGGAAACCAAAATACCCTCTACTGAGCAATAGCTCCTGCCAGTGGACACAGTGTTCCTACAGGTAGAGCAAATGTGGCAAGAACCTCCCTTTTTACCAAGGTCCTTTTAGTAAAAATGTTGGGTTGACAACATAGCCCATTGACCAATCTCTGCCATAGCTCGAACTCCCACTTTGACTAAGTGGCATGCCTGTTTATGGTACAGGGGCACCCTGTCTGCCAGCCTGCTGTCTCCAGAAATGTGGATGCTGCTAGACCCTTTAAAGTATGGAGATGCTCTGTAGCCCCTGCTCCTATTCCCATGCGGCCCCTGTGGCCTGTAGAGAGGGAGTGAGGGAAATACCCACTGATGCCTGGTGTACAGATGCCTGGAACCAGGAAAAAAACCAAAGCAGGTGGTGGGCTGAACTTGGAGCAGTTTGGCCCTTGGTTTCTCCTAAGCCCTGGGTGTTAACCCTTTGCAGTGACTACCTAGCTCTTCTAAAGGGATTAGCCCTAGGGTTGGGACAATGGCAAGCCAAGGAAGGAGTAGATGATCCTGGTAAGCTCTTGTGGGGTCAGCATATGTGGAAAGGTTCAGTGCCTGCAGGGCACTGAAGCAGTCTTCACTGTCTTCCACATCCTGGCTCATAAGGCACTCACACCTTTGGCAACTGGAAAGCTGATGCCCTCAACTGCATACAAGCCCTAACAACTGACCCTTCTTCGGTAGACACAGCAGATTGGTTGCATAGGAAGAGCAGCTAACATTATGCCCAGGTGGGACAACCTATTACCGAAAATGCTGGGCTGCCCTTAAAATACAGTGATATGGATGATGCAGTAAGAACCCTTCATGTATATTCTAAACAATGCCCAGGCTAACAGTCAAAGTGGTCTGGGGACATCCAGGACATCCACTGGAACTCCCAAGCAGTGATGGACTGGCAAATTAACGTATTGGTCTCCACCCTCTGAGTGAGGTTCTAAATGTGCCCTGGCTTGTGTGGACACTGTGTCTGGCTGAACCCAATCTTTCCACTGTTGCCATGCAAATCATGTTCCCGCCATTAGGGGATTACAGAAACTGAGTTCCGTGTACAGATACCCTCATTGAATAGACAGTGATTTGAGGTCACATTTCAAAGGGCATCATGTGTAAGACTGGACAAAAGAACTTGATATTGAATGGAAGTTCCATCTCCCCTATAACCTGCAAGCAACAGGATTGTATTGTAGAAAGGAAGAATGGAATGTTAAAGCAGCGATTAAATTACTAACAGGAAAAACCAGGTTGGCCAGGTGGACTGAAGTACTTTTCCAGGCTTTTAATACATGTGAATAAGCAACCAGTAGGGCCTCTTGTCCCATATGCTAGAATGAGGAACATTGCCGAGGGAGCTGATATTGAAAAAGTATGGAAGCTGAGGGAAACAGCAGTTGCCCTCACTCTTGATAAAGGTCAATGTGATACACTGCTAAGAACACCAAGCACTGTCATGCCTGGGAAAGGAGTTATTTATTGGAATTTGCAATGGGATGTCCTGCCGGAATGGGTGAATTGCTTCAAACCACTGAGTGAGAGGAAATTGCTCAGTGTCCATTAGGACCCATTGACCTGCTGCAGGCTAGAACTATTGAAACACTTTATACCTGGGATGGAATAAGCACCATTAAAAGAGGGAAGAAGGAAAGCGTCCCTGTCCTGCTGCAGACCATCTCCTCATGCCTGACAATGTTGTCTGCCCCCGTGAACATGTATGGGAAGCACAACCAGCTCAATTCCCAAGGCTGCCAACCTACCTCTCCTTGAGGCCAGGTGGGCATGTTCTGTTTTCCACCATAATCATTTACTCACCACCTTTGTCCCCTCCACTGGCCTGGAGACATTTAATATATGTAGAAGACCTTACGACATTTACCCAGCAAGCCTTAAGTGATAGCCATCACACCCTATCCTTACTGAATACTGCAGTGTCTCATATGAAAAAAACTATCCTCCAAAATAGAATGGCCTTGGATATTATTATTGCCTCACAAAGGGACACCTGTGTCTTTACCCAGAGTGGTGTGTGTTCATTACTGATGAATTTGCTCATGTGTTATCTCTTTTAAATCACATGAGGACACACGTGGACACCCTCAGAGATCCAACGCCCAATCTAGGGGACTTACTAAATTAATAGTTTGAATCCTAGGGCTCTTGGTTCTTGTGACCTATTTGGGGAATCAGCTTAGTCTGCATTTCCTCTTGCATGTGGCCAGATTGTTGCTGTGTTGTCTACCATCAGTGCAGCCAATTAGCCACCCAACAAGCCTCCTCCATGCTAGTGAAACCCCTTGCACATCACTCAGGGCACCCTTGGAAGAGGAGGGCATGTAAGACTGGAAGAGCCGGTCACAAGGAGTGGAGTACTGGAGAAAGTCATCAAGACTAGCAGTTGACCCCCAAGCTGGACCCAGGCAACTGGAGACTACTTCCTCCCTCCCCTGTCCTTGAATATGCATTCTGCCTACCATTCCCACAGTGAAAGTTGTTCCAAGGGCAGAGCCTTCAGAGAACAATGAGTTGTTGTGGCCATCCGGAATGAATACGTGATTGATTGCAGTTAAGTCCTCAACGTGAACTTTCAGGATTTGGCAAGCATGTCTAAAGATCTACTCATATTGCAGCTGCCCAATACAAGCCCCATAAGTTCTCTGCTTATGAAACCTGCTACCTACCAACCTGGAGCAGTCTGCCTCTTCTTTGATCCCTCCTTGCCCTCTGTGTTCAGGAATAATTTGCAAACAATTTGCAAACCAATTTATTGCGTTCCATTAACCAAATATTATCTAGAACTAGCGTCATAGTGGATGTTGTATGAGAATCAAAGCATTTAATTAGTGATACATTTATCACTCACTAATATTTATTGAGAGCCACCTTATAGGTGCTGGAGATACACTGGAAAGAAACTTGACACAGTTTTCAGTCTGGCATGGTTGGCACACCTCAGCGATACAAGTGCTATGAAAAAAGAGGTGACAATTTATTAATTTCATTTATTCAACACACATTTCTTGACCACCTCTTGCTTTGTGGAAAGCATAGAAATTACATAAACTGGGAATTAGGTTAGCAGGGGCTGCCTGTAAGAGGAGTTAAGCACTAGTTAAATGTAGGGGCTTTTTGAAGTAAGTAAACCAGTTGCATCTCATGTTCATGAGTCAAGGATCACGAGGCGGAAAGTGGAAGAAATTTCCTTCCTGCTGCCATTAGAGCCACCCGTCACACAGACTGCCATTTCAAGGGGGACAGCTGGAGCAGCGACGGGAGCCAAGTCAGGCTGGCAGGTGAAGAGGTCAGCAGAGGGGCCTGCAGGGGCAGGGGAGACTCTGGACATGCCCAGGGAGATAAGTGTAGGTGTCTATGAAGTGAGGTCTGTGAAGAGCCATGCTCTTTCCAGGTGCTTTGAAAGTGGGAGTTCTGATAACCTTTCCACCCTTAGCTACTTTCACTTTCAAACAACTATTCATTCAACCATCAAATCAACCAGCCAAAAACTCCCATTTCTAACACTGAGCAGCCTTTCACATCGAGTCCTTCCTCTATTTTTCCCCCCGTTCTGGATGGCTTTCAACCTTGGATGCTCATTCGAATTATCTGGGGAGTACTACAAATATTGATGCTTGATGTCCACCCCCTCAGAGATTCTGATTTAAATGGTCTGAGGTATGGCCTGGGCATTATAATTTTCTTAAAAGCTCCTCAGATAATTCTAGGTACTAACTCTAATGTACTAACAAGCTTGATACTTGTTAGTCTAAAAAACAAGTGTGATCAACGCACCATCCAGTTCACGAAAGGAAAGAGGACAGTGCTAATCTCATTCATCTGTTTGCTTTGTTAGCAAAACCAGTGCAAGCTTAAATTATAATTGCTCAGGGTCTTAAATAGATGTTAGGTTTAGAACGCTTGAAAATAGTTTCCAGGTAAACTAATGTGAATTGATAAAGAAGGTGAAGCGGTGGCGGCCCAGACAGGAGTCCTGGGAAGCCTGTGGCCGCAAAGGGCTGCTGGTACGTGGGTGTGTGGACAGTCTTCCGTATAGCTAAGGACATGCTCCAAGGGGCCCTATCCCAAGACTCCAGAATTAGCTGTGCTGCCAAGAAGTGTAATATGCTGATGGAAAACTCGAAGCAGCACCTGGTTGATGGCATGGCGTGTGGTGTTTACCAGAACCCCCTGGAGCACTCACAGCAGGAGAGCAGTCCATGGTATGACGGTCCTTTCAAACCCACACCTGAAGTTGAAAGAGGATGAACCATTGCCCGGATCCAGATGCACCATCAGGAACCGTGTGGCCACCTCCCCCACACCCATTTTTTGCAATCTAATGCGTACGCAGCTCCTCGGCTCCCTGACCTTCGTGCCGATTCATGTTCTGGGTGGGGGAGAATTACCCCACCTACCAGCCTGTGGAGCCAGAGCCCTGTCCTTTTACTTCTCTGCACCCGGAACTGAGAGGCCAATCCCACCAAAGAGCCCCTGGTTTGCTGTGAGATTTGAGGAGGATTTGTGGGCTTTGTGTTCCCTGATTTCCCTCCTTTCTAGAGGTTTAACCTTAATGAAGGCCCTAATAAAACTTTGTCCTGGGGTGCCTTGGTGGCTCAGTCATTTGAACATCAGACTCTTGATTTTGTCTCAGGTCATGACGTCAGGGTCATGGGATTGAGCCCCACTTGGGCTCCACCCTGGCATGGAGTCTGGTTGAGATTTTTCTCTCTCCCTCTCTTTCTGCCCCTCCCCCTGCTCGCACACTAAATAAAAAAATAAAACCTCAAAAATCATATGAAAAAACAAACAAACTGTGTCCTTCCCCCATCCTATGTCCTCTCCACCAGATTCCCTCCCAAACTGCTCAATGTCCAAAGATGACAATCTGAGGAATTTCTATGTTCTGAATGGCCATTGGCTCACCTATCTTTAGAAAAAAAGAATGTAACTGTTTACAAACAGTGGTTTGGGATATGTGCTGTGGGTTTGGAGGTCAGCGGTTGCGGGCAGGCCTGGGGAGAGCCTTTTTCTTGTCCTCAGTCTTAGGGCAAGGCAACCTGGAAGCCCATTTGTAAATTTTAATTTTATCTATGGGCGTAGAGATTTTTTTTTTAAGTGCTATAATTTCTTGTCATGGATTTCTTTCTTTTACAAATGTAGATAAGTGAAACACCTTACTCCTGTTTTGTATCAGTAATAATTTTTATGACTAATAAATGAAAATTTATGAAAAAAATTCTCATGGAGAGTTCAGTTTTATTTTGGAAGAAAAAGTAAAAATGACACATCTTCAAAGTAGCCGAAAGAATATTTGTGTTCCCAGGAAAAATCTCATCTGCTTCTTATAATGAACACTTACCAACACAGCACCTAGAGGCCATAAGGTTTCTCTAAGAATTTTATTTCACTGCAATATCATAAAAGATTAAAATTGCATGTTTATTTTCTTAAGAAAAAAATAACAATAAATGTTCTTCTGCATGAGTTTTTAAATTCTGTCTTTTACATACTCTATCTGAATTTTGTAAATTAGACTTCTGTCCCTCCCCCAATAACAGAAATAATCTTTTCTTTGTGGAGATTTTTTTTCTCTTCCTTTGAGAATCAGCTCTCAACATAGGATGTGGGTACAAATAGCAAACCCCTGAAAAAGTGAGCAGCAGTATTTTTAATTTCCCCCTAACTTAATCAATGACTAGCAGTTAAACACAGTTAAGAATTTTTTCCACCTCAAATGGTTAATTTCACCTCTGGTAATTCACCTGGGATATTTTGCCTGCTTGATAAGTGGAAGAACAATCTCACACACAGATGCACATGCACACACGTGCACACCCAGATACACACATGCATCCACACACAGGCACACATACACACAGAGCCTGGCTCATTCTCCCTTGGCCTCACTCCTTTGCCTCCAGGTTTGAAAGGGGATTTATCAAGAGGTGCAGAGTCCCAAATTTACATTCTTTGAGGAGAAACACAGCTAGGAGACAGATCATCTGAAGCTGAATGTTTCCCCTTGTGATGGGTTTTACGTCTGATTGTGTGGAATAGGACAGGAACTGTTGGAGATCTTGTTAAAATATAGATTCTAGGGGTTCCTGGCTGTCTCTGTTGTTAGGGGTTGTGAGTTCAAGCCCTACACTGGGCATAGAGCTTGCTAAAAAACCAAAAACCAAAAAACAAATACAAACAAACAAACAAAAAAAACTAAAAGCAAAACAAAACACCTTATAATTCAGCAGGGTTCTGGAATGGGGTCCAAAAGTTTGCCTTTCTAATAAGCTCCCAGGTGATGTAATCCCTTCTGCTCTGTGGCACAGAAGAATGCTTCTCCCAGACCTCTTCTTCCTACCTGCTCTCTGTCATAGAATTTTAGAACTGTAAGGGATCTCGAACGTCTTTTCTAGTTACCCCTAAAATACTGGCCTATGGAGTATCCACATTGGAATCATCAGGGGAGCTTTAAAAATCTAGATTCTCAGAGATTCTGATTCTGTAAGTCTGTGCCCCGGCATCTGTATTCTTCCAAAGACCTAGTTAGTGATAGATCAGGACTGAAACTTAGACCTTTTTCAGCTCACCACCCTGCTATTTACTCTTCTGCTGCCCAGGGAAGTTGCTTCTGCTAAGAAAGGAAAGCAATTTCCCATCCCTGAGTAGATGACTCAAGTATAAAATAAAAGTCATGTCCAGTGCTATTTAATGGAGTGCTATATTGCCAGAATAATTTCCTGTGCTGGAAGCAGTCCCAGAGATATCAAATGTGCATTTCTTTCTACCCTACTCGGAGGATTAGAAAGGAAGGAAATTGCATGGAGAAATGCACTATAGAAATGTTTCTCATGATAGTTCCCTAGGAAATAATTTCATAGTTTAAAAAGTCCTTGTTTCTGGGGGGCGCCTGGATGGCTCAGTGAGTTAAAAGCCTCTGCCTTTGGCTCAGGTCATGGTCTCAGGGTCCTGGGATCAAGCCCCGCATCGGGCTCTCTGCTCCGTGGGGAGCCTGCTTCCCCCCCAACCCCCTCTGCCTGCCTCTCTGCCTGCTTGTGATCTCTGTCTGCCAAATAAATAGATAAAATCTTTAGAAAAATAAAAATAAAAAAATAAAAAGTCCTTGTTTCTGGATGTTTTTCTGACACCCAGTGGAAAATATTGATGATTTCAAAGATTCCCATATAATCAGCAATCCTAAAATTGACATGTTGCAACTTGTTTTTCCTTAGAACTTGAAGATTTCGTGTTTTTTTTTTTTTTTTTTCATCTCATGCGCCATATTTCTGGTAGTGGGTTACCTTTACCTGGTCTCTGATTTTAGGTGAAACCCAAAAGTTTGGCATGAAGCCTGCACCTTCTTCCTTACTGAGATGTGCCAGTTCCGAGAATGGAATTGTGGTTTGGATTTTTCCTGCAGTCTTGGGTAGTTCGGCTTCACAGTTTTTTGTGTTTTGGGTTTTTTCTTTCTCTTTAGGAAGAAGAAAATCTCCATTAATGCTAACAAGAAGTATATGTTGGTCTTGTTCCCCATAAACAAGCCTGTTGACAGGTGGAGGAAGACACCATGGCTTTGGGAGAACTTTCTCTGCAGTATCTGCATCTTGAAGCCAGACTTTCTTTTCTTTATGTATGGTGACGAATCTCAGCCTGGAGTCCTTTGCTCCTCGATTCTGAAACCACAGTGGGCTGCTTTGGCAATTGGAGACACCAGCCTATGGTCACTGCCAGGAGTTACCTGGTAAACAGGTTCTCTCCTGACCCACCCTTGGTGTCTGTGCTAGAGAAATAGCTCTTCTCATCCTATGAATGCCACCTCTCATGAAAGGATAAACACAAAAAGAACCTGTTTCAGAGTGAGTTTTCTTTCTAAGCAGCTTATAAGCAAGTGGTCTAAGATTCATTCTCTCTTTTTAGATTTATTTATTATTTGTTTGTTTGTTTTAAGATTTTATTTATTTATTTGACAGACAGAGATCACAAGTAGGCAGAGAGGCAGGCAAAGAGAGAGGAAAGGAAGCAGGCTCCCTGCCCAGCAGAGACCCCAATGCAGGGCTCGATCCCAGGACCCTGGACCATGACCTGAGCCAAAGGCAGAGGCTTTAACCCACTGAGCCACCCAGGTGCCCCTTATTATTATTTTTTATTATGTTAGTCACCATACAGTACATCATTAGTTTTTGATGTAGTGTTCCATGATTCATTGTTTACATATAATACCCAGTGCTTCGTGCAATATGTGCCCTCCTTAATACCCATCACCGGGCCATCACATCTGCCCCACCGCCCTCCCCTCTAAAACCCACAGTATGTTTCTCAGAGTCCACATCTCTCTTGGTTCATCTCCCCCTCTGATTCCCCTTCTCACTTCATTTTCCTTCCTTCTCCTACTGTCCTCCATGCTATTCCTTATGTTCCACAAATAAGTGAAACCATATGATAATTGACTCTCTCTACTTGACTTATTTCACTCAGCATAATCTCTTCCAGTCCTGTCCATGTTGATACAAAAGTTGGGTATTCATCCTTTCTGATGACTGAGTAATACTCCATTGTATATATGAATCATATCTTCTTTACCCATTTGTCTGTTGAGGGGCATCTTGACTCTTTCCACAGTTTGGTAATTGTGGCCACTGCCACTGTGAACATTGGGGTGCATATGCCCCTTCTTTTCACTACATCTATATCCTTGGGGTAAATACCCAGTAGTGCAATTGCCGGGTCATACGGTAGTTCTATTTTTAATTTTTTGAGGAACCTCCATACTGTTTTCCAAGCTGGCTGAGTGCAAGTTGGTGCAGCCACTTTAGATTCATTCTCTTTTAAGGACACGACAAACATTTCTGGGGACCCAGGTTTTAGCAGGTGCTTCATGACGCAGTAGATTGAGCCCTTGTGAGATCAATGGCTGAGTGCAAGGTTCAGTTCCCCTCCACATGCACAGGTGTGCTAGAGCTTTAGGCTTCATAACTTAAAACATAGATATGGTCACCCCAACCTTTCAAATGAGAGGAGATATGTAGAAGCACTTGGTGGGCTGTAAACCTTGAAACAAATATAAGGCAATATTATTGTCACATGTAAGGTGTCGTTGTTGGTCTTCTTCCCTGGTAACCTTTTTATAAGCTGTGTGGCTGCTGGGACAACTCTCCACTGATACCAATTCCTATGGGAGCAGAGTTTCCTGGGATTCCCAGCTGCTGCTTCTGACGTCCAGCACAGCATCAACACCAGACCATATTTTCTGGGGGTTGCTTCTAGCCAAGGGATAAGTGTGTCAGAGAGTCTAGGACATGGAAAACACAGGCTTCTCAGAAGGATGACCTTGGCTGGACTTCTCGTAAATCATGCTGAAACTTCCCTAGAAACTGTTCTGCAGCTTAACCTCCTCCCTTTCCTTACCTTCCTCCCTCAAAGGAGCCAGAACTCACAGTAATCTGATTGTTCTACTGTCCCGCCCACCTCCGTCCTCATTTTTCTCCCCTGGGGTTGCCTGTCTTCATTTCTTGAGAAACTTCATGCATGCCTTCATCTTGTCTTAACATCTGCTTCTCAGATGCAGACAAACATAGACCATGCATTCAGCTTTCAATGAATGTCCCACAGCACATAGAGCTGTTGGCAGTAACAATACCTGCCAGACGCTGGGAGCTCTCTTGGCACGTACTTCCTGGACCAAGACAGCTTGTCTAGTTCTACTCAGTTCTCCTGCACGTGGCCCAGGACTCACAGGGATGGAGGCCGAGTGCCCATTTCAGGCTGGGACCCACGTTCTAAACTGCCCCTCAGTGTCTCCCTGGGGCCACTGCTTCTTTCTTTAGTCCTTCATTCAAAAGAAAACCCCTCATTTTGTCTTTTTTCCACATACAGTAAGCCTGAATATTCCTCGATGAGAATGAAGTAGGTTGCCGTGGAGTTAAAAACAACCTAAGTGACTTATAATAACGAAGGTTTATTTTTCTCTTGTCCTGCAAGTCTGAAATGGACAGGCCAGAGGGTTGTGCCCTTCATAGTGATGTCAGAACACAGGCCGAGGCTGAGTGTGTACCACCCTGATGACCAAGACAGAAAAGAGCAGACTGGAGTCTGAGTGCCTATGGTAGAATGCCTCCTTCCAGAAGTGGCATGTTACGTGCTCCCATTTCATTGGCCCATCCGAGTGTCTTGGCCATGCTTAATTCCATGGCGCAGGAAAGTAACGGGGGTGGGGAGGAGGAAGGAGCAGATACACAGGTGACACTGCAGTCCCTCAGGAACGACGGGTCTGAGGGATCCCTGGTTCTTCACACAGAAGCTCTGGTGCTTGTTCCTGGAAGCCTGGGACAGTTAAGTCCCCCCGGAGGAGAGAGAAGAAGAATTCTCATCATCTCAAGGATGAGGCCAAAGATTTTTAACATGGCAGAAGAGGAAAAGTTGAGTTTTTCACATCCTGTGTACTGAGTTCTACCAATATCCATCTTGGTTAGGAGGACAGAGCCAGCAAGGGGCTGGGATTTGTATAAAGGAGAGTTTAATGGATGGATGTGGAAGGATTCTTTTCTCTGGCCTCAGCTAAACGACTCTATAGTTTGTTTGGCTCATGCTTTTTCTCTGGTGTAAGGAGGGTTCTTTTTTTTTATTTTTTTTAAGATTTTATTTATTTATTGGACAGACAGAGATCACAAGTAGGCAGAGAGTCAGGCAGAGAGAGAGGAGGAAGCAGGCTCCCTGCTGAGCAGAGAGCCCGATGCGGGCCTCGATCCCAGTACCCTGGGATCATGACCTGAGCCGAAGGCAGAGGCTTAACCCACTGAGCCACCCAGGCGCTCCTGTAAGGTTTTTAAGTACTTTGGATTTTTTTAAATTTAATTTTATTGTTTTCAGTGTTCCAAGATTCATTATTTATGCACCACACCCAGTGCTCCATGCAATACGTGCCGTCCTTAACACCCACACCAGGCTCACCTAACCCCCTACCCCCACTCCCCTCCAAAACCCTCTGTTTTTCTGAGTCCACAGTCTCTCATGGATTGTCTCCCACTCTGGTTTGAATTTAAAAATGCCAAAGATAATGTGGATTGAATTTCAGCTTTATCCAGTGAGTTGAGTAAAGACTATTGCCGTGTGGTTCCAGAGCAGGCCAATTCAATAGAAAACTTAAGTCCAACAGTTTTTTCATATTGCGTGAAACAGCAATCTACAAATGAATGGCAATATCCATTTTCCTGGTGGCCACACAAAATAAATTTACAAAAAATGAAAATACATAAAATATGTATAAAGTTAAAAACAAAAGTCTTTCTTTTTAAGCAATAGTGCAGTATAATAGAAATTAAAGGTTTGAGGACACATTAGCAAAGGAGTTAAGCATCAGTGAGAGGAGTTCTAAGCAAATTAGCTTGAAACAGTATAATAAAATTCTGTTTGCCTCAAAAGAAAACTTCAGGTCTCAGAGTACACTTCCTCTAGACTCTAGACCACTGCAGTGCAGCTTCCTGGTCCCTCTCAGTTAAAAAAAAAAAAAAAAAAATCATTCATCCTTTCTGATGGCTGAGTAATATTCCACTGTATATATGAAACACTTCTTCTTTTTTTTTAAGTTATTTTATTAACATAGACTGTATTATTTGCCCCAGGGGTACAGGTCTGTGAATCGTCAGGCTTACACATTTCACAGTACAGCACTCACCATAGCACATACCCTCCCACCCTCTCCACACCTCCCCTCCCCCCAGGAATCCTCAGTTTGTTTGTGAGATTAAGAGTCTCTTATGGTGAAACACATTTTTTTTTATCCATTTGTCTGTTGAAGAGCATCTCGGCCCTTTCCACTGTTTAGCAATTGTGGACATTGCTGCTATGAACCTTGGGTTGCATGTGCCCCCTCCTTTCACTACATCTGTATCTTCAGGGTAAATACCCAGTAGTGTAATTTCTGGGTTGTAGGGTAGCTCTATTTTCACCTTTTTGGGGAATCTCCACACTGCTTTCCAGAGTGGCTGCACCAGCTTGCATTCCCACCAACTGTGTAGGAGGATTCCCCTTTCTCCACATCTTTGTCAACATCTGTTGTTTCCTGTCTTATTAATTTTTGCCATTCTAACTGGTGTAAGGTGGTATCTCATTGTGGTTCTGATTTGAATTTCTCTGATGGCTAGTGATATTGAACATTTTTTCATGTGTCTATTAGCCATTGAATGCTTTTTTTTTTTTTTTTTGAGAAGTGTCTGTTCATGTCTTCTGCCCATTTTTTTTTTTTTTTACTTGATTATTTGTTTTTTGGGTGTTGAGTTTGAGAAGTTCTTTATAGAGCTTGAACACCAGCCCTTTATCTGTAATATCATTTTTAAATATCTTCTCCCATTCTGTAGGTTGTCTCTTAGTTTTGTTGACTGTTTTTTTTGCTATACAGAAGCTTTTTATTTTGATGAAGCCCCAAAAGTTCATTTTTGCTTTTGTTTCCCATGTCTTCAGAGAAACGTCTTGAAAGAAGTTGCTGTGCCTGATGTTGAAGAGGTTACTGCCTATGTTCTCCTCTAGGATTTAAATGGTTTCACTCATATGTGGAACATAAGGAATAGTGCAGAGGACCACAGGGGTAGGGAGGGAAAACTGATAGAGAAAAAATCAGAGAGGGAGACTCTGGACTCCGGGAAGCAAACTGAGGGTTATAGAAGGGTGGGGGTGGGAGAATGGGGTAATCAGGTGATAGATATTAAGGAGGACATGTGTTGTGATGAGCACTGGGTGTTACACACAACTAATGAAATATTGAACACTACATCAAAAACTAATGATACGTTGGCTAACTGAACATAATAATAAAAAATTAAAAAGCAAAGAAAAAATCATTCAAAAAATATTATTCTCGGTCATGAGTCAGGCACCATCCTAGGCAAGGGGATGTCATCATGAGACCTATGCAGTATTTCAGCATAATTGGCTAGGTGTAGCTCTCTAAAATGGGCCCATACATCTTTTCTTGGTCACTGTTCATGGAATTGTTGTTCGAACAACTGTCCCAAGCGTACTATGTTCTGTGAAGTTGGAACCCAATTAGACCTCTGTGCGTGGCACGGAGCAGCCATTCCTCTGGTGTTATCCTCTGGGTGTATTCTTGCCAAGTTTTATTATGAGATGATGAATCCTTCTAAGCAGTCTTTATTCCACGAGGAATTATAAGGACAAGGCCCATATTTGCCTAAGGAGGAACAGACAGACAGGCCTGATTTTAGTCTGTCTACAATATGTAGGTATGAAAGATTAGGAAAGACTCTCTCAAGAGTTATTTTTAGAAGAACATTAGATCACCAGATAATGCAGCATTTTATGGATCCAAGGGTTTTCTTGTTCCGCCTTAGTGTAGGGTATAAACAGGTACTTGCTCCTATCTGTTTGAGGATCAGAATTAGAGGGAGAGGCCTGGCTTCAACATTATTGAAAATACCCATCTTTAAATTTATATTGAACAAAATATCTATTACTAATTTCTAGCATGGGCTTTTAATTGGAAAATAAGTAAAATTTCCCCAGAGCTTTCCTAGAGATTAATTTATACAGTGTTGGATGTGATTATTAATTCTCCAAGAGAGGATTGGGGTATATAGAAGGCATTTTCTCAGTTACTTTTGTCTCAAGGTGGGGCTTTGGTGACACTATTACTAATCATGGGATTTAATCTGCCAAAATAAAATGCCAGCAATCAAGCACAGAGAATATATGATATAATAGCTACAATTTGTTGAGCACTTACTAAATAGCTCTCTTCTAAGTACTTTTTAGGGCTTATCCTGTTTAACTTACCATCCAGTATATTGTGTGATCGAGACTGGGTGGAAGATCTTGTCAGACAACACAGACTACTTACATCGCACTGGACAGAGTGGGCCACATATTCCCCTCACAGATCCATTACTGTAAAAGTAAACAAAGAGAATTGCCATAGCTGGATTAGACTAATTAGGATTCATTCTTTGGGACTGGGTCATTGCCTCCTGTGATAGGCAAAATAGTAATGTCCCTGGAGCCTGTGACCATGTTATCTTGTGTGGAAAAGGGAACTTTGGAAATGTGATTATGTTAAAGTTCCTAAAATGGGGAGATTTTCCTTGATTATCAGGTGGGCCCAGTGTAATCACAAGAGTTATGAGAGGGAAGCAAGAAGGTCAAAGAGAAGGAAATAATGGATGCAGAGGTTGGAATGAAGCAGGGCCACAAATCAAGGAATGCAGATAAATTCTAGTAACTGGAGAAAGCAGGGAAATGGTCTTCTCCCTAGAATCTCCATTTTAGACTTCCAGCCTCCAGAATTACAAGAGGATACTTTTATGTTGTTTTAAGGCTCTGAATTTGTGGCTATTTGTTAAGCAGTAATAGAAAACTAATACAACTCTCAAACAAAACTGAGATCCTGTTATCAAGAGTGAATAAAGAATAGGTGTGATCAGGTAACTTTGAGTGTTTCCTATAATTCAGGAGGAGAATCTGAATCACTAAAGACACAGTCTAGTGAGTTCTGGCTAAGGAAAATCCCAGTAGGTGAACTTAGGGATTGACGGGTCTGGAGTCAGTGTTAGACTGCTCTGATGCATCTGATCTGAACACAATGTGACTGAGCTGTACTTGGGATCTAAAATTACTGGACCAAGTTGCTTGCAGAGAGACAGGGAGAATCAGTCAGGAAAAAGAACAAGCTAGCACTGAGGAGAGGAATTAAACCTCTGTAAGAGACAACCTGGATATTTGGAAAAGATAAAGCAAGGGGTTTAGACAAGTCATGGGGATTTCATTTTCCAGGAAGATGCCATGGACCTAGCTTCCTTCAAGATGTCTGTTCCTCCAATCTCAGGATGTGGCTCTTGTCCAAGATGGCTGCTGGTGGTCCAGCATCTAATCTGATTATTTTTTTTTTTTCTAATCGGATTATGGGAAAGCAGGATGAAGAAAGAGAAGAGGGGCAAAGCTTTCCTCATTTTTAAGGAGACATCCCAGAAGTTTCATATATTACTTCTTTTTATTTTCACTGGCCAGAACTTACTCACATGGCTAAATGTAACTATAAAAGTAGGTCAGGAAATGCCATCTTTTAGCTAGATGGCAGGACACCCAATTAAAATTAGAGTTCTTGTAGAAACCTACAGTTAAAAATAAATAAGTACAGGAACTGTGATGTTCAATGTGACGCCTATAATTAACACTGCTATATGGTAAATTTGAAAGTTGTCAATAGGGGCGCCTGGGTGGCTCAGTGGGTTAAGCCTCTGCTTTCGGCTCAGGTCATGGTCTCAGGGTCCTGGGATTGAGCCCTGCATCAGGCTCTCTGCTCGCCGGGGAGCCTGCTTCCTCCCTCTTTCTCTGCCTGCCTCTCTGCCTACTTCTGATCTCTGTCTGTCAAATAAATAAATAAAATCTTTAAAAAGAAAAAAAGATGTATTTAAAAAAAAGAAAGAAAGAAAGTTGTCAATAAAGTAGATCGTAAGGGTTCTCAACACAAGAACAAGGTTTTTTTTGGTAACTACATGAGGTAATATATATTAATGAAACTTACTGTGGTACTCATTTCACAGTTTATGTATAACAATTTATAATATGTTGTATACTTTAAACTCATACAGTGGTGTATGTCAATTATGTCTCAAGAAAACTGAAAAAAACTTGAATTCTTATAGAAAAGGGGAAAATAGATAATACTAACAGTATAGTACTAACAGTCTTTCATAGAGAGTAAACATAGCACTGTATAATTGTGGCACTTCTGTGGTTTTTTTTTTTTTTTTTTTTGACAGCAGGAACAGTTAAGTAAGAAATCTGTTTCTTATTTCCACAAATAATGAGGTACTTCCTATTTCCAAAGAAATCTATCAGTGTTACCAATTAAATATGTTAGACTAAGCACAGACTTATTTCTACTCTGTCTCCAAACTCCACTAGGATGACACTGATTAAGTTTAAAAGGGAGAGTGAGGTACCTAACTGAAATCAGAGGGGTTAAGTGGAAGATGTCATGGTATGGTGACGTCTCTTCCTGTTCTCTTTCTCCTCTTGGCTATGCAATAATTGGCTGTTGGATTTATTACCTCTGTCTCTTCTTCTCCATTTCCCTTTCCCCCCACCAGATAGGAGATTGGAAGGCTTTCTGGAGAAAATGACTGGCTTGTGAAAATATTTTAACTTAAAAATATTTTTATTTGGTTCTTCTTAAGTTAAAAGAAAAGAATAGATTCCAAGTTGTAAATATATGTAATGGGAAACATGGAGTAAGAAGAACTTGGTTGAAACAAGTATTTTAGAGTCAGAGTTATTTGCCTCATGTTAATGAGATATGCATAATTAAGGGATTCTTGTATTTGATTCTATCAGGAAGACAAACAAAAATTTTGAACAAAAGGAGCAAAGTTCTCTCTAAGTTTGTTTTTTAGTTTACACAAGCTTGTTACATATTTGCTTACTAAAGTAAGCAGAAAGTATCCTTTATATTCAACTTCTAAATATAGTAGCTGTAAATATTTATACTATGTACACTATAGAAAATTCTATTTGCCAGATAGAATTGTGTTTGTTCACTTAAGTTATAAGCTTTATTCATCATGGGAAATTGAATTTTCTGACCTGTTTTCTTATAACAAAATCACTAATCATCACCAGACTTGCCTTATTATAGTTAACTTTACCAGTAATAGAAGTTATGTAAATTCCCTAGATAATTCTTCCTTGTAATTGTGAAAGTGAAAAATAAAATGGAGTTTATAGAATATTTATTTCTAAAACACAACACAAAATCTCACTCTTGCACAGACTCAAGAGAAAAGACTTACAAATTTGACACCTGGTAATCTCAGCAGCATTCCCCTAGTCACACCTTAGGGAAGCAGCCTCTCCCTGGGAACAAGTCTAGCCCATGCTAGACTTTTTTCCTCTTTCTTTCTTCTTTCCTCCCTTCTTCCCTCCCTCCCTCTCTTTCTTTCTTTCCTTTTTCCTTCCTTCTTTTCTTCCTTTCTTCCTTTTTTACAATCATTATTTTTTTAATTGCCTCATTCTTTTTATGTTTATTTATTTATTTATTATTTTTAATAAGCATATAATGTATTATTAGCTCCAGGGTTACAGGTCTGTGAATCGCCAGGTTTACACACTTCACAGCGCTCACCATAGCACACACTGCCCCACCAATGTCCATAAATCCCACCACCTTCTCCCTCCCTCCCTCCCCCTGGCCACCCTCAGTTTGTTTTGTGAGATTAAGAGTCTCTTATGGTTTGTCTCCCTCCCAATCCCATCTTGTTTCATTTATTCTTTTCCTACCCCCCAAACCCCCCATGTTGTTTCTCAACTTCCTCATATCAAGGAGATCATATGATAGTTGTCTTTCTCCAATTGACTTATTTTGCTAAGCATAATACCCTCTAGTACATCCACGTCATTGCAAATGGCAAGATTTCCTTTCTTTTGATGGCTGCATAGTATTCCATTGTGTATATATACCACATCTTCTTTATCCATTCATCTGTTGATGGACATCTAAGTTCTTTCCATAGTTTGGCTATTGTGGACATTGCTGCTATAAACATTTGGGTGCACGTGCCCCTTTGGATCACTACGTTTGTATCTTTGGGGTAAATACCCAATAGTGCAATTGCTGGGTTAATTGCCTCAATCTTAACTATAAATGGACATCTGTGGGATATCCAGCTATTAAGGAAATCCTGCAACATTGAAGGCAGAAAATAAAATAATCAAGGAGAAACAGTTCAGAGGAAGTAGAGAAAACACAGCAGCAGAACACTTGAAGGAAGATATGCTATCCATAATAAAATAACTGAGATTGATCTAAAAAGGAAACATTCAGAAATAACAAAAAAAAAACTTTTAGGAAATTAAAAATAAGATATCAAACAAAAAGTCAAAGGGTTGAAGTTAAGGACATCATCAACTTTAAAAGTGGAGCAAAGGAACTAAGTGATAGACAATAGAAAAGAAAAGAAAAGAGAATTACAGATTGAGTCAGGAAATCTGACATTAGTCTAATTAATACTAGTTCAAGAGAGAACAGAGAAAATGGAAGAGAAGAAATTGTCAAAGAAAGGATTCAAGACAATTTTCCAGAACTGAAGGATCCAAATTTCAAATGTAAAGTGCCCACTAATCCCCAGCAAAATGGTTAGAAAAAGGTCACCCCAGAGCATATTGTTATGAAATTTAGAGGCTGAAAGCTAAGGCTTGTTTAAAGTAGTTTTTGACTTTTCGACTTCAGCATGGGAATTGGGTGAAAGCAGGGCAATCCCTTCAGCATTCAGAGGGAAAAGGAATTTCATTCTCAAACTAAAAATTTTCCCTAATTTCCCTCTCCCCTTTCTTTTGGTTATCAAACTCCTATGCTTTATCTAGTATGTGATCACTCAGCTAGAGAATTTCCAGCTCTTATTGGAAGTTGGTGGATGGAGGATTAAGTTTTGGTCAGTGGAGTGTGAAGAGAAATGATGTATCCATTTCCGGGTCTTGTCTTCTACTGCCCGCTTATCCCTTCCCACAAACCAGAACATGAATGGAGCTTCAACCATGAAGACCACATGCGAGGGCAAGAGTTAGCATTCCATGATCCATGAACCAAATCTAGCCTGCCACCTGTTTTTGTAAATAAAGTTTTATTGGAATAATGTCATACCCATTCACTAATCTTTTATCTGTGACAGCTTTCGTGCTACAGTGGCCACCTTGAGAAGTTATGACAGATCATATGGCCCACACAGCCTAAAATGTTTACTATTTGGCTCTTTACAGAAAGTCTGCAGACTTGTCTTATGTGATTATGAACAACAGGAGAGGAGCGTGGCTCCCGGAGTGACCTGGTAGAATAGAGACTCGTGTTTGCCTGGAGTGTCTGCTTACCTCTGGATTATTACCTGAGAGAGAAATTAACTTCTCTCTTATCTGAGTCACTACTTATCTAGGTCACTTTCTTGTATCAGCTCATTTAAATTTAATATGCTACAAAATAATATTTTAACAAATTTAATTTCCCATAACAAACATGTAATGAATAAATTTAATGTTTCTGTAACAAAGAGCTGAATATAGCTTAGCCACAAGATTAGGGTTATATAAGACAACACTAATTACCTAAAAGTCAGGCCTTTAAGGGAACTCTTGTAATCTTAACTGGAGAGAGAAAATATGAAAACAACATATAGAATATGTATATATCTCACAGGATGGGGTCATGACCCTAATGTGGTTTAATATTTATATTCATAATGTTTTTCAAGGTAAAAATTCTTCTAAATATGCTCCAGTTTTTACTCTTATTTAATAAGACAAAGGACTGGCTCAGTTTGGTCTCCTCAAAGCAGCTGTCCACAGGGTCTACTTTCTTAAAGTTCGTCAATAAACCCCTAATTGAGATTTATATCCTCTGGCTTCAGCTGTGGTTCCTAACTAAGGCTGAATTTTAAATTATGTGTCTTATAATTTTCCACTGCTAAAAGAGACAGAAGGTTTAATCCTAAAAGAAATCAGAGGTCAATTATGGGTGGGAGGGAGCTTAAAAGGTTTGCCACAGGACAGAGTGAAAGGGAAAATGAACCAACTTTCTCTTCTGCAGGGCCTGAATTATCCTCACAGCTCTCCCCTTTATGTCTGAGCTTTCATTTCACTTGGTAAACTCAAGGACAGAAATTTAGGAATAACATGAAAAAAAAAAAAAAGACCCTAAAATTTACTCAGTAGGAATGAAAACATACATGCACATGAAAGTGGGCATGTAAATATTCAGAGGAGATTTGTTAATAAGTGCCCAAAGATGAAAACTAGCCAAATCTTTCAACCGGTGAACAGATAAACATTCTACTCAGCAGTAAGAGGGGAGTAAACTACTCCTAGGAGATAAGGAGAAATGATTATCAATACATGCAACAACAGCAGTGAATCTCAAATGGAATGTGCTAATGAAGAAAGCGAGATTCTCAAAGTTATCCAGTGCATCATTCCATTTATCTTACATTCTAGAAAGGGCAAAATTATAGGATGCAAAAAATCAGTAGCTGCCAGGGACCGAGGGAGGGAGGACTGACCATGAAGTGCAATACCAGAGAATTGGGGGAAGGAATAGAAGTGTTCTGAATCTGGTATCTGGGCATGGTTGCATAACACTCAGCATTTGTCAACTCACAGAACTCTAAACTGAAATGAATGAATTTGACTGTATGTAAATTAAAATGTAAATTTTTTAAGTAAGAGAAAAACCCAAAGATAAAAAGAGAATAAATTTAGAAACCTGTGAGACTACAAGCTATAAGACAGATGCTTAACAATGGGTATTCCTTTCTTTTTTAAATTGTATTCTTAAATTCTTTTACTATTCAGTATATTATTTTTATTTAAACCATACATAAAACCACACAAAACTAACTCATGATTTAATGAATTACCAGAAGGTAAATATCCTTGTAACCAATATGCAGGTCAAGACGGAACTTTACAAGGTACCTGGGTGACTCTGTGGGTTAAGCCTCTGCCTTCAGCTCATGTCATGATCTCGGGGTCCTGGAATCGAGCCCCGCATTGGGCTCCCTGTTCAGGAGGAGCCTGCTTCCCTCTCTCTCTCTGCCTGCCTCTCTGCCTACTAGTGATCTCTCTCTCTGTCAAATAAATAAATGAAATCTTTTAAAAAAAAAAAGTCTCCCTCATTAAAGGTGGCTAATTGATTATCCAAAATTCACAAAACTAAATATGTATAAAACACATGTAAATAATTAAACCTTTAAATGATATGCTTTATAAATTTGTTAGCATTCATATTTCTGAAATTTTGTCTTAAAATTGCCCTAAATTGGGATGTCTTGGGACATCCCAAATATATCAAGATAAAATACCTTAGGTGGTCCTAACGATTCTTGCAATTCAAATTCAGGCCTCTGGGTTTTTTACTTAATCTCTTCATTTTATCTCCTTTTGCTTACATCCAAATTTTTGGCTCCTCAAGGACACAAGAGAGGATAGAATTAAAGTATTAATACTTAACTACTCTTAACCATAACCATATGCCTGCATTATAACAAGGACAGGGTAAAATATACACAATCTTGAGTGATCTACCCTTTGATTTTGAGACATAATTAATTAAACCAACATTGTGCTGGTAAACTGTTTTAAGGTTGTATGTACAGAAACAAATTATTATCCATCTTAATTTTTTAATAAAGATTTTGTTTATTTATTTTAGAGAGAGAGAGAGATCACATGAGCAGAGGTAGAGGCAGAGGGAAAGGGAAAGAATGTAAAAAAAGACTCTGCAATGTGTGTGGAACCCCCCGGCAGGGCCCTATCTCACAACCCTGAGATCATGACCTGAACAAAAAACAGGAGTTGGATGCTTAACAGACTGAGCCACCCAGGAGCTCCCCTTCAATGTTTTTTATTCAGGCTTGATTAAAAATTAAAGGGGCACCTGGGTGGCTCAGTACATTAAGCATCTGCCTTTGGCTCAGGTCATAATTCCATGGTCCTGGGATTGAGCCCTGCCTCGGGCTCCCTGCTCACTGTAAAGACTTCTTCTCCCTCTCCTTCTGCCCCTCTGCTCTGTTTCTCGCTTCTCTCTCTCTCTCAAATAAATATATAAAATCTTCAAAAAAAAATTAAAGTTAACATCAGAAGATAAATTGGTTTTGAAACAGAAACTTCTAGAAGCCATATCTAAGTACTTTTGTAAACTGAAAGCACTGAAAACACTGGATTAACTCTTAGCCTTAAAATAGATTATTAGATCAATAAGGAAGATAGGGAGTGAATATTTACATTATGATTTGCCATAGAGTGTGAGTTAAACCTATAATTACCCTGTTTGTCATAAATTATAGTTTGATCTATTTGCTAAGACAGCAAAGAGCTTCCTTTAATACTGAAAGTTTGTGTTAATAGTTTCAAGGACAGTTGAGAGATGACAACCCATCTGCTAGAATATGTGCTGTAGAAAACTGGGTTTGTTCACTTAAAATTGTAAACTGTGTTTGCAATGGAAAGCTGTCATTACTCACCACTTTATTATGACTAACTGGCTGACTGTGACCTCACTGCTCCAGCATTTTGCAAATAAAAGACAACTCTAATACATAAATTTTAAATAATAACAAATGTTCTTCTCTATAGAGTATATTACATATCAATATATGTATTAACTTTCACATACCAAGTGCTACTTCTGAAGATTAAATTTTATATTGGATATTTAAGTTTGGCCATTAAAAAAAAGCCTGTTGATCTTAAAAAGTAAGAGAGCCATTCTAACTGGTGTAAGGTGATATCTCAATGTAGTTTTAATTTGAATCTCCCTGAGGGCTAGTGATGATGAACATTTTTTCATGTGTCTGATAGCCATTTGTATGTCTTCATTGGAGAAGTGTCTGTTCATATCTTCTGCCCATTTTTTGATATGTTTGCCTGTTTCGTGTGTGTTGAGTTTGAGGAGTTCATTATAGATCCTGGATATCAACCTTTTGTCTGTACTGTCATTTGCAAATATCTTCTCCCATTCCGTGGGTTGCCTCTTTGTTTTTTTGACTGTTTCCTTTGCTGTGCAGAAGCTTCTGTTTTTGATGAAGTCCCAAAAGTTTATTTTCGCTTTAGTTTCCTTTGCCTTTGGAGACATATCTTGAAAGAAGTTGCTGTGGCTGATATCGAAGAGATTACTGCCTATGTTCTTCTCTAGGATTCTGATAGTTCCTGTCTCACATTGAGGTCTTTTATCCATTTTGAGTTTATCGTTGTGTACAGTGTAAGAGAATGGTCAAGTTTCATTCTTCTACATACAGCTGTCCAGTTTTCCCAGCACCATTTATTGAAGAGACTGTCTTTTTTCCACTGTGTATTTTTCCTGTTTTGTCGAAGATTAATTGACCATAGAGTTGAGGGTCCATATCTGGGCTCTCTACTCTGTTCCACTGGTCTATGTGTCTGTTTTTATGCCAGTACCATGCTGTCTTGGTGATCACAGCTTTGTAGTAAAGCTTGAAATCAGGTAATGTGATGCCCCCAGCTTTATTTTTGTTTTTCAACATTTCCTTAGCGATTTGGGGTCTCTTCTGATTCCATAGAAATTTTAGGATTATTTGCTCCAGCTCTTTGAAGAATACCGGTGGAATTTTGATTGGAATGGCATTAAAAGTATAGATTGCTCTAGCCCTCAGGGAGATTCAAATTAAAACCACATTGAGATATCACCTTATACCAGTTAGAATGGCCAAAATTAAAAAAACAGGAAACAATATGTGTTGGAGAGGATGTGGAGAAAGGGGAACCCTCTTACACTGTTGGTGGGAATGCAAGTTGGTGCAGCCTCTTTGGAGAACAGTGTGGAGATTCCTTAAGAAATTAAAAATAGAACTTCCCTATGACCCTGCAATTTCACTCCTGGGTATCTACCCCAAAGATACAGATGTAGTGAAAGGAAGGGCCATCTGTACCCCAATGTTCATAGCAGCAATGGCCATGGTCGCCAAACTATGGAAAGAACCAAGATGCCCTTCAACAGACGAATGGATAAGGAAGATGTGGTCCATATACACTATGGAGTATTATGCCTCCATCAGAAAGGATGGATACCCAACTTTTGTAGCAACATGGATGGGACTGGAAGAGATTATGCTGAGTGAAATAAGTCAAGCAGAAAGAGTCAATTATCATATGGTTTCACTTATTTGTGGAGCATAACAAATAGCATGGAAGACAAGGGGTGTTAGAGAGGAGAAGGGAGTTGGGGTAAATTGGAAGGGGAGGTGAATCATGAAAGACTATGGACTCTGAAAAACAATCTGAGGGGTTTGAAGTGGCGGGGGGGGGTGGGTGGGAGGTCGGGGTACCAGGTGGTGGGTATTATAGAGGGCACGGATTGCATGGAGCACTGGGTGTGGTGAAAAAATAATGAATACTGTTTTTCTGAAAATAAGTAAATAAATTTAATTTAAAAAAAAAGGCAAGAGAGCCAGTTATTTTACCAATAGAATGAGTTTATTTGAGAATACCAGAGAAGTTGCAGCTTGGGACAAGCAAACCATAGCAAACCATAGGCAAGTCCAGAGAACAGAGAAGGGGTTGCTTTTACAGGGGAAAGGAGGAAGCTGGGTGGGGCTGTTTTGCTGCATTCTAATTGGTCCATTGCTAGGCAAAGAGAAATTCTTCCTTCCTCCTGCTGCAGTCTGTAAAGTAAGCTTCCTGTTGGGGAAAGTGAGGTATTCTTATGGCAAGTGGTAGTGCCTGAGAGCTCCTCCTTCAGGGTTTCCAGACTTCCATTTTAATTTGTTTCCTTTTTTGACCAAGATCTTTCCTCAAAAGCACAGCTGATTGGGAGTAGCTTTTAGTATTTAGAGATTTCAATCCTGAGTGCCAGGGAAGAGCTTTCCGTGTTGTCATACCCCACATCAGGGGAAAAGTACACAGATTATAAGGGAGGTAAGCCACATTTGGTAGGAGGGAGGACTATCAGGCATTTCCCATCTGAGATAAGCATTGGAAATCATCTCGGAGCTCTGAGCTAACATTACCCTAGTGGGCTTAACATTTCTATTGAGGTTTGACAGGCAACAGGTATAAAGCTTAATAATGATTATACAGAATAAGATGAGAAGCAGACAATCCTCAAGGAACCATCCTAGGCTAAAGGTGTCCTTTCTAAAAGCCTTGCAACAGTTAAATGAGTTAGTTCATTTGTATTTCTCTTGGATACAGGGGAACACAGTATTTAAACTGGGAAGACTAAAGGATCTCTGGCATTATGAACAGATTGGAGTTTCTGTTGACAGATCTAATTGTCAGAAAGGTTTTCCCCTTTTGCAATATGTTGGACCAAGAAAGAAAGAAAGGAAATAAGGTAAGAACCAATAGTGAGAAAAAGATATGTAGGCCTAGTCCAGTCATCTTGGGAAAGCTGTCCCCTCCAGCTCTTGTTTGCTTCAGTTCCTAGAAATCTTTATTTTCAGGTCGTCAGTTGGTGTATATGTCAAGCCAGGGTTTAGTGCTTTTTCTAGATGTGACACATGGATCCAAGAGCCTATTCCTTGGAGTTTGATAGCACAAGAGTGGGTTAACGGTACCTGTAGGGGCCTGTTCAGTGGAGTTGAAGAGTCTTTCTGGAGAGCTCTTCCTCAACAGATGAAATCTCCACTCTGTCAGATGTGGTGTTTAATGTCTTTGTCTTTGGGGAACATGCTTCTGATTCTTCTACTAAAGCGTGGTTATTCTCAACAGAAAATATTAGGCCTTTGTAATATTGAATTAGACACCCTCTTCTCCTTTACCAGCTGTGGATTAGAAGAAGTAGGAGCCAAGTACATTGAGAACCCTATGATTATCTCAAAGGGTAAGAATTTATGAGTTCCAAAGAGGGTAGACCTGAGATTTAAGGGAGGTTCCAAAGGTAGGGTGATCTTTCATAGTAGTAGTTGAGCCACAGAACTAGCAGTGACTATCTACAAGGGAAGGCTTCAGTTCAATGAGAAAACATACAAACAATTACCAAGACATATTTATATACATGAAATGGGGGTAGATGAATAAAATCCACTTGCCAAATCTCAAGTAGTCCATTGGGCAATTTAAAGTGTCTGGGAACAGTGTGAACAGGTTTTCCTGAATTATACTTCAGGCAGGGTAGAAAGCAAAGTAGGCACATCTCGCAGGCTTGTTAATATGTCCCCATCCGTATTGGGTCAAGAAGTTTATCATTTTATCAATAGACCATGATTCAATGCATATACAGTAGTTTTAGGAACTTTAGATAATCTCTGGCAGAACTGGATTATTTGGCCCAAGCCAGAGTTTTTTTTTAATCGAACCAACAGTTATAAAATTTCCCATATTGTTTTTCCTTTTGGGGGGCCAATTTGGACATCTCTGGTCAATTTTTCTAGATTATCACTTGGGGGAACATTCTTTTGGACAATGGCATAGGCTTGGTTGTTCATTCCTTTGAAAGCATGCTCTCTGAAGAAATATCAGCAAGATGGAAACCACCTTTAGCCTCCAGGCAATCATATCAGGAATGCCCAGGTAATGGGGAAATGGAGAAAGCAGCTGGCAAGGATATGGCATCTAATAATTCCTGGACATAAAAGCTGGGTTTTTTGTTTGTTTGTTTTTGTCCCCACTGAAAAGGAGAAAGCCTCACTAATACAGTGTCCTTCCAAAGTCATGAGCTACAGCAAAGACATACCTTCTATCAGTATTAATGCTTGTAATTTCTTCCTTTGCTGAAATGCAGGCCTAAGCAAGAGTGTGCAGTCCAGCCTGTTGAGCCAAGATAGCCAAGGGCAAAGATTTTGCCTCAACAATTTTGTAGGGAGTTGCAATAGAATACCCAGCATTTACCATTTTCTCCTTTTAAATAAGAACCATCAGTAAATTACAAAATGCCAGCATTATCCAAAGGAGTTTCCTGTACATCATCACAGGGGGCCGGGAGGTGATCTGTCAGTCATGAGGAGTACCATCCATAGCAGAGGGAAGAAGGGTGACATGGTTATGATTATTCCAGTGACAAAGAATTAAATGAGGAGTGGTTAGCAAGAGGATTTCATAGGAGGCAAGAGGACTGCCCAAAATGTGTTGAGTGTGATGAGATTTCAGGGAGTGCTTCTACTGCATGGGGTGTTAGGTTGTTAGAAGGGATCCCATGACTAGCTCTTCAGTGGTCTTGACTAACAGGGTGGTGGCAGAAATAGCCCCGAAGCAAGGGGGATGTATCTTTGTGCCATAGGGTCTAGCTGCTGGCTATAATATCATATCAGTTGATGGTGGTTCCATGTTTTTAGATGAGTTACCCAAGGGGGGGTTCCCTTCCCTTTCAAATACAAAAAGAAAAAATGGAAGTTGATCATTGATATGTCCAAGGACAGGGGAATTAAGCTTTCCTTTAGAGATTTCAAGGTTGAGTTCACCCTGATCTTCCCAAACAATAGGGCCAGGTTTTTTGTTTTGATAAAACATATAGGGGTTGGGCCATAAGAAGGAAATTTGGAATCCAATTTTGATAGTGGTCTGCTAGCTCAAGTAAACCTCATAATTGGCACTTAGTTTCAGGTTTAGAAAAGTTCAGGATACCATGAAAGCCATTGGGACCTAAATATAGCCCTTGTTTTCAAAGCAGTTGCTCCAAATATCAAACCCAAGTTTAAGCAAACTACAGTTTCTCCTTGGAGAATTTATTGTTCCCATAAAACTAGAAATTCTAACAAGTGGATGCTGTCTTCCTACAGAGGCCTGAAAAGGGGAGCAGAGAAGTTATCTATCTACTGTCATAAAGTAGGTAATATATCTAAATATGCTTTTAAGATTTAGAAAGGACTTTAAGGTTTTGAAGCTTTACTGTCAGGTGTATTGTTTCTCTTCCCTAGTCAAGGCATAGAGATACTTATCCACAGAGATGCTAAATAAGGCACATATGAATCTAATCTAACAAAGTATGGAGATTTGGAACAACAGGGTGATGAAGGATAACAATACTTTTTATGGCTCAGAGATCCTGGATTAATCTCCACCTGTGGCCATTGGGTTTCCTCATGAGCAAAATAGGATGAGGAGGCCCTTGGCCTCATAATATTCTATTGTGGGCTTGATGCCTTGAAGGGCTTCTTTGTTTATAGGGTATTGAGTAAGGCTGAGAGAGATTTTGAGGGATATACTTGGCTCTTAATAGGAGGTGCACTGTGGATTCTACCAATATCAGTTGAAGATTTTGCCCATAATGAACTGATCTAATAGGGACGATTGTTGGTGTCCATAAAATTAGCTCCAGTGCCATCAGAGAAGGATCAGATAAAAGATGTTGAAGGGTCATTTCATTCACCTGGTTGACTATTTGTTTGCTGCTATCAAATTCTAAAATTTTCTCCCCTTTTTGGGAGAAATTCCAGCAAGATAGTTCTCTAAGAAATCACAGCTCAATATATGAACAAGGGTGGAAGAACTGAGGAGGAAAGGATGAGTGTCGGAAGGGCCTTAAAAGGGAGGGGGGCTAAAAAATGGGCTTAGAGATAGAAGTCTGTTGAAGTTTGTTAGAGACCCCACTATTTGAAGCATTTCAATACTTTGAGGCAGGAACTGTTTAATAACGGTGGAGTGGAGCACCAAGAATGTAACTCCAGTGTCGATGATGGAGAAATTCATTCCCAATCTGGAGAGTTATTTATCCAGGCTGGTTACGAGGAAGGATTGGAAGAAGGCCTTGTGATTCCTTGGAGTCCCCAGATTGGGAGTTAGGAGGGCATTGGAAAGGCTGGTTAGAGGGCTAAGGACACCTGGAGTTCTTAAGTGTGTAATAGTCTTTCTTTCAACATCCTGGATTTTTGCAATAGGGGTAGAGACCGGGAGGGGTTTAGTTTTGTTTAGAGGCCTCCATTTATTGAAACTGAATAATAAGGATTTTAGTGGACTTCCTCTTAATTAAATTCTCTAGGATGCAGCGAGATGATTTGCATTTTCAGCACGATGGAAAGATCTCAGTTCTATTAATGAACATAGAGAGCACGGCTACATGAGTGGACTCAACATCCACAGGAAGGCTAGAATTTTCCCTGAAAACAATCTGGAGTTGATTCTTATAGTTATGCACAGATTCATGGCATTTCTGAGTACAAGCCTGAATCTTATTTCAATCAACTGGTTTTGGAACAGTGCTGGGATCCCCAGGTGAAGTAGTTTAGTGATTGCTGAGCCTGATCATATAACAAGGCAATTACCTACACAGTTTTAGAGATTTTGAAAACAGAATCAGCCCGGTTAACTGTTTCATCTACTACAGGGCTTGACCTTCACCAATGAACATGTGAACTAGCTGGTATAAACTGAGGAACCCAGTTAGTAAGTCTGGGTGACTATATTAAGGCCTTGGCAAATTTATGAGGATTTTCAGTAATCCTAGGAAAATCTTTGATGATGGTTTATAGTATGGCTTTAGTCTAGGGGTTATAGGAAATTAGGGTCTGAGCACGAGACTCCTCAGAAGATATAATTTTAAAAGGGCAGGTTCTAATGGACTTGGAGGAGGAGGGAGTGGGGAGAAGCTCTAAGAAAAAGGGAAGTTCAGTGAGAGAATTGGAATGAGGAACTAGATGGTATAAAAGAGGTAGAGATAATGACAACGGAGAAGGGAGAGGGAGAAAAGGCCTCAAAACCTTCTTAAATTTCTTTTGTTTGTGTCCCTTGATTAGTTTAGAAATTGTACTTTGAAAAGAGGTGATTTTAGAGTCCTGAATACTCTTGGAAGCCTCAAGATACCAATTGAAATAGACATCCCACTCACTGTGTTTCATTTTACAGTCAGGCCTTCTAACTTGGTTCTAAGAAAAACAAGTTTGAGGATATCAAAAATCCCTCATTATGGTCACTGGAGTTCTAAATTATGTATTGTTACATTGGTCCAATTAATTAAAAATGTGCATGAGAAGGAACTGTAATGTTTCTTTAATTTTTATTTATTTGTCAGAGAGCGCACAGGCAGGCAGAGTGGAAGGCAGAGGCAGAGGGAGAAGCAGGCTCCCTCCCAAGCAAGGAGCCAGATGTGGAACTCCATCCCAGATCTCTGGGATCATGACTTGAGCGGAACACAGCCACTTGACCAACTGAGCCCCCCAGGCATTCCGGAACTGTAGTTTTTAAATGTAAAACCAGCAAGGGTCCCAGAAGGAGGATGATCCTGAGAAATTTTAACAGATTGGGACACCATTACTCAAAAACCAGAGGTTCAGGAAGCAGAAGAGTATTCACCAGGAAGGACAATGCTTTCATAAAAACGACATCAAAAAACCAGATCCTGAGTAAAGTCAGCCAAAAGTCGCCCTAAAGGAGGGAACTCAGATCTGAAAGGAGACTCACTGAACCAAATGGAAAGAGATGACTCACAGAAGCAGAGAAAGAGAGCGCACAGGAGCTTAGGTGAGTACCTCACACAGTTCTGGGGTTGTTATTCTCATAGGGGTTTATCTTGTTCAAGTACCTTTGTGGTTGCCATGTGATGTTGACCTTAAAAAAACAGAAGAGCCAGTTATTTTACCAGCAAAATGAGCTTACTCGGGAATAACAAAGGAATTTCCACAAGCAAACTATGACAAATTATAGACAAATCTAGAGAATAGAAGAGAGGGGCTTGTTCTTAGAGGACAAAAGAGCTGGCAGGGCGTGTTTTGCTGCATTCTCATTGGCTGAGCTGTTGCTGGGCAAGGAGAGATTCTTTCTACACGCTGCGGTCTGTCACTGTAAGCTTCCTCCTGTTGGGAAATGTGAGGTATTCTCTTGTGGCAAAAGGTAGTGTGTGAGAGCTCCCCCTTTCAGGGCTTCCAGACTCCCATCTTTTTTGTTGTTCAGTTAGCCTCTGTAAAAATTAACATCGTTAGTTTTTGATATAGTATTCAGAGATTCATTAGTTACATATAACACCCAGTGTTCATCACAACATGTGCTCTCCTTAATGCCCATTACCCTGTTATTCCCGCCCCTGAACCCCCTCCCTTATGGAACCTTATGTTCGTTTTCTGGGTTCCATTGTCACTCATGGTTCCTCCCCTCTCTGATTTCTCCCCCTTCAGATTTCCTTCCCTTCCCCTATTGTCCTCCATGGTATTCATCAGAGATCTCCTCCAATCACCCTAAAATCTCCAGACTCAGAGACAGTATTATAGTTGAATTCCACAAAGCTTTTGGGGAATAGATAATATTTGTTTAATACAAGTTGTTTCTGAAAATAGGAAAAAAAGATACGATACCCAGCTCTTTTTCTTTTCATGAGGTTAGTTTAACCTTTTTTTCCAAAATTGAACAAGGAAAGGAAAAGGAAAGAAAGTTATAGGCCCATTTTCACTTATTAACAAAGACATAAAATTATAAGTAAACTACTGGTTAATTAAATCAAATAGCATATTAAAATATATTATGATCAAGTAACTTATTCAAGAATGCAAAGACAGGGGCACCTCAGTGGCTCAGTGGGTTAAAGCCTCTGCCTTCAGCTCAGACCCTTGATCCCAGGGTCCTGACATCAAGCCCCACATTGGGTTCTCTGCTCGGCAGGGAGCCTGCTTCCCTTCCTCTCTCTCTGCCTGCCTCTCTGCCTACTTGTGATCTCTGTCTGTCAAATAAATAAATAAAATCTTTTAAAAAAAAAAGAATACAAAGACATTCTAAAATCTGAGAAATCTATTACTATAACTCATTACTTCAGTGAAATAAGAGAAAAATGACAATGACTTTCAATGGACATAGAAAGAGCATTTGATAAGTTCAATACCTAAAATAATTAAAAAATAAATACTAAGGAAACTTGGAGTAAATAAGAGCTACCTTAATTTCATGAAGTCTATACATCAAAAACTAATGGTAATCAATTTTCTAAATGAAGAAAAGTTAGACACATTCCTTTGTTAGATCAAGAAACAAAAAAGAGGGGAGGGATGATTAAGAGAATCCAGAAGAACTGACTCACATGTTATTGGAATAAATAGTGGAATTCATCAAGGGTACTTGATAAAAGATTCTTAGGCAAAAATCAATTCCATTCCTTTATACCAATAAGTTAGGTTTATGCATTTTTTCCTTTTATACATGTAATATTAGTTTCAGATGTACAACAGTGATTTGACAATTATATACATTATAAAATGCTCACTGCAATAAATAGTTACCCTGTTACCACAGAAAGTTATTATAATATTATTGACTATATTCCTTACACTGTATTTTACATCCCAGTAACTTGTTTATTTTTTATTATTTTTTTAAAGATTTTATTTATTTGACAGAAAAGGAGAACACAAGTAGGCCAAGCAGAAGAGAGAGGGAGAGGGAGAGGGAGAAGCAGGCTCCCCACTGAGCAGAGAGCCCAATGTGGGGCTCAATCCTAGGACCCTGAGATCATGACCTAAACTGAAGGCAGATGTTTAAGTGACTGAGCCACCCAGGTGCCCCATGTGACTTATTTCTTTTATCAATGTAAATTTTTGAAATAAAAATCATTTTTAAGGGCAATAAGAAACATAAAGTGCCAATGAACAAATATAGATAAATAGGTACAAGATCTTTGAAGTGTTTTGACATTTTATCAAATAGATGGAAATATTTATATCTTTTATGAATAGGTACTCAACATTAAAAGGTTGATTTTTGCCAAATTAATACATAAGATTAATATAAATCTTGGATTGATAAGTGTTGATACAATAAAAACTCCATTTTTTGGTGGAACTTAATAAGCTGACTCTAAATTTTATATAAAAGAGCAAAGGGCCAAGAAGACTCAAGAGATATTTTAAAGATGACAAGCAGGGAGACATGCCTTATCAGATATCAATATTTATGATGAAGTTAAGTATTAAAACAGTGTGACGTAAATGCAGAAATAAACACATGGAAAAATGAGACCGCTTGGAGAGTCCAAGAACAGGCCTATTCACTAAGAAAACTTTTTGTTTTTTAAAGATTTTATTTATTTATTTGTCAGAGAGAGAGCTCAAGCAAGGGAGCGGCAGGCCGAGGGGGAAGCAGATTCCCAGCTGAGCAGGGAACCTGATGCTGGGCTGATTCCAGGACCCTGGGGAAAATTGTGAACCATATGGGGAAAAGCTACAACTAGAGCCACATCTCACCATACACAAATATGACTCCAGCTAATTTAGACTTGGATGTCCAGAGCAAAATTTTAATCCTTTTGGAGAAAATTTTAAGAGAAATTACTTTATGTCAGGATATTAAAATATTTTTTTAAGTAAGACAAAATAAGTTTAACTGTAAGTAAAAAGATTGGAAAATTTGACTAGGTTTTTCTTTTAAAAATCTGCATTACAGAAGATACCATGGAGGAAATGATAAGCCACAGGCTGGGAGAAGGTATTTACAGTGCAGCTGATAGATAAAGGATTGGTATTTAATATGTAAAGGATTTCTAAAAAGACAAAAGTAACAGATAACACATAGAAATGGTAAAGGGTATAGACAGGCAATTCACAGAAAACTTTGAAAGGAATTTAACCTTAAGAGTAACCAAGGAGGGGCGCCTGGGTGGCTCAGTGGGTTAAAGCCTCTGTTTTTGTTTTTGTTTTTTTTTAAAGATTTTATTTATTTATTTGACAGACAGAGATCACAAGTAGGCTGAGAGGCAGGCAGAGAGAGAGAGGAGGAAGCAGGCTCCCTGCTGAGCAGAGAGCCCGATGCGGGGCTCGATGCGGGGCTCGATCCCAGGACCCTGGGATCATGACCTGAGCCAAAGGCAGAGGCTTTAACCCACTGAGCCACCCAGGTGCCCCTAAAGCCCCTGTTTTCAGCTCAGCGGGGAGCCTGCTTCCCCCTTCCCCCTCTGCCTGCCTCTCTGCCTACTTGTGATCTCTGTCTGTCAAATAAATAAATAAATAAATCTTAAAAAAAAAAAAGAGTAACCAAGGAAATGCAAATGAAAACCATAGTGAGGTTCTACTTTGTATTAACAAAAATTTTAAATTTTCACTTCTGTAGGAGGTAGGAACAATATTGGTTAACACTGCTGGGGGAGGGGGTTGGGGTGTATAAATTAGAATCATCACTTAGAGCAATTTAGCAAAATGTAGCAAAGGTGAAAATGCTTATTCCCTATAATGCTGCAATTCCACTTCAAGATGTATACCCTAGAAACTTGTACAGATACACAGCATCTACAGGATGTTCACTGCAGCATTACTTATAATGGCAAATAACTATAAATCTCATTGATGCCCATGAACAGAAGAACAGATAAATAAATGATGTATCTTCACACTCATTTATTGGCCATATGATATAGAGCTTAACCCTCTGTATCCTTGTTTCTGTACCTAATGATGGGGATCACAATTGTACTGATCTCTGTAGAGAAGGTTTTTGGGGATAAAACGAGTCAGTGTTGTAAAATACTTAGAAGAGTGTCAAACATAAAATAAAATCTATTAATAGCAGTGGCAGAAAGGGTGGGCTGAAGTGTCAGAGTCCCCATTCCTGGGGAGGAAAACAGAATTTCATCAAAAAGATCCAAGCTGAAGCCAGGAAAATGACAGGATCTAAAGGGCAAAAAGTACTACAGATCAATGTCAAAGATAAACAGAGTTGAAGGCTCAAAATCAAGAAAGAAACTAAATTGTTCAAAATCAAGCCTTTTGACAATAAGTTTGTGTTGGAATTCCCACTTGGGTGGCTTAGGGGAGTTCATTTATGGACCGGGCATCTGGAAGTAACTGCTTCTTAAATAACTAAATACTTTGTCTTTCTATTTGGAACTTGAGATCCATTCCTTCTCTTTTCTGTTCATCTCCTTTTTCTCTTCTCTTTTTTTAATCTGCAGAAAACTTTATATATGTTCTGCTACTCAGAATGGATAAATGTTAGTATTTTATCATATTTGCTTCAAATAATTTTAATCAAAGAGAATTACAAATAAAGTTGTCCCTCTCCTCAGTCCCATTCATCTCTTTCCCTACCCAAGCGTAACAATAGTCATGGAGTAACCCAACTTTTCAAAGTGTGGACTAGAAGAACCTAGTTCACATGAGTTCACTCATCAGGTAAATACAAATAAAAACCATGATGAGATACCACATCACACCTGTCAGAATGGCTAAAATTAGCAACACAAGAAGCAAGTGTTAGCAGGGATGAGGGCAAAGGGAATCCTCTTGCACTATTGGTGGGAATCAAACTGGTGCAGCCACTCTGGAAAACAGTATGGAGTGTCCACAAAAAGTTTAAAAATAGAACTATCCTGCAATTCAACAGTTACACTAAGTATTTACCAAAATGATACAAAGGTACCAATTTGAAGGGGTACATGCACCTGACATTCATAGCAGCATTATTACAGTAGCCAAACTATGGAAAGAATCCAAATGTCCATCAGTTAATGAATGGATAAAAAAGATGTGGTGTATATATACAATGGAATATTACTCAGCCATCAGGAAGAATAAGATCTTGCCATTTGCAAAGACGTGGATGGAGCTAGTGTATTAGGCTAAGCAAAATAAATCAGAGAAAGACAAATACCATGATTTCATTCATATATGGAATTTAAGAAATAAAACCAATGAACACAGAGGAAGGGGAGGGAAAAAAAGAGGGAAACAAACCATAAGAGACTTTTTAGAAAGATTATATTTATTTATTAGAGAGAGAGTGTGTCTCTGTGAGTGTGAGCAGGAGGATGGGCAGAGGGAGAAGCAGACTTCCCACTAAACAGGGAGCCCAATGGGGGCTTGATCCCAGGGCCCTGGGATCATGACTTGAGCTGAAGGCAGTTGCTTAACAGGCTGAGCTACCCAGGCACCCTCACATAAGAGACTCTTAATGATAAAAAACAAACTGAGGATTGATGGAGGAAGGTCAGTGGAGGGTGAGCTAAATGGCTGATGGGTATTAAGGAGGGCACTTGGTATTATGAGCAACGGGTGTTATATATGTAATGAATCACTAAATTCTACTCTTGAAATAAATGTTACACTATATGTTAACTAACTAGAATTTAAATAGAAATTTGATAAAAAAAAATGAATAAAATTAAGAATTATTACTATCCACGTATTTGCCCACAAACAATATAATGTATTGCTTTTTGTGTTTTAAAAATAAGAGTAGGGGGCGCCTGGGTGGCTCAGTGGTTAAGCCGCTGCCTTCGGCTCGGGTCATGATCCCAGGGTCCTGGGATCGAGCCCCGCATCGGGCTCTCTGCTCAGCAGGGAGCCTGCTTCCTCCTCTCTCTCTCTGCCTGCCTCTCTGCCTACTTATGATCTCTGTCTGTCAAATAAATAAATAAAATCTTTAAAAAAAAATAAAAATAAAAATAAAAATAAAAATAAGAGTAGTGGGGCACCCAGGTGGCTCAGCTAGTTAAATGTCTGATTCTTGATATCAGCTCAGGTCAAGCCCAGCATGAAGTTTACTTAAAAAAAAAAAAAATAGAATAAATATGTCATACAGCACATGTTGTTGAACAACTTGCTTTCATCACTGGGCATATTTTGAACTCTAACCATGTTAACTATGTTGATCTAGTTCTTTTAACTGCACATTTTCTATCATATACCACATTTTACTTATTCATTCTTTTCTTGATGCGTGTTGTGCTTTCCAGCTATTTACCATTATAAGCAATGCTACAGTGGACATCTTAACATCCAGTTCTTCTTTAGCAAAGAAACAACTGTTTCTAGAGCAAAGAAGAATAAACAATAATTCTGATTTTTGTGTGTGTGTGTGCGTTTTATGGTAAAGGACTAAGATGCATCCAAAATTAAATTGTTATGCATTTAGGTGTGTCCAGGTTCTACCAGTTTGTTGATTCTAGATAAGATCACATATCTTGGCAGAATTCTCTAGTATGTAAGAATAATAGCTTGAGATTCAAACTGCCCAGGTATAAAGCTTGTCTTAGTTTCCAATTACTGAGGCTCATTAGCTAGTCAGAAAAAAACTTTCTCCTTCTAATGTCAGCTAAAGAGTGGACTCAGGTCTGTTTCTGTTGGCCATCAGTACCTTTGAACATTTTTCTCAATGTTTAGGCAAGGGAATCCCCACTTGAGTCTGTATCTCCCCCTACAGAAGCTGGAGCATAGTCATGAGATCCACCAGTCAGATACCAGAGCTTGAACCCTAAAGGAATAGAATGTTTATTCTGGCAAGTTTGGGGGAGACTATCCTGTTTTCAGAGGGGGTAACATTGCAGGTTCTAACGTGTTATCCAGACATTTGTCTAACATCAGAAGTCTTGGTGATGCAAGCTTCATTGTCTAGCCCAGGGTGGCAGCATAAGTGAGATTTGCCGCATGATTTGGGGTGTGGCTCCTGGTGAGGTTGCCTCAAAATCCTATTTCTCTGGCTAGCAAAGAAACTTAAAATCCTTTAATAAATTATTTTACATTTAAACAGATCAGAGTTGCTTTCAGCTTTTTGCAATTAAGACTCCTTTCTAAAAGAGGGTGGATTCCATAGAAGACTGTCTTGGATCTTCCCATTATATTATGTAACATTTTCTTTCTCAGAATGCACTGGCACTCTGATAAACGGGAGCTAGAAGAGTTCAAAACTGAATTACTGTGGCCCCTGGATACCTTGTTTGTCAAACATTCAGGTCTGCCAATATTCGCTGTGTTAGATTATCCTTCTTATCTAAAAACAAAACAAAACAAAACAAAAAAACAATTTTTTCCTCTGTAATTTGGCTTCTGTGACCCCCTTCCAATCCCAATCAACTATACCAAGTACATCTACATATTATGTGAATTCTGGTACTCTAATTGTGGAAAGAGATTAGGTTCTCTTGCAGTAGGCTCTAGAGAAATTAGAGGAGGGGTTAGATTCATGTTTAACCCTTTTGAGTATCTCATGGCCATTAAAGAGTGTTTCATTAAAGGTCACCATGACCATGAGATCTAGAGCAACCCAAGTCTTCCTTTGACCACAGCTACCCCTCTTCTTATGGCCTCTAAAGATGGCATATGTACAAGGAAAAATAGCAAGAAAAAGTCACACTTTAATTTTTGTGTGTCTTAGACTCTAGTTCCAGTTTTAGAGAATTCTGTTAAGTAGGTTGCCTGGTGAGCTCTCCTTTTATGTAAGTTATTAGGCAGTATGGCCTCAGACCAAAGAAGCTGTGAGCCTTTTCTTTCTTTTACCCATTACATCCTTTTCTACCATCCCCTATAACACCCTTGGGTATTTTGGAGTAATCCAACACACACCTGTCAACACCGGACCACATGACACCACTGAGAAAATGACATCCATGTGCTTCTCCACAGTGTGGAGCTGAGCAAGGCCACAGCTTAGACTTAGTCCTGGCCCAACCATGTGGAACGATGGGGCAGAGGGAGAGAAGTTGATTTCCTTCCATATGGGAACAGACTCTGACTTAGGGCTGCAGCCAAGAGGAAAAAGGAGTTGAAAGAAAGAGAGCCATACCCTATATTGCTTTTAAATCTGTGACTGTACCCATTAGAAAACTAGGTAAAGGGACGCCTGGCTTGTGACTCTCCATTTCAGGGTCACGAGTCTGAGACCCACATTGGGTATAAAGATTACTTAAACAAATGACCAACAGCAAGACAGATGAAAGAGAAATTAAGGAGTCAACCCCATTTACAATTGCACCCCAAACCATAAGATACCTAGGAATAAACCTAACCAAAGAGACTAAGAATCTATACTCAGAAAACTATAAAGTACTCATGAAAGAAATTGAGGAAGACACAAAGAAATGGAAAAATGTTCCATGCTCCTGGTTTGGAAGAATAAATATTGTGAAAATGTCTATGCTACCTAAAGCAATCTACACATTTAATGCAATTCCTATCAAAGTACCATCCATCTTTTTCAAAGAAATGGAACAAATAATGCTAAAATTTATATGGAACCAGAAAAGACCTTGACTAGCCAAAGGGATATTGAAAAAGAAAGCCAAAGTTGGCGGCATCACAATTCCAGACTTCAAGCTCTATTACAAAGCTGTCATCATCAAGACAGCATGGTACTGGCACAAAAACAGACACATAGATCAATGGAACAGAATAAAGAGCCCAGAAATAAACCGTCAACTCTATGGTCAACTCATCTTTGACGAAGCAGGAAAGAATGTCCAATGGAAAAAAGACAGCCTCTTCAATAAATGGTGTTGGGAAAATTGGACAGCCACATGCAGAAAAATGAAATTGGACCATTTCCTTATACCACACATGAAAATACACTCAAAATGGATGAAGGACCTCAATGTGAGAAAGGAATCCATCCAAATCTTTGAGGAGAACACAGGCAGCAACCTCTTCGACCTCAGCCGCAGCAACATCTTCCTAGGAACATCACCAAAGGCAAGGGAAGCAAGGGCAAAAATGAACTATTGGGATTTCATCAAGATCAAAAGCTTTTGCACAGCAAAGGAAAAAGTTAACAAAATCAAAAGACAACTGACAGAATGGGAGAAGATATTTGCAAACGACATATCAGATAAAGGACTAGTGTCCAGAATCTATAAAGAACTTAGCAAACTCAACACCCAAAGAACAAATCATCCAATCAAGAAATGGGCAGAGGACATGAACAGACATTTCTGCAAAGAAGACATCCAGCTGGCTAACAGACACATGAAAAAGTGCTCCATATCACTGGGCATCAGGGAAATACAAATCAAAACCACAATGAGGTATCACCTCACACCAGTCAGAATGGCTAAAATCAACAAGTCAGGAAATGACAGATGCTGGCGAGGATGCGGAGAAAGGGAAACCCTCCTACACTGTTGGTGGGAATGCAAACTGGTGCAGCCACTCTGGAAAACAGCATGGAGGTTCCTCAAAATGTTGAAAATAGAACTGCCCTATGACCCAGCAATTGCACTACTGGGTATTTACCCTAAAGATACAAACGTAGTGATCCAAAGGGGCACGTGCACCCAAATGTTTATAGCAGCAATGTCCACAATAGTCAAACTATGGAAAGAACCTAGATGTCCATCAACAGATGAATGGATCAAGAAGATGTGGTATATATACACAATGGAATACTATGCAGCCATCAAAAGAAATGAAATCTTGCCATTTGCGACAACATAGATGGAACTAGAGCGTATCATGCTTAGAAAAATAAGTCAAGCAGAGAAAGACAACTATCATATGATCTCCCTGATATGAAGAAGTGGTGATGCCACATGGGGGCTTAAGTGGGTAGGAGAAGAATCAATGAAACAAGATGGGATTGGGAGGGAGACAAACCATAAGTGACTCTTAATCTCACAAAACAAACTGAGGGTTGCTGGGGGGAGGGGCATTGGGAGAAGGGGGGTGGGAAAAAAATTAAAAAATAAAATAAACAAATGAACTTAAAAAAAAAAAAAAGGAAAGGAAAGAAAACTAGGTCAAAACAGTTCCTTGACAACTGACCAAACCAGGTCAATACTAAATCTCCCGTGGGTGCTAGAAAAAAGGCTGGGAAATTAGGAGAAGAGAAGCTTTGCAAACTTTTTGTGCCCAGGCCAGATTCATAGAAATTCCCAGATCCCAGTGAGTTTGTGTCCTAGCTGCTTCTCAAGTTAGGACACCTGTTAAAATGGTAGAGTTAAATCTCTTACCCCAAACTACCCCAGTAATCTTCAGGATAGAGAAAATAGAATATGTTTATAGGGACACTGAGAGAAAAGGTAAAGGATATCAGGAGTTTGGGTGTTAGTTCAATTCTATTTATTTAAGTGGGGAGGAAGTAGTTGATGAACAAGTCTTTCCTTCTATCTACAAGGCCGTGAATTGAACTAACTATAGCATGTTTACATGTATAAATGGCTAACCAGAAAATTACATCAAGATAGGTAAAATCAAATTAGGTAAAATTAAATTATTTTAATTTAAAATATTAAAAAGGGGCACCTGGGAGTGCAGTAGGTTAAGCATATGACCCTTGGTTTGGATTCAGGTCATGATTTCATGGTGGTGGGACTGAGCCCTGAGTCAGGCTCTGTGTTCAGAGCAGAGCCTGCTTAAGTGTCTCCCTCTCCTTCTGCCCCTTTCTACCCCAACCCTTGCTCTCTCTAAAATAACTAAATAACTAAACAAATCTTTAAAAATATATATTAAAAAACCCCTTCTGTCACTCCAGGGTCACTTTTTAAAGACTTGAAACTGTTCTACTAGCTGGCTCTTTCATGTCTCCTAGGATTGACACAAATTTCAAAACTGTAACTAATGACCTGGGAGTAATTTATAATCCTGTGGCTATGTCATTGACATAGAGATCGGAAGCAATATAAATTCTTGGATATTACAATGATCTTAAAATAATTTAAGTAATATCTAAGGAAAAACTTCTGTTAAACATTTACTAGCACCAATAGTCCTTGTTTCATAGAATGTCAGAATTTCCTTATGTTTATTTTTGTGGGGGTTTTTTTTTTCAGTTTCTTTAATGGATTTAATTTTTATAGCAGTGTCAGGGCACAGCAAAATCAAGCAAAAGGCACAGATTTCTGATATGCTCCACCCCTACATTGCCCAGCCTCCCCCATTATGAACATCCCCCCTCAGAGCCGTACTTTTGTCTTTATGGTTTTTTACTGTGTCTCAAGATTATGAATCAATAAGGTTTGATCTTTTAAAGGCTTTGTCATCTATTTGGATCATCAAGAACTAGATGACAATTTTCATTAACAATCTTAATGTTACTTTTTCATATTAATTGAAGGCTTCTTACCCTAAGTGAACTTTTTAAAAATTCACTCAATTATGGCCCAGTTGACTCCTGTGAGAAGGTAGTTGGAGAAAGTAAAAAACCCCAAACTAGGGGTGCCTGGGTGGCTCAGTGGGTTAAAGCCTCTGCCTTCGGCTCAGGTCATGATTTCAGGGTCCTGGGATCAAGCCCAGGCAGGGAGCCTGCTTCCTCCTCTCTCTCCACCTGCCTCTCTGCCTGCTTGTGATCTCTGTCTGCCAAATAAATAAAATCTTAAAAACAAACAAACAAACAAACTAGGATTTCCCAAAAGGGAAAGAGTAGAAAAAAGAAGATGTGGTAGCCATAGGCAGAGTTTGAGCCACTATCTCCCTCTACCAAAAAATGTTTTAGGAGGGAATACTAGTGTCCTATGATTCTTCAGGTAAAAGAGTCAGAGGGTCAATTAAGTTTGTGAAAAACTGCACACTATCTGCCTCTCTTGGAAACTTATAATGCACAGTAAAGGTTCTGAGAAATCCTCAAGTAGAAGATCCTTATTTAATTTTCTCTGACCCAGCACTGCCTAAATTTATTTGACCATAAGGGTCATTTTTTCTTAAATAATCCTGTTCCATTAACATTTTATGGAATTTGTGCTCCATAAGAAATCATTTGGGAAAGTGCTGATCAGCATTTGTGCTGATCAGTTATCCAAGATGAAGCAAAAGGCAATATTATAAAGAGAGGCATAAGGCTAGAAAAAGTCAGAGCTCATGGGAGGTTTTGTTTGTTTTAATAAAGGATGGGAGAAGTAGGATCATGTTTATAGGCTGGGGAAAGGAGTGGAAAGAGTTGATGAGATGGCAGTCACAAAAAAGGAATAATCTGTAGTGTCTAGTACCAAATGAGATAGGTAATATTATGAATACATTTTTCAGATGAGAAAATGGAGGCTTCAAGGGTTCGAGTAAGTTGGCCAGGGTCACACCTGGTTAATGGCAGATCTGGGCTGCAAGGTCAGATGTGATCCCAGCTGTGCTCTCTCCACCGCGTCATGCTCTCTTCCTATAAGTCCTGGTGATTTTGTTTTATACATCTCTTTCCAAAATTTCCTCTTCTTTTGGTACACCAACAGATAATAAGTCAAGTTTGGCACATTTTAAACTGTGATTCATAGGAAACAAACTTTATTTCTTCCTTCCATGTCATCACACATATCCCTCTCCCCTGCCTTTGGATACTCTCAGATCACTTTCCCAACCCCCTTCTCTGCCTCCAGCTCTTCTCATATGATGGTGAACTCATCATAATCATCATATATGTACCCACATATTATAAACACATATGGAAAATACACATGTATTTTACTATGTATGCAATATATGTATGTCTTTTTTACATGCATATATGTGTAAAACATACATTATTAATCTGTGATATAATTATTTGCAAAATTCTCCCCCACCCATTACATTTCCTTACCTAAACTCATAATTCTTGTCTTGTGAATTTATGATCAACTGCTGGGGGGAAAATGTAGTGTAGATAATAACTTTGGGTGGGATTTCTAAACTCTTAATTGGAATTATTATTTGGTTATTTTGCTACTACTTTAGACTCTATTTTCACAGTACTGAAGCTTCAGTAAAATTTTGTTAGCATTCTGGGAAGGGATGGGTTAATTAGAAATGTAGACAAGGAGAAGCTAGCCATTGTAATTTATTTAGATTTTCAAAAGGCTTTTGACAAGTTTCCAAAGCAAATACTGTATTAGATAATTATATGGAAATATTTTGTTATGAAGTGAATGTTGGTTTAAAAACAAGCTCCGGCAGTGCATGGACATTTTTAACATAGATAACTGTAAAAATTTTAATAACATCTGTTTCCTGAGCCACATGAATGTTTTAAAGTGCATTGAGTAACGAAAATAGCGTTATTGCCAGTATATGCTGATGAACTTTAATTAAAAATTAGGGTACTTTCTTTCAATGCAAGAGAGATCTGGGGACTGGCCTTTTTTCCCAAATCTCATCCTGCACAGAGCAATATGTTTTCATGTGGTTACCATTGTCAATAGGGAGCAAATCTACAAATGACCTTGATCCACTATTACCAGATCTTAGAATTAAGTCTTATCTTTACTTTCTTTACCTAGTCTGGCTTCTCTTCCATCACTCTTCTGTTTATTTCTTTTTCCCTGTTTATGTTTTGAGCTTTAAAAAAATCTTTTAAAATATTTGAAAATTTTTAAAACAAATCTGTATAGTATAGGGATTAACTTGAAGATTTACATTTCTCTATGATAGCATCAGTGTGTGTTTCTCATTAACAGTTTTGTTGGTTTCTTTTTGTGATATTCAAATCTTCATAAATGGGCATGGAAATATAGTCAGCGGGATGTCCAGTTTGCAGAGTGGTCTTAAATAAAGAGCAAAGTCTTTTATATACTAATAAGACTCTGATTTATATTAACTCACATAACCAAAAATATGAAAGGATAATTGGTGGAAAATCTGTCTGGCAGGTATATACCTAGATGAAATAGAGTATAATCACTATATACGCACAGATCCTTGCAACTCAAGTGCCTCACCAGCTCTCTGGGGGAAGAAGATATCATCTTTCCCTGTAGAACACCTATGACTTATTTGGGAAGAGAGAACTAGTACATAAGGAATACAAGGGAATTCTGCAAGCGATTATGTAATTTAGTGTTAACATTGTGGAACATACAGAACTCTCCTGACACAGAATTTTGACATTTGCTTAGCCTTATTTCTCTCAAGTCCTTATTTCTTTGCTCCTCTCTTCTTCCCTGGGTCTTCCTCTCTCTGATTTCCCCGATACCCAGAGCATTCCCACCACCTCTCAACTCAAGTTCCTATATATTGAATTCAAGATGGCATCAATTATAAAACATTGTATCTATAAAAAATGATGCCAATTGGGGTGCCTGGGTGACTCAGTGGGTTAAAGCCTCTGCCTTCGGCTCAGGTCATGATCCCAGGGTCCTGGGATTGAGCCCCGCATCGCATCGGGCTCTCTGCTCAGCAGAGAACCTGCTTCCTCCTCTCTCTCTTCCTGCCTCTCTGCCTACTTGTGATCTCTGTCTGTCAAATAAATAAATAAAATCTTCAAATAAATAAATAAATAAATAAAAATATCTTCTTTAAAAAAAGATGCCAATTAAATTATATCACAATGCTTTCTTATTTAAAAATTAAAATAATTAGAGTTACACTTAGTTTTTTTATACATAGTACTTTAGTACTTTTTTACATACAGAAAAAGGAAAATAAAGTTAATTAAATGGTTGAATCATTAAGATGTTCCCAAACCTTCACAACTTCCAATAAAATGTTAGAAACTAATTTGTGTTGAGCTATAGATGACTAGTCCTAGATTCAATTTCATTTTAACAAGTTTCTTGTTCAACCTGAAGTCAACACACCTACATATTTATCGAATATTACTACATATCCTGTACTACAGAGGATCAAGCAAGTGCAGATAAAGTTAAATAAAGAGGGTAAGATTTGAAATTGATACTGTAAAATGGATGAGATTACACAGTTGGGGGTGGGATTCAAGATATAGAAAAGGGGAAAAGTGGGGCACCTGGGTGGCTCAGTGGGTCAAAGCCTCTGCCTTCGGCTCAGGTCATGGTCCTGGAGTCCTGGGATCGAGCCCCACATCGGGCTCTCTGCTCTGCAGGGAGCCTGCTTCCTCCTCTCTCTCTGCCTGCCTCTCTGCCTACTTGTGGTCTCTCTCTGTCAAATAAATAAATAAAATCTTAAAAAAAAAAAAAAAAGAAAGAAAAGGGGGAAAGTTGAAAAAACAAACCTCTGTGACATTTGATTATTCAGTTGTAAATGAGATATTATAAGAACTGGTTTAAGGTTAGAAACAGTTCATTCAAGAATAAGTAAAATAAAATATATGTGAACTCAGGGTTATCCACTAAAACTACCATTAATATCAAAATATCCAGACTGGAAAAAAGCTCCTAATCACAGGTAACAGAAAAAAGAATAAAAGAATAGAAGCTGTCACATGGAATATTGTGCAGTGTCACGGCCAGTGTGACAAATCTACCAGGAACATGAGGGTAAGAGGATGAAGAAGAGAACTCGAGAAGCAAAGAGATGGGGGCAGGTGGAGCACTAAGGAGGATGTCCAACAGTGCTAAGTTTATTCAAAGCATTAAGGCCATATATGTACTGATAATAGGAGAAGCAATACACCTGTGTCTAGTTAAACAACCACGAGTTCCCATAATAAGTTTCATGTTTAACTATAAGCAGACCTCAGGTCGCCTGGGTGGCTCAGTTGGTTAAGCGGCTACTTTCGGCTCAGGTCATGATCCCAGCATCCTGGGATTGAGTCCCACATCGGGCCCCTTGCTCCGCAGGGAGCCTGCTTCTCCCTCTGCCACTCTGTCTGCCTGTGCTCTCTCTCCCTCTCTCTCTCTGACAAATAATTAAATAAAAATCTTAAAAAAAAAAAAAAAACTATAAGCAGACCTCGTGACACCAAACGGCTGATGCCAGTACAATTGTTCTGTATTGATACAGCAAACCTGAAAGTAATTTATGGGCTGTACTAGGGCAGCAAGGACCAGCAACGAACTTTTGACCCCAACCGAATTGTTCTCATTTGTTTAGCAAGCATGTGGGAAGTCACGTAGGTGAGCGCACAACACATAGCACAGACCCTTTCTCAGTGCTACTCAACTTTTCCCGTCCTAAACCTTTTATTAGGTTATTCAGACTTTAAAGTAGGCACACGTCAGGGCCTGGTTTGGTCCTCGTCTCAAGCCTTATTGCGGCCTCCCACAATGCAGATATGTGAAAGTATAATAGAATGAAAAAGGAAGATACACAGTTGTCTGGGTGGCTCAGTTGGTTAAGCATCTGCCTTTGGCTCAGGTCATGATCTCAGAGTCCTGGGACTGAGCCCTGCATCAGGCTCTCTGGTCAGCTGGGAGCCTGCTTCTTCTTCTCCCACTCCCCCTGTTTGTCTTCTCTCTCTCTCTGTCAAATAAATAAATCTTTTTTTTAATTGAAATATGAAACTACACTTACAGTGTTACTACAACAATAAAAAATATATTTGCTTATAGACCAAACTATTTGCTTATAGTCCAAATTGCATAAAGAATTTAGGTAGGAATATGTATGGTTCTCCCTTCTAGATCTTTAATATAATCTTATATCCTCTTTTTAACAATTGGTTTGAAAGTACACGTGAGGAAGAGTGGCATGAACAGGTTGGGAGGGAAGAATGATATAATAGATAAATCAAAAGGCAAAGATTATAAAAAGAATTACTATCAAAATATTATTTAAATGCTAACATGAACTTATGCTTCTGATTCATGTTAATGTAATATTCTAATAAGTCACCAAAAGAAACAGAAAAAGAAGTTGGGATAATAGAGGTTGCATTGGTTAAATGTCATATATTAATATTAATAACATATTAATACTTCATTATCAGTTTTTCATTCATAATCTAATTCATTCACTATTCATATTCTAATTCATAATCTAATTCATTCATAATATAATGAATGCTCAAAATTTATAAAACACAAAATTTGAAAGCTACAGTGGCCATTGATCTACTGACTCCCTAAAACTTCTACGTTTGGATTTTCAGATATATATATTATGTTTTTAAAATCAAAAATGAATTTTTTGATATGCATTGGATATGCAGTTACAGGTTGATAGAGGTTGATGGGTCCCATCCCCCTCCCTCTCCAGAAATTTTTAAATGTCATTCCATTGATTCCTGACTTGCACTCGTTTTGATAACATCAGCCATGATTCTTATCATGTTTCCTGTATGTAACCTGTCTTTCTCTCCAGTTGTTTTATCATTGATTTTCAACAAACCTAATTACAATATGGCTTGGAGTGGTTTTCTTTATGATTATCCCTCTTAGTGTTTGTTGAACATCTTAGACCTGTGTGTTGATATTTCTCCCCAAACTTGAAAACATTTCAGACATTATTTCTCCAACTATTTTTTCTCCCCAACTCTTCCTAAAACCGGTGACTATGCATATGCTACATCACTCAGTATTGTTCCAAAGGTCACTGAGACTTTGTTCATTTTTTAAAATTAATTAACAATTTTTAGGGCAGTTTTGGGTCTCTGGAAAAATCACATGAAAAGGACAGAGCATTCCCATATATTCCCCTCATTCATGCTTACAGTTTCAAGTATTATTAATATCTTCCTTTATCTTGCATATTTGTCAGAGCAGTTTTGATGGTTGTGGGTGCGGGCAGGGGCAGAGTGACTGGATCCAGATTACCCAGATTGTAGTGGATTGAAGAGTAAATGGAACTTGAGGAAGTGAAGATTGACATAGATAAAGCCTCTGAGAGGCTTGGCTGAAGAGAAAGAGAAGGTGATAGAGTCAAATTTAGGTTGATTTTTTAAAAGATTGTATTTATTTGACATCTAGAGAGAGAGAGAGAACACAAGTAGAGGGTATGGCAGAGGCAGAAGGAGAAGCAGACTCTCCACTTAGCAGGGAGCTAGACTTGGGACTTGATCCCAGGACACTGCGATCATAACCCAAGTGGAAAGCAGACACCCAAATGCCCACCCAGGTGCCCTGCTTGATTTTCTTAAAGATGTGATAGTTAAAGTGCATATTTAATGCTGGTGGGCAACACCAGCAGAAATGACATTTAAAGACACAAAGCAAGGTATAATGTTGGAAGGAAGCCTTCTGAGGAGGTAGGAGGGAATGAAAAAAAGACAGAGGTGAAAAACTAGCTTTATAGAAGCAAATGCCTCTTCCAAGCAGATGGCAAAACAGCTACAGATATGCAAACTTTGATTGCTGGGGTGATTTGCGGTACATTCCATCTGATGGCATACAGGGGAAGCTGAGTTCATCTGCTCAGACTAACTGGGGAAGGGGCCAGCGATTTTTGGAAGAGTGGGTAAGCAGGTTTTAAATGGGTTTTGTGGAGAATGGGAGAGAGAACTAAGAGGCTCTAAGAAGGAAAGTAGTACTGAGATCCCAACAAAGGTGAGAGACATACTCTACAGAGGCACCAGCCTGTGTAAAGGGAGGATTTTCTTTAGCCACACTCAGGGTACTGGTTGCTTGCTGGTTTTGTGTCTATGAAATACATTTTTAAAAAAGCTTTAAAAGCCTCTTGTAAAGAAATGAGAATTTGTTGTTTATTAGTGTACTCTATTGGTTTGGTGTTCTTAAGATTAGATAACCACCTTTCAGGAATCTAAGGGCCAAGCTCTGGGTTCAATGACAGGTGGAATTAGGGAATTCTCCATTCTCTTCTGATCCAAAGATGCTCTAATGATCTAGTCTCAGTTAATATCAAATGCCTTAACTAATCCTACTTTCTCTCCTCCTACTCCACAGCATCTCAATGTATAAACACTGGTCTTGCATATTAATCCTCCTACTACTGCCAGGCGACTTTCAGGCAGATTTGGTAGCTGGACCCTCCTTCCAAGAACCCTGCCAAGGCCATGATATGGACAGCCTCAGGGTATATGCCTGACTTTCATGCCAGTGGGATCAATCTCAGAGAAATTGAGTGTGTTCCCATAGCTCAAGCTTCATTAGTCCCTAAATCAATCTCAATCATGCTTTTCCCAGGGTGGTGACAATTAAGAGTTTAGCCTTTACTATATAAAGATTGTAAATATATATTTATATATGGATATATGGATTTATCTAAGTATATGGATATGACATATATATATATATATATATCAGTGATGAGAAAGATGATTCACTCAGAGTTCCCAAATGCACAAGGCAGATCAAAATCTGCCCTAACCCCAAACCTCAGAAGCTTCTCAGTGCCTTCTGAATTGGTGGTCCTGTGGTGATGTAGCCAGTGTTGTTTATTTTCCACTGAAGTCAAAGGAAAAAAAAAAAAGCATTATTCCCAGGAGGGCCTTATCATATCTAAACTAATTATGGAAGTAATGGATATTAATTTTCTCCTAGAGAAATATCTGTCATTTATAAAGTACAAATGTCAGTAAAGACAGCAATCTAGATATGAAACAATTATATTTTTCCCCCTTAATATTGGAAAAAAATACCTTCTAAATTCTGATTAGGGGAGACCCTTGACTAATTATCCCTTCAAAGGCAGGAAACTCCCTTCAAATTTTCAAAAAAATGAATTATTTTCTCCTTCCTTTTGGAAAATAAGTGGGATGAGCAAAATGTGATCAATGATTTTTTTTTTTAAGTAAGCCACACACAGATCTGTGTGTACCTTTTCCCAGAAGACAAATTATACATATTTCAATGCAGAGAGAAAATAAAATGTTTAGGAAATACCTAGGAGATGTGTTGCTTTTTCCTTATTTAAGATACTTTAAAGAGATCCTGCCCATTAAGTTGGCCTCAAATGAACTGGCAGAATTATGACTGGATGTGGCCATGGGAGTAAACGGCAAGTGTCAGGGGACCTCCCTACTTGGTATTACTCTTGGAGTTTGTGTTGCAAGCAAAAGCATCTCTGTCTATCCTTCTTTCTGGACAGTCAAATACTCTTATCTTGGTAGAGGAGAACTGAAGTTAGCATTCTTTTAGGTAGAGGTAAAAAGAACAGTAGAGAAACCCTTTGACTCATCTCTTGGTATCTTGAAATTCTCACCTCAGCGCTTGCTATAAAGTGCGGTTTTTCAGAGTATTGTCCCTGACCAACAGCATCAGCAACACCTGAAATTTTGAGACCATTGTTCTCAGCCCACCCCTGACCTACTAAATCAAGAAGTCTGGGGGTAAGGCCCAGTAATCTGGGTTTTAACAAGTTCTCACGGAGATCCTGGTGTATGCCAATGTTTCAGAATTGCTGGTGTAACAAGAAAGACCCAGCCTAGAGGGGATGGGCCATAGGAAAGGAGCCCATAGAGAGCAGAGAAACAGACAGAAAAGGGTTGTTATCAGTACTGAGACTCCGAGAGGTGGGAGCTTGGAAGGGTCCAGGCTCATGAGAGGACACACTGGCTTTGGCAGGGAGAGACATTACCATCTCTGCAAAAGGAGATTTGGGACCAAATATTTTTTACAGTTTAGAGGAGGAAAGTTAAGGACCTCATACTTGACCACTCTATGTTCTTGGAGAAACAGGTGAGCCGATGAGGAATGGAGTGACGTTGGAGGCTTGTATAGACTTTTAAAAAGCAGTAATATCAACAATCAGCCTGTTTCCATGTCACTAAACCTTAGGGAAATGCAAATTAAAACCACAGAGAGATACCGCTTCTCACCTATCTGAACGGCTAAAATAAACAAAACAGAAGAGCTCTAGCAAATACTGTAGCAAGGATATAGAGCAACACTAACACATGGATATTTGGAATGCAAAATAGTACAGCCACTTTGGGAAACAATTTAACAGTTTCATTTAAAGTTAAACATGAATTTACAATACAACCTACAAGTTCTACCCCCAGGTATTTACCTGAGTGAAATGAAAACCTAGGTTCAAACATGTAAAAACCTGCAAGCAAATGTTTATAGTACTTTATTCATAACAGCCCCAAACTGGAAACAACCCAAGTATCCATCAAGTGGGGAATAGATAACCCAACTGTGGTATGCCCAGATAATGGACTATTACTCAGCAAGAGAAAGGAATGGATTATTGATATATTCAACAACACAAACGAATCTCAGTGCTAAATGAAAGAAGCCAGACTCAAAAAGCTATATGCTATGGGATTTTCTTTTATGGCATTAGGGAAAAGGCGAAACTCCTGTGGTGTGAACAGATCAGTGCTAGTCAGTGATGAAATGTTGGGAGGACTTGATGGCAAAAGGGTAGCATGGGGGCATTTTATCTTGAGGCGATAAAGTTATTCTATATCATGATGGTCATAGTGGCTGCATAGTTTCATACAGTTGTCAAAATCCATAGAACTGAATATCACCAATAATGAATTTTATTGTATGTTAATAAATGAAAGAAAGAGAAAGAGAAACTCTCTGGAATAGCCCCTCAACTGCTTTGAAGTAGGATTTAACTGTTCAGAGATTATTGCCTTGTCACAGTCCAGTGCAAATGTTTTCTCTCTTAAACATTTTCCAAATCACCTTTTTAATCTCTGTTTTAATCAACTTACTTAGCGATTTTCTTCTCCCCCTACTGAAAATAAATACGTTACATAAGAAAAAGGAATATGCCCAGGGTCTTCATCTTGTTGTTATGCCTGGGACCTGCTTTAGCACCTTACCCCTAGGGCACACCTGAGTGTCAAAAGGCACGAACCGGTGGATATTTTGTCTGTCTTCATTTTATTATGGAAATTCTCAAATATATTCAAAAGAGAAAGAAGGAAGTATAATAAACCTTTATGTTATGCAAAAAAAAAAAAAAGACGTCACACTCCCTACACACCCATAGATTATTTTAAGCAATTCTCAGATACTATGTCATTTCTTCCACTGACATATCAGTCCATATCTCAATTAAGACAAGGCTCCCTTTTATTTAATATGACCACAATGCTATTTTCCCTAAAAATAAACATATTGAAACCTATTCTTAATTTCCTTAATATCTATTATACTTAACACTGTCTAATTGAACTCAGTACTCAAATTTTCTAATTGTCTCACAAGTGTCTTTTTTAAAGTGGATTTGTTTAAATCAGGAGCCAAACAAGGTCCACATGTTGCATTTTGTTGATAAGTTTCTTAAAATGTCTTTAACTCTATACCAGTTTCCCCTGCAGGTAACGTGTCTTATGAAATTGCCCACATTCTGAATTTGTGATTTAGGTTCACAGGTGGTGCTACGTATACACCAGGAAGCAATGATGCCTGGCTGTCTCTCCTTGTGATGTTAAGACTGATCTGTACCTTCAGGTGTTCTTAGATCAATACTAATTCATCCATTCTAATGTTCCTTATCAGTTTTTTACCTAATAATTTTAACAGTGAAGATCCATTATTTCTTTAGGGGTTATTAACAGATGATAATTTAATTATATCATTCTGTCTTGTATTAGCTAGAATTCCACTTATATAGGAAAGACAGAACAAATACTTACTTCTATCTTTCTATTTATCATTTTTCCTATTAATGAATTAGTGTTCTAGTTATTTATAAGAATGACCATTGATTTTTTTAAAATATGTCATTATGGACTCATGGGTCTAATATGATATATTTCAAACCTTGCATAAGTTTTGACACTTCAACTGACTCATCTTTGATCAGTAGGAAACTTTGCAATTTGTAGCATTCTTTGATTGTTTCCTTTTTTTCTGATATGACAGGCATTTGAGATTTATCTTGTGCTTGTTGGTCCTCATTTCAATGGCTGACTATTGCTTCTAGGGCTTTTGAGTGGACAGTGTTGGGGAAAATGTCATGACTTCACTTACCATTTTTAAATAAGGAAAAAAATCCTAATTTGGCCAGCTTATTGGTTTTAGATGTTACTGAAGGAAATCAGCGGTTAAGATACAGTACTCACTAAAGTATACATTTGGAACCAAATCAGAGATCAGCAGAGATCACAGAATAAATGGAATGAGATCTCATAAAATATAGATAAGTTAGTGGTACTGGCTAAATCATAGCTAAAATAAGAAGTAGAAAATTTGAAAAATTAAACACTGCAGTGCTCAGGTCATGATATTAACTCACTAAGTCACTACTTAATATTTTTTTGAGAAATTCCTATTAAAGTATGACACATCTTCAAGTAAATGTTGTTTTTGTGAGCTGCTGTGCATTCTACCCCTGTTTTCCTTGTTAACAAGATTTAATTTGGAATTCTTTAACCCTGTAGAGTTTTCAAGTGGGAAGTGAAAGTAGTTAGTGTCTAAGCAATGCAGAGTCTAAGAAGCAAAGCCTCTTAATATATTATAAAATAATAATTTCAGGTAGTTTCACCCAAAACACCGAACACATTGTATGAAAATATGCATGTATACAAATCTTATTTTTGATCATCTATGTTTTAGATTTTACATTAGACTTTATTAAAAATACTCTCACTTTCCTTCTGAATAAGCAAAAGATATAGTATCAAAACCAAAGTTTATGGGCGTCTGGGTGGCTCAGTGGGTTAAGCCTCTGCATTCAGCTCAGGTCATGGTCTCAGGGTCCTGAGATTAAGCTCCGAATCTGGCTGTCTGCTCAGCAGGGAGCCTGCTTCCCCCTCTCTGCCTGCCTCTCTGCCTACCTGTGACCTCTCTCTGTGTCAAATAAATAAATAAATAATCTTTAAAAAAAAAAGACCAAAGTTTACTGCTTGTGGACTCACCATTCAATCTGTAATTTCATTAATCTAGAGGGAATTCACGATATTAAATGTTTGTTCTACTCTGACATTTGACACAGGAACTGAAACAGGATATTGAACTAACTTTAACACTTGAAACCACAAATTCTCTGCTAAAAAAAAATTGTTTTGCTGAAAAACTATTTTTTTTTTTTTTAGCAAGAGGATACCTGAAGAAAGATGTATCTCATCTTCAAGTTAGAAACATCCTAATAAAAAAAAATTGGGGAGAATTTTATAACATGATTACAAAATCCGGACTTGAATTAATATATATACTAAAAGAGAATTCTTGGGATAACCAAATTCAAAACACTCAGAGCAGCATAAAATGAATTTTCAAAGGAAAAACATTTCCTTGGACATGAGTTCCTGAGCAGAGAGTCAGTGTGGTTCAGAAATACTTGTAAATGGGGCGCCTGGGTGGCTCAGTGGGTTAAAGCCTCTGCCTTTGGCTCAGGTCCGGCAGGGAGCCTGCTTCCCCCTCTCTCTGCCTACTTATGATCGCTCTAAATAAATAAATTCTTAAAAAAAAAAGAAAGAAATACTTGTAAATGATCCTTTTGCAATATAAAGGTGACTTTCATCCTTAAAAGTTTAATTTATTTATCAAAAAAAATTTGGGAATTCCAAGGTCAAATAAAAATCACTGGAAATGTCCAAAATTAATAATTTTAAGTTTCTTGTAAGGAAGAGAGTTGTTTTTTTGTTAAGTTCCAAATATTTCTCTTAAGACATGAACATCGTGAAATTTACAAAAATAGAAAGTTTAATAAAGGACAACACTATATCAAATATGTTCATAAAAGGAAAATATTATGTAAAGCTGGGCTCTGCCTGGCTAGAAGATATAAATTCAGAGCTAGACCAGTAAGCATCTTGAGTACCCTTCAGAGAAGCATCATGGCTATGAGCCAATTAGACTGAAATGAACCAAACAGTAAAAGAAAGAGTAGAAAAAGCAGCCAGAGAATAAGATAGAAGAGCTGAGCACAGCCATTTTTCATGTATTTGCTGATTACTTCCCAGGTTTTTCCTAACTGCATATTTTTTTTTTAAGATTTATTTATTTGACAGAGAGAAATCACAAGTAGACAGAGAGGCAGCCAGAGAGAGAGAGAGAGGGAAGCAAACTCCCTGCTGAGCAGAGAGCCCCATGCGGGACTTGATCCCAGGACCCTGAGATCATGACCTGAGCCGAAGGCAGCGGCTTAATCCACTGAGCCACCCAGGCGCCCCCTAACTGCATATTTTTAAGCCAGTCCATTATATAACATCATTCCTGTCTTCCCATACCGTTAGATTTATACTGATGTCTTGATTTCTCTCTGGAAACTAAGACCTAAATTTAGGCATAGAAAGTTAATTTGTTTCTCAGAGACTTCCATCCTCTTGAACAAACAGCAAAGAAATATAAACCCCATTTTAGCAAGACAAAACACACAGCAGGTTTGAATTACAGTTTTGGTACAGACTAAGGGAGTTAGGCAAGCAGCTTGATCTTCATGGGGACTTAAAAAACTTGATATTAATATTGTCTATCTTTATGTATGACTAGCCTAGGAGAGATAGCCCATGAGAGTTGTTTCAAGTTTTCAGAAAAAAAAATACTAGTTTGATATAAAGTAAAATGGAACTAATATTAGACATGACCCCATTTCTTGGGTAAACCAGCTATGCCTTGTAAATTAGACAATGTGTGCTTTTCAACTAGACCCCTAAAAAAGAGGCCAAAGTGAATTTGTTGGTTTTCTTCTTACAATAGTCAACTTACCATGTTAAGTAATATTAAAAATTACTTTTTTAATTATTTCATTAGTATTTTAAATCTTCTTTGACTTTCTAAGAAATTAAGTAATCTAGCGGTGCCTGGGTGGGTCAGTTGGTTCAGTGTCTGCTTTCAGCTCAGGTCGTGACCCCACAGTCCTGGAATTGAAGTCCAAAACTCTCCCGCTGCGGGCTGCTCTCCCTACTTGTCCACACTCCCTCTATATCAAATTAAAAAAAAGAAAAAAAAAAGGAAAGAAAGAAAAAAAGAAATTAAGTAATCCAAATATCGTGATATTAAAAGCAAGGTTCAGGGAGTTTCCTGCTGTCCCCTAGAGGGGAATGTTAGGAGCACCTGTCCTATTCCACTATTGTTCCCTTGTTGGAAGTGGGAACTGCCCACCTCTCTTCTGTTTTTTCTATTGCTTCTGCAGGCTTTTCCATGGCTATGGCTTAGCGGGTCTTCATTCCCATTCTGTTCATGCCTAACAGTGTGCCAGGAAATGAGAGAGTAGGACTATACTACTCCCCTTCCTCCTTCTGGATAATTAATTCTCTCACCCACACCCCTCATCCCAGGCCCCCCATTCTCTTCCATCTCTCTGAATCTTCTTATCTTTCTCCTTATCCCAAAGCCACATCAACCCTTGTGAGCACCCCTGAGGTAGCTAAAACAGTGGGCCTTATTATGGGTCTAATGATATTCTCCCAAAATTCATAGGTTGAAGACCTAACCCCCAATACTTCAGAATGTGACCTTATTTGGAAATAGGGTCATTGCAGATGTAATTAGTGAAGATGAGGGCATACTGGAGTAAAAGGGGGCCCTAATCCAGTATGACTGGTGTCCATATAAAAAGGGAAAATTCAGATACAGAGCTAGTCATGAACACAGGGAGAAGGTCATGTGAACAGATGGTGGGAGAAGTGACTATCTACAAATCAAGGAATAAGAGGAATATTTGTTCTTTAAGCCATCCAATTCTATGGCAGCCTTAGCAAAAGAATACAGGACACTACAAATCAACATTCTTTAAACATTTACTGATGTTTATTTTAGAGAAGGCAATGTCAGCTCCCATTGAAATGGGTCCCAGTTGTGTTTCCCCTATAATGCACTAGACTTGTGACTTAGTTCTGGTTTAAAGGAGGGATGTTTTATTCCTCATAAAGATCAATACCTCCTGGCGTCAACTCAGCTTCCCAGCTTCTAATTCAGCTCTTCCAATCCCAGATGTCCTGCTTCAGGGTTTTGCCAACCCAAGAGCCTGTTGAACTCAGATTAATTTACAGAGTATCTGCTTTTGGTCTGATTTAGAGGTGAATCCTGTTTTAATGTGTTTTGTAGAATTATGGTTCTCATAATTCTACAAAAGAATTATTAATAGCTCAGTTTTTCTTTTAGTTTTTTTTTAGTTTTGTTTTGTTTGTTTGTTTTAGTTTTTGTTTTTATTTTAATTAGATAGAAAGTGTGCACAAGTAGGGAGAGCAGCCGGCAGAGGGAGAGACATGGGGCTCAATCCTAGGACCATGAGATCATGACCTGAGCTGAAGGCAGATGCTTAACCCACTGAGCCATTAATAGAATATCTCATAATTCTACCCATTAGCACCTGGGTATCGAAGTAATCTTTGGATAAAGGCACCAGTGTTGGGTCCCAGGCCCTGAGTTTTGAGTCAGTGAATGTGGAATAGAGCCAGGCTTTGGTGTTTATTTAAAAGCCCCCTATCCTTTCAAGGTCATAATGCATAGCCAGAATTGGCAACAGCTGGAGAATCAAATATGTAGCCCTTTGTCTTTTCTTACCTGGTCTAAATTAAAGAGTAAATCGAGGCATGAAGGAGACTATACTGTCCTTGTTTCATCTCATACTACATTTCCTTTGTTATTAAGACAAAAAGGAAGTGCAATGCTTAACATATCTCAAAAGGCCTATGTGTCCCCCCACTCCCAACCAAAGAAAGAAATAATGAGATTATTGTTAAACAGAGAGTGAGGAAAAAAAGAAAAACATGTCAAAGGTAAGAAACAGGTATGGGTAGTGGGAAAGGGAAATAAGATGGTAGGACAGTGAGAAACATCAGGGGTAGCAGGGAGTCAGCTAGGACCAAGACATGTCACCACATAGTAATCCCAAGCCCTGGATGGATTCTTAACTTTTGATTCTACCATTGGGAACATCATTCTTGCCAGAGTAGGAGAGGATGAGGCCATGAGGAGAACCAGCGGTTGGTTGGTGGGGATGGTCCTGGTGGCAGCATTTTTAAGTGTACCTATCTGTCCCAACATTACATTCTTTGAATCTAATTTTGGTCAAGAAAAGTAAACCACAGATACTGTGTGGTTCACATGTGGATGGATGAGGAAGGGTGGGAAGAGGCATGATATATAACAGGATACAGTGGAGATAAGGTAGTTGTTACGGAGATCTGTGGTTAAAACGATAATCTTACTTTTTAGTTTTTAAGTTAAACTTTTAATCTAGGGGTAATTATAGATTGAAATGCAGTTGTAAGAAATAACAGAGTGATTTTCCATACCTTTTGCCCAACTTCCCCATTGGTAGTATTTGCAAACTTATAGCTTATTAGCACAACCAGGATATTGGCATTGATACAGTCAAGATGTAGAACAGTTCCATCCACCACAGGGATTGCTCATATGGCTCTTCTGTAACCACCCCCACTTTCCTCCCACGTCTTCCTCTTCCTCAGTTCCTGACAACCACTGACTTATTTTCCCTTTCTTAGTTTCATCATTCTAAGAATGTATTATATTATAAATGGAATCATGTATTTATAGACATGAGAAAAGCCTTTTGAAATTGACTTTTTTCACTCAGTATCATTCTTGATAGGTTCATTCAGGTTGTTGAATGTAACAATCAGTCATTCTTTTTTATTGTTGAATATAATATTGCACAGTATGGAAGTAGTGTAGTTTAATAATTGACCCACTGAGGGACAGCTGTGTTGTTTCCATTTTTTTTTTTTTTTTTAGCAATTATGAGTAAAGCAACTATCAACATTTACATACTGATTTTTGTGTGAATTAAATCTTTATTTCTCTGGGATAAATGGCTAAGAGTGCAATTGCTGGGTATGAGAGTTGCATGTTTATTTTTTAAAGAAACTGTCAAACTGTTTTCTAAAGTAGTTGTATCATTTTGCATTCCTATCAGCAATAAACATATGATTTTGGTTTTTCTACATTGTCTCTAACATTTGGTATTTTCTTTCTTTCTTTAGTTTAGCCATTTTGATAGGTTTTAGTGATATCTCATTGTGGTTTTAAAAATTTGCATTCTTCTTATGGCTAATAGTCTTTTCATGGACTTACTTTCCATCTATATTATCTTCTTTGGTGAAATATCTTTTGTCCATGGGTTGCTTTTTTACTGTTAAGTTTTGAGAATTCTTTATATATTCTAGATACTAGTCCTTTATCAGATATATGGCTTGCAAATATTTTTTTCCTATTATGTAGCTTGTCTTTTCATCCTCTTAGCAGAACTTTTATGGAGAGAAAGTTTTTAATATTGGTGAAATTCAGTTTATCAATTTTTTTCTTTTCTGGATCTCAATTTTGATTTCAAGTTTAAGAACTCTTCCCCTAAAATAAATCATGGAACACTACATCAAAAACTAATGATGTAGTATGGTGACTAACATTACATAATAAAAAAAAAAAAAGATAAATAAAAAATTAACTAATTAAAAAAAGAGAAATCTTTGCCTACCCCTGAATCTGAAGATTTTTCTCCTCTCTTTTTCCTAGAAGTTTTATAGTTTCATGTTAACATTTAAATCCATGACCCATTTTGAGTTAATTTTTTTTTGCAAGGTGTAAGTTAAGCATTGGTTATTTTTTGCCTATGGATGTAAATCACTTTGGTCACCATTTGTTGAAAAAGCTATCTTTGTTTCATTGAATTTTTTTTATCTTTATCAAAAATCACTTCAGCAAATTTATGTGGGTTTATATTTTGGTTTTCTGCTCTGTTCTGTTGATCTATGTATTCATTTCACCCCAAATGCTATACAATTTTTATTATTGTGACAACATACTAAATCTTGAAGTCAGATAGACTGATTCTTCTCAATTTATTCTACTTTTTTGAAGTTATTTTAGTTATTCTAGTGGTTTTCTTTTCCATATAAATTTTAAATAATATTGCCTTTATCTATAAAAATCTCATTGCAATTTGAAAGTGATTATATATATTTTTTGATCAATTTTTTTGTTAACATATAATGTATTGTTTCAGGGGTACAGGTCTGTGATTCATCAGTCTTACACAATTTCACAGCACTCACCATAGCACATACCCTCCCCAATGTCCACAACCCAACCCACTTCATCCCTCCCACCCCCCTCCACTCCAGCAACCCTTAGTTTGTCTCCTGAGATCAAGAGTCTCTTATGGTTTGTCTCCCTCTTTGGTTACATCTTGTTTCATTTTTTTCCTCCCTTACCCTATGATCCTCTGTCTTGTTTATCATATTCCTCATATCAATGAGATCTTATGATAATTATCTTTCTCTGATTGACTTATTTCACTTAGCATAATACCCTCTAGTTCCATCCACATCATTGCCAATGGCAAAATTTCATTTTTTGATGGCTGCATAGCATACATCTTTATACACACACACACACACACACACACACACACACACACATACACCCCACATCTTCTTTATCCATTCATCTGTTGATGGACATCTAGGCTCTTCCATAGTTTGGGTATTATGGATATTGCTGCTATAAATATTGGGGTACACGTGCCCCTTCAGATCACTACATTTAGGGTAAATACCCAGTAGTGCGATTTCTGGGTCATAGAGTAGCTCTATTTTCAACTTTTTGAGGAACCACCATACTATTCTCCAGAGTGGCTGCACCAGCTTGCATTCCCACCAAGAGAATAGGAGGGTTCCCCTTTCTCTGCATCTTTGCCAATACCTGTCATTTCCTAACTGGTTAATTTTAGCCATTCTGACTGGTGTGAGGTAGTATCTCACTGTGGTTTTGATTTGTATTTCCCTGAAGCTGAGTGATGTTGAGCATTTTTTCATGTGTCTCTTGGCCATCTGGATGTCTTCTTTGCAGAAATGCCTGTTCATGTCTTCTGCCCATTTCTTGATTGGATGATTTGTTCTTTGGGTGTTGAGTTTGATAAGTTCTTTATAGATTTTGGATACTAGCCCTTTATCTAATATATTATTTGCAAATATCTTCTCCCATTCTGTCCGTTGTCTTTTGGTTTTTTTGACTGTTTCCTTTGCTGTGCAAAAGCTTTTTATCTTGATGAAGTCCCAATAGTTCATTTTTGTCCTTGCTTTCCATGCCTTTGGTGATGTTTCTAGGGAGAAGCTGCTGAAGCTGAGGTTGAAGAGGTTGCTGCCTTTGTTCTACTCAAGTATTTTTATGGATTCATGTCTCACATTAAGATCTTTCATCCATTTGAGTCTATATTTGTGTGTGTAAGGAAATGGTCCAGTTTCATGTGTTGGGAGAGTTTTGATTATTGCTTTAATGTCCTTACTGGTTATGGGTTTGTTTGGGTTTTCTATTTCTTCCTGGTTCAGTTTTGGTAGTTTATGCATCTCTAGGAATGCATCCATTTTTTCCAGATTATCAAATTTGCTGGCATATTGTTGCTCATAATATGTTCTTATAATTGTTTGTATTTCCTTGGTGCTGGCTGTGATCTCTCCTCTTTGATTCATGTTTTTATTAATTTGGGTCCTTCCTCTTTTCTTTTTGATAAGTCTGGCCAGAGAGTTATCAATCTTATTAATTTTTTCAAAGAACCAATCCTAGATTCATTGATCAGTTCTACTGGTTTTTTGGCTTCTATTTCATTGGTTTTCTGCTCTGATCTTTATTATTTCTCGTCTCCTGTTGGAGTTAGGCTTTATTTGCTGTTCTTTCTCTAGCTCTTTTAGGCCCTTGAGACCTTTGTTGTTTTTTCAGAAAGGCTTGTATTGCTATATACTTTCCTCTCAGGACCACCTTTGCTGTGTCCCAAAGATTTTGAACAGTTGTGTTCTCATTTTCATTTGTTTCCATGAAGTTTTTAAATTCTTCTTTATTTTCCTGGTTGACCCATTCGTTCTTTAATAGGATGCTCTTTAGCCTCCATGTATTTGAGTTCTTTCCAACTTTCCTCTTGTGGTTGAGTTCGAGTTTCAATGTATTATGGTCTGAAATATACAGGGAATGGTCCCAATCTTTTGGTACTGGTTGAGACCTGATTTGTGACCCAGGATGTCATCTATCCTGCAGAATGTTCCATTTGCACTAGAGAAAAAATGTGTATTCTGTTGCTTTGGATGGAATGTTCTGAATATATCTGTGATGTCCGTCTGGTCCAGTGTGTCATTTAAAGCCTTTATTTCCTTGTTGATCTTTTGCTTAGATGATCTGTCCATTTTAGTAAGTGGAGGTGTTAAAGCCCCCTACTATTATTGCATTATTGTCAATGTATTTCTTTGTTTTTGTTATTAATTGGTTTATATAATTGGCTGCTCCCATGTTAGGGGCATAGATATTTAAAATTGTTAGGTCTTCTTGTTGGACAGACTCTTTATGATGTTATGTCCTTCATCATCTCTAACTATAGCCTTTGGTTTAAAATCTAATTTGTTTGATATTAGGATTGCCACTCCAGCTTTCTTTTCATTTCCATTAACATGGTAAATTGTTTTCCACCCCCTTACTTTAAATTTGGAGGTGTCTTTGGGTCTAAATTAGTCTCTTGCAGATAGTATATTGATGGGTCTTATTTTTTACCCATTCTGATACCCTATGTCTTTTGATTGGGGTATTTAAGCTCATTTACATTCAGGGTAACTATTGAAAGATATGAATTTAGTGCCATTGTATTGCCTGTAAGATAACTGTTACTGTATATTGTCTCTGTTCCTTTCTGGTCTATGTTACTTTTAGGCTCTCTCTTTGCTTAGAGGACCCGTTTCAATATTTCCTGTAGGGCTAGTTTGGTGTTTGCAAATTTTTAAAATTTCTGTTGGTCCTGAAAGCTTTTTATCTCATCTTCTATTTTCAGTAGCTGGATATAGTTTTCTTGGCTGCATATTTTTCTCATTTAGTGTTCTGAATATATCATGCCTGGCCTTTCTGATCTACCAGGTCTCTGTGGTTGGGTGTGTTGCCAACTAATATTTCTGTATGGTGCATAAACAATGGATCTTGGAACACTGAAAAAATAAAATAAAAAATTTTTAAAAAGCTTTAAATGACATGCTGGACCAAATGAACATCATAGATATATTCAGAATATTCCACCCCAAAGCAACAGAGCACACATTCTTCTCTAGTGCACATGGAACATTCTCCGGAATAGATCACATCCTGTGTCAAAAATCAGGTCTCAACTGGTACCAAAAGATTGGGATGATTCCCTGCATATTTTCAGACCACAGTGCTTCAAAACTAGAACCCAGTCACAAGAAGAAAGTTGGAAAGAACACAAATACATGGAGGCTAAAGAGCATCCTACTAAAGAATGAGTGGATCAACCAGGAAATTAAAGAAGAATTTTAAAAATTCATGGAAACAACTGAAAATGAGAATGCAACTATTCAAAATCTTTGGGATGCAGCAAACGCTGTCCTGAGAGGAAAGTATATAACAATACAAGCCTTTCTCAAGAAACAAGAAATGTCTCAAATATACAACCTGACTCTAAACCTAAAGGAGCTGGAGAAAGAACAGCAAATAAAGCCTAAACCCAACAGGAGACAAGAAATAATAAAGATCAGAGCAGAAACCAATGAAATAGAAACCAAAAGAACAGTAGAACAGATCAATAAAACTAGGAGCTGGTTCTCTGAAAGTATTTTTTTTATTCTTAAAGATTTTGTTTATTTATTTGACATAGATCACAAGTAGGCAGAGAGGCAGGCAGAGAGAGAGGGGGAAGCAGCCTCCCTGCTGAGCAGAGAGCCCGATGCAGCGCTTGATGCCAGGACCCTGAGATCATGACCTGAGCTAAAGGCAGAGGTTTAACCCACTGAGCCACCCAGGTGCCCCTCTTTGAAAGTATTAATAAGATTGATAAACCCCTGGCCAGATTTATCAAAAAGAAAAGAGAAAGGACCCAAATTAACAAAATCATGAAGGAAAGAGGAAAGATCACAACCAACACCAAAGAAATACAAACAATTATAAGAACATATTATGAACAACTATATGTCAGCAAATTTGACAATCTGGAAGAAATGGATGTATTTCTAGAGATGTATAAACTACTAAAACTGAACCAGGAAGAAATAGAAAACCTGAACAGACCCATAACCAGTAAGGAAATTGAAGCAGTAATCAAAAATCTCCCAACAAAAAAGAGTCCAGAGCCAGATGGCTTCCCAGAGGGAATTCTACCAAACATTTAAAGAAGAATAAATACCTATTCTCCTGAAACCCTTCCAAAAAATAGAAATGGAAGGAAAACTTCCAAACTCATTTTATGAGGCCAGCATTACCTTGACCCCCAAACCAGACAAAAATCCCATCAAAAAGGAGGATTACAAACCAACATCCCTGATGAACATAGATGCAAATATTCTCACAAAAAAAGTATGTTTATAATTGCCATTCTGAACTCCAGTTCTGACATCTTACTAATGTCCGTATTGATTAGGTCCCTAGCAGTTGGTACTGCCTCTTGTTCTTTTTTTGAGGTGAGTTTTCTGCCTTGTCATTTTGTCAAGAGAAGAATAGATGAATGAGAGAACAAAATACTAAAATGGTAACAACAACCTCAGAAAGTGCAAACTAAACAAATCAGAAGTGACCCAAAACCGGGAGGAAAAGAAAGGAAAAAATATACATATGATCAAGCTGATGAATAGAACAGTGCTACACACTTTATTTTGGGTGTATTTTGGTCTGTTAGGAGAAACTGCCTCCCAAAACTTTAAAGTAATAAAAACTTATATATATCCAAAAATAAGGGTAAATATAATGAAAGGATGGAATATGACTGTAAAGATGAAAATTTTTAAAGATTTTAAAAAAGGAATTGATAAGATAAGAAGTTGGTTGAAAAAGGAAAGAAAAAAAATTTTTTTTGGAAAAGGAGAGAATGTGATCAGGCTGGAATACTAGAACAAAGGCATACACTAGATTTATCGTATATTTTGGTGTGTTAGAAGAAACTGTATCCCAAAGTTTTAAAGAAAGAACACACACACACACACACACACACACACACATATATATATGCACACACATATATGTGTATATATATACACACAAAAAAATAAGGTTAAATACAATGAAGGGATAGAATATGACTATACAAATAAAAACTAAAAAAGATTTTTAAAAAGGCATTGATAAGATGTCAGTTAAAATAGGAAAGAGGAAAAATTTTTAAAAACAAAAAAGGAAAAAAAATAAAAAAGAACATTTAAAATTTAACTTTGAAAGACAAAAGAATCATGGGAAAAAAAAGACATGAATTCTTTTTTTTTTTTTTTTTAAATATTTTATTTATTTATTGGACAGAGAGAGAGATCACAAGTAGACAGAGAGGCAGGCAGAGAGAGAGGAGGAAGCAGGCTCCCTGCTGAGCAGAGAGCCCGATGTGGGGCTCGATCCCAGCACCCTGGGATCATGACCTGAGCCGAAGGCAGAGGCTTAACCCACTGAGCCACCCAGGCGCCCCGAAGACATGAATTCTATATGTTGCATTCCCTTAGCTCTGGAGTTCCATGGTTCTCAATGATCAGTAAACTAGTTCTTGACTGGATGGTCTTGCTGATCTTCTGGGGGAGAGGCCTGTTGCAGTGATTCTCAAATGTTTTTGCCTGAGGTGGAACTACACTGCCCTTGCCAGGGGCCAGACTAAGTAACCTGCTCAGGTTTGCTCTCAGTAGCTTTTTTTCCCTGAAAGGTTTCCATACAGCTTTGGAGGACAAAAATGAAAATGGCGGCCTCCCACTCTCTACTACTAGAGGAGCCGAGAGGTCATGGCCCTTCCACTTCAGTGAGCCCTCAGAGAAAAGCAGTCAATCACTCCTGTCCCTGGGTTTTTGTCTGTGCTCCGTGCTCATCTGGTCTGTGACTGAGTGTTTCTATCCCTGGTGGATGGCCCAGTTTGGACTCTCCAAACCCAGCAGATTCCTGCAGCACAGTCCCAGGGCGCTCCTCCCAGGGGAGGAAGGGGGATGGTCTCCCAGGATCTGTTACTTGTGGGGTCCCTGCTCAAAGAGTAGTGGTCTGACTGTGCCTCAGATCATGGTTTGTGGCAAGCCCGAGCTGAGACCCCACTTCTCAGCCCCATCCCTGAAGCTGGCTTCCCTGCTCCAATACCTGGGAGCTCAGCCCCACTCAGGCAGTTCTGGTGTTTCTGTGAACCCGAGATCCTGAGACCACACTGACCCAGAGAGGATTCCTCCCCCTTCTTAGCCACTGGAGCCATGTCCCTCAATGGAGCAGACTTCTAAAAGTTCTGATTTTGTGCTCCAGGGCTCTATCACTTGCCAGGAACTGGCTGACAGAGGCTCCCTATCCCCTGGCAGTCTATCTTCCAAAATATCACCTCGGATTCACTTCTCTGCACGTCCTACCTTCAATAAAGTGGTCACTTTTCTCTTCATAGAATTGCTGTTACAGGGATGCCTGGGTGGCTCAGTTCGTTATGCCACTGCCTTCGGCTCAGGTCATGATCACAGGGTACTGGGCTCCTTGCTCGTCAGGGAGCCTGCTTCTCTCCCCGCCTCTGCCTGCCACTCTGCCTGCTTGTGCACACTCTCACTCTCTCTCTCTTTCTCTGACAAATAAATAAATAAATAAAATATTTTTTAAAAAAAGGAATTGCTGTTATTCTTTTCTTTGATCTACTGTTGAGTTTCTAGGTGTTCAGAATGGTTTGATAACTATCTAACTGAATTCCTGGGACCAGAAGAAATTTAGGTCTCCTATTCCTCTGTCATCTTGCTCCTGTCCCTTGATAGGGATTATATTAAACCTCATCAATTTGGGAGAACTGACATCTTTGTTAGAGTGAGTCTTCCAATCTGTAAACTCAGTATGTCTCTTCATTTATTTAGATCTCCCTTGATTTCTTTCACCAACATTCTGTAGCTTTCAGCACACAGTTCTTGCACATATTTTCTTAGATTTATACTTAAGCATTTTTTTTAACAATTATACAGGTTGGTGTCTATTTGTATATTGCTAGTATATGAACATATAATTGATTTGTATATGTTTATCTTGTAACCTATCACTTCATCAGATTCACTTAATAGTTTTAGGAGTTTTGTTAGTTAGTTAGTTAGTTTGTTTGTTGTAGTCCTTGGGATTTTCTGCATATGTCATCAGCAAATAGGATTTATTTCTTCTTTGTTGTGTATGCATCTCATTTCCTTTTCTTAATGTACAAAATAGAAATTTTAGCATTGTGTTGAATAAAGTTGGTGAGAGTAGGTATCCTTGCCTGCTTCCCAATTTTAGGGGAAAAGCAGTCTCACTAATAAGTATAATGTTAGTTCTAAGTTTTTTCGTAAATGCTTATTTGCAGGTTGAGGAATTTCTCCTCTACTCCTATTTTTCTGAGGGTTTTTTCTGAATATCACAAAACACAAATGAGTTTTAGATTTATCAGGTGATTTTTTTCTGTATCATTTAATATGGTATATTTAATATAGCAGATTTAATATCATTTAATATGGTGGTATTCATACATTGAACCAGGTTGCATTCCTGGAAGAAGACCCACTTAGTCATGGTGTAAGTTATCTGTATATGGCTAAATTCTGTTTATTAATATTTTTTAAATGTTTTTGCATCTATAATCATGAAGGATAACAGTCTCCAACTTCACTTCTGGGGGTGTCCTTCTTTCTAGGATAGAGGTGGGCCATGAGGAACATCAATGGTTGGTTAGTGATTATGGTCTTGGTGGTAGCTCGCTCTTTCTTTCTTTCTTTCTTCCATCCTTTCCTTTCCTTTCTTTTTTTTTTAAGATTTTATTTATTTATTTATTTGACAGAGAAAGATCACAAGTAGGCAGAGAGGCAGGCAGAGAGAGAGAGGAGGAAGCAGGCTTCCAGCTGAGCAGAGAGACCGATGCAGGACTCGATCCCAGGACCCTGGGATCATGACCTGAGCCGAAGGCAGTGGCTTAACCCACTGAGCCACCCAGGCACCCCTTCTTTCCTTTCCTTTCCTTTCCTTTCCTTTCCTTTCCTTTCCTTTCTTCCTCCTTCCTTCCTCCCTCCCTCCCACCCTCCTTTCCTCTCCATCTTTCTTCCTTCCTTCCTTCTTTTCTTCTCATTCCCCCATTAAAATCTATTTTTGGTTGGAAAAGATAAACCACAGACACTGTGAGGTGTGCATGGGTGGGGGTTGTTAGGTGAGTGGGGAAGTGGAGGGTGGGGGGCAATGTGATGTATCTCATGATGAGGTGGAGATAAGGTAAGATCTGACCAAGACCTGGGGTTAAAATTATGCTTCAAACAGACTCCCTCCACCACCCCAAATACTATCAGCACTGTTGCCACACTGACACGGATACACACACACATACATGCATGCACACACACCACACTCAGGTTTCACCAGGAAATGGAAAAATGGAAAAAGATATTGGCAGTACAAGTTAAGTGTTCTATTTGTTTCTCTTTCTTAAGCCTCCACAAAAATAACCTATGACTCTAAGATTCTGAGAACTCCCCAGTTTAGACTAAGAAGAAGGAATTCAAAGCTCCCTGTTCCACTGCTCAGGGAATAAAGCTCTGATGACTCTTGGAACTTAACTGAAGCTTTCAAAAAACAAAAACTTTAAAGTTATTTACACTCATAATTTTGATGAGTATGATGACCCTCTGGATGAACCACTTGGTTCTATTAATCTGATTGGCAAGGTAAATGTTCTCTTGTCATTTTTTGTGTGTTCTACCTAATGTTGTACATATCATTTTGGGACCAGTTAGAATGTCCATTGTCTTTATATCTAGGTGTGAACATGAGTTAATGTTTTAAAAATTCTATGTAAAACAGACTCAGAATAACTTTAATAATACAATAGTGTTTCTTGTAGGTCTTCTCTAGTATATATTGCCAAGTAAAAAAATAAAGAATGAAGTTAATTTTATGTAAGAGTCAATTCACACCACAAAATCCTGAGGTATGAGCTGAATGAGACAGCATAGTCAAGTTCATTGTTTTTGTGTTGAAAATGAAATTACAGTATCATTTTGTCCTATTGAAGTCCACTTTGATAACCTTAAAAATTAGCCTCTAAAATGTATTAAATGACTAACAAAGGTTTATTTAAATTCTCATTTTTGTGTTATGTTTGATTAATAAACACCAAACAACCCGCCAACCCAGCCTAACCCTGAATATGTGTAAAGAAAGTTAAGCAGATTTGGGACATAGTGGTGCAACCTCTCAGCAGTGGCTAATCTTCTGTTAGCTTTCTCAGGACTATTTAATTTACCTCTTTTTCCCATGTGGGGCATGGACAAACTGACCAGATTTTATGGGGCCTTTTTTCTTTCTTCCTTTCTTCTCTTTTTTTTTTTACTTTCCTTTCCCTTCCCTTTCTCCTCCTCCTCCTCCTTCTTTTTTTACTCACATCTTGTATTTTATTTCTTATCATTAATGGCTAATGAAAAGAAAAAAGTGAGTGTACCACCCTACTATTTTAAGACCACAAACTATAACTTACATGCTAACCCATTCCATAAAACAGGGAACCTTCCTCTAAAGCAATAATGGGCATTTATTTAAGTTTCTATGAAACCTTCCTTTAAGATAAAATGTAGAAAGCATACAAAATTGGGTACAGAGCCTTGAAAGTTACCTGGGAGACCTGAAGCTTTAGCTTTCTTAGGGTCACAGCAAATCTGTTACTCTGGTACGTGAAAAATGGATCATGTGTTCCAGATGGTGTCTTACAAATTTCCTGATATGAGCTATGTTTCTGCCAGATAGTCATTGAATGTTGCTTGCATCATTAGGTACGTATCTCCAACTCTTTCTTTTTCTCTCAGCTACTTTTGAGTTTGGTGTAGTTGATCCTTTAAAATCAACCAAAAATCAACCAAGAGCTTTTATATTCTAGCATTTTGCTGAAAAATATCTTTAGCCAAACAGATTCTTTCCTATTGTCTGCGTTTTTATGTCATCTGTAATCTTAAGTGACTCATCAGCTGTCACATCTGGTGGGCTGCAGGACTGGTAACAGAGTCATCATCTTCCAGCCTTGATGTAGCTGGGAATTTTTTTCTGGAGTCTGCGAGGACTTTAGCCCATATACATTACTGTTCTTGTTCATTTCCGAGCCTAGTAAAAATTCCTAACTGCTCTGATGACAGACCTGGCTTTCTCTCTTTGAGCAAATTGCTTGATTTCTTTGAGCTCAATTTCTTCACCCCCTAAAATGGCCATAATAACAGGTCCTGCTGAAAGGGCTGCTATAAGAATTAAGGGCAGTAATATACAAGCTGGCCCTTAGGAAGGGAAGCATGTTTGTTTGAATAATCGTTCCCTAAAGTGTGTATGAAAGACATTGGGGGTTTCCAATGTTTACATTAACAGTAATAAATCTAATGCTCTGGACGACGAAATGCCAAATTTTTTCTTGGTCATCTAGGTCCACTAAGGTGAATTTCAGCTGCTCAGAACACTTCCTGTTTTCATATTCCTTCAGCCAATGATATCCCAGACCATAATTCTAACGAACGCTTTTCTCAGGAAGCTTAGTTTTTGCATTACACATAGTTTCTCCAGAATTGTGAAAAATCTACCAAGATTGCTTAATGTGTGGGATCTAATATTTTACCCTGGAAAGGAATGATGTCAGCCTGGCTTCTAAAGGTCAAGATTAATGTATTCCTTAAGCAAATGTGTATTGCATGCCTGTTGTATGTGAAGCATTGTTTCAGACACTGGGGATACAAGGGCAAATGGCATCAACAAGCTCCAGCTTTCATGGAGCTAAGAATCTAGTGGAGATGGCAGAAAAAAAGAGAGAGAGAAGGAAGGACAGGAAGGAAAAGGGAGAAAGAGAGCATAGCTAGAAGAGGAAATGATGGAAGAAAGGACCAAGAATGGGAAGAAGCTTATGTTGGAGGCCAGTGGGGCTGGAGAGGAGGAGGCAACTGCAGGGTGGTCAGAGAGGCAGGCGAGGCAGTGTCACTTAGGGGCGAGGACCATGTAGGGGCCAGATCGTAGAGAGGACTTAATTCCCAGTCTGACGAAAAGCCACTGGAGAGTGTGATAGAATCTGATATTGATTAGATCATAGCCACCCAAATATTGCCTTATTTATGGTCAACGTTGATTCACAACCATTGTGTCAGGGCACTAGATTGGACAGAAGATGTGGGCACTATCTGAACGTCTCACCTACCATTCTGCATTATTGCTGCCTCCCTCCTGTTTAACCTGAAACTGAGATTGATAGAGGGAAAACACTGCTAACTGATAAAACAAAACAAAACTGCTCCTGCCTGCATTGCCACACATCTCCACTAAAGAAAAGCTCTAAGTGGGTCTATTCTGAGGGTTGGGGGAAGGGGCATTCCCCCAACATCCCCCACCCAGTGCCTTCACTAGCATGTCAGTCACATAAGCATTTGTTCTTCATTAGGTGAATTAATAGTGCGTTTCAGGACAGGGTACTCATTAATTTATATATTTATTGGGTATGTGATATGTGCCAGGCACCATTCTAAATGCTCTGATGTAGCACTGAACAAAACAGGCGAATATCTCTCTCCCTGAATCTTCTAGTGGTATACAAGTATGTCATGACTTTCACATATTCCTGGGTATCCTGGGTTGCAGGGTGGGGGTGGTGTGTGTGTGTGTGTATTTTCTGGGGAGCAGTGTGGGAAGGGAAATAGTGGAAATTAATGGTGAAAAAATTATGACTTTCAGAGAAGATGATAATTGATCCAAAGCAGCAGAAACTATGCTATGCATGGTTTCAACCCTATTTGCCCTGCTTGTGGAATAGAGGAATCTCTAGGGTCTGGAGGTACCATGAAGCCAGCATTCTGGTGGTCTCAAGGACAGCTTTCTCAGCATCAATTAAGATGTCACCTGAAAAGAATCTGAACTCCCTTTTATCAGCCAGAGCTCTTACTTGCAATGCAAGAACCTTTTCTAACTCATTAGAGCAGGAAGAGTATTTACTAAAGGATAGTTCACAGAACATTAGGAAAGCCAGAGAAATAAGCTTGGAGGCTAAAGGCTAAGAGCTAGACCCCCATTCCCCACACGACTCCTCTTACAGAGCACAGTGAACATCAGGGCTCAGGACAACTTCCAGAGCCAGTCTGCCTTCTGGAAGCTCCTTGTCTCCCCCTATCTTTGCCAGAGTTGAATTAAAAAAAGAAAATTAATGAAAAATAATGCACAATCAAAAAAATGCACAAAGCATAAAAGAATTATTGCAAAGCAAGCTTCCATATAACCACCACCCACGTCAAGAAATAGAACTTTATTAAAGCATCCTAGAATTTCCTCCTCCTCCCAGTCCCTACCTCTACCCCTATCTCTCCTTATAGGAAGAATAGCTCTTCCTGACATTTTCTTCTGAGTAAAAAATCTTGCATCTGGGGTTCCTGGATGGCTCAGTGGGTTAAAGCCTCTGCCTTCGGCTCAGGTCATGATCCCAGGGTCCTAGAACCAAACCCCGCATTGGGCTCTCTGCTCAGCAGGGAGCCTGCTTTCCTTCCTCTCTCTCTGCCTACTTGTGATCTCTGTCTGTCAAATAAATAAATAAAATCTTTAAAAATTTATGAAAAATCTTGCATCTGATTGAAGAAGAGGATTCATCTTCTCTGAAAGTCATAATTTTTTCACCATTAATTTCCATATTCATATATTCTAGTCTCAAGAAATCTGGAAAAGTGAGTTTCTGGCATTACCCTAGGGAGAATAGGATTTAAAAGATGGAAATTTCCCCAGTATAGGAAGGGTTTATACAGGTTTTGAACAGCTTCCCAGCATGACAAGTGGTTGGCATCTTCTCTGATGGACAAAGAAACGTCTCAGCCTTGTTGGGTTGAATGAGGTGAAATTTCCATTTTTGTAGGTCAAAAGCAGTCCTTCGGCTCAGCCTAATAGGAAGGACAGGACAGTGTCAGTCCAGGGTCAGAAAACAGAAAATATGAGGGCGATGGAACAAAAAGAGCCGGGAAAGCTGAGGAAATACTTCAAGCCGGCATCAGTTAGTAATATGAGGCTTTGCACCCATAATTTACCTCATGTATTACCCCCCAGCTCCCCATGCTGCTGTATTAGAAGTGCAGAAGTGAGATCAATGGTTCTGTGTGATACAAGCGTGCATTGTTCAGCAGTGAGTACAGCAAGGGAGGAGCACTGTGGGAGATTAAAAGGCACTGGCTGTAAAACCGTTAAGACCAGAAGTTTCACACCTTGGTGGGAGCCTGTCAAAGCAAGGTGAAACTAACAGTTTTGTTTGAGACCTGACCACAAGGCAGGAGGGTGGGGAGTGCTACATTTTATAACAGTTCTATTTTTTTCTTTCAATAAAGGAATTTTAAAAAGTGAAATTCCACAGAGACAAAGAGAAAATAGAGCTGTGAGCACATGCCGATGCCAACTGGATGAAAGTTCAAATCCAGTTAGACCTCCAAAGCAAAGGCTACCACCAAATAGCATTGCCATTGATTGAATTTCCAGGGTACCCAAAAAAAATCTGAAGTTTTATGAAATTATAAATATTCTTCCAATTTTATTACAAAAAAGTGTTAGTAATCAAATATTAGAAGTTTGACAGTATTGTGCAGAAACACAATCTGTCAGCACTGCCAACTGTATATGGTTCCTGGGGTCACTCTCTCGCAATATTAAAGATTGCTGACTTGTAATTAGGTAGGAGGAGTAGCAAGATTTTAGTAGTACTAGTCGTAGTAGTAATAGCAGTGGTAGTTGTAGTAGTAGTAGTAGTAGTAGTAATAGCAGTGGCAGTTGTAGTAGTAGTAGTTCTACTATTCTACTACTACTACAACTGCCACTGCTATTACTACTACTACTACTACTACAACTACCACTGCTATTACTACTACTACTATTATTATAGGATATTGCCCCATTGTGATGTTATCACTGAGTTATCAAGTCTTTCTTACTCTGTTAAGTAACTGCCTAAAGTAAAATGTTATCTCCTCTTTGATTCCTGCATGTTAAAACTTGATTGATGGTGACAATGCAATCTCATTGAAGCAAGCCACTTCCTGAGAAACATGCTTAAATATTTTCAGAAACAGACTTAATATCATTGCCCTATGTCCCCTTCCTTCCTTCCTTTCTTGGTTTCTTCCTCCCTCTCCCTCTTTTTTTCCCCCCTTTCTCTTTCTTTTCTGGGGATAGGCAGGGATTTGATGGTTTAGCTCTTGAAAAAAAATGTGTCCTTAAATCCTCATCTACAAATGTGGCAATAGGTCAACACAATAGGCTCTGAAAGGCTAAAAATAGATCTATTTGAATTGCTATCTTTATCTCCAATTGCACTGCCTGCCCTCTAATTGCAGCATTTAACCCTGAATGGAAGTATAGAAGGCTCCTTACAGCAGATATCATATAAAAGACACTTGTCATTTCAAGGCAAAACTGTTTGGTGTCCTTTTTGGCATACACCACGATGCTAACGACTTTCTCTGCAAGCAACTATTGAATTGTGTTCCTGTTAGGCTGCACCGCTCCCCCCCAACCCCAAATCCTGAGTTATACTCTGCTCTGTTATTTTACAAGGTGCTAATTCTGCATTTTGTTCAGTTCCTTGGACATGTCCTGTAGACTCTGTGATGGATGGGTCCTGATTACTTTTGAACTTTACTTCTAATTTACTTGGCTGCCAAGAGAGTTCTGGGTCTCACATGACTAAAATCACAGCAAATCTGATTGAAGAAACATTTATATAATGGAAACCTAGTGACTTAAAGTGTCAGGTTATTGTCATTGACATTGTGGAACCACAGTATAGAGGCTTTGGGTTTAGGAGATGATGGTCTGTTCATAGCCTTTAGAAAGTAAGAATAGTGCAATGAGGTTACAGACATAGTGGTGAGCAGGAGAGGGCGGATTCACCTGAAAGAAAGGGGATTAGGAACTTGCCATTCACCCTCTTTATTTAAGATAGAAATAGAAGCTGTTTAGTGTTAAAGGAGCTGTTTGATCAAAGTCAAATCTTCACACAACCTTTGTATGTAGTATTTCCAGCCCAGCAGGACCCAAATCCAAACTGATGTGCCTAATTTTTCTAGAAGGAACTTTGTACTTAGAATCCATAGCTCAGGCAAGTTGCAAAAAAATCTTCTGTGTTCAAAAACAAAACAAAATAAAACTCTTTTGTGTTCAACTACTGAAAACGTCGGTACTCAATAATCATTTGGACAAATTCCATTTATAGTTTTGGCCTCTATAGACTCAAAATCATGGAGCGTTGTCTTCTTGAGAAAATTCTGTAATTTTGAAGATTGATAACAAGAAAAAACATGTTGTTGTTGTTTTTTTTTTTTTTTGAAAGATTTTATTTATTTATTTGCTAGCCAGAGATCACAAGTAGGCAGAGAGGCAGGCAGAGAGAGGGGGGGGATGCGGGATCCCCAACTAACAGAGAGCCCGATGTAAGGCTTGATCCCAGGACCCTGAAACTATGACCTGAGTCGAGAGCAGAGGCTTAACCCACTAAGCCACCTAAGCACCCCATGTTCTTGTTGTTGTTGTTGTTTTTAAGAATTTTTTAAAAATTTATTTATTTGACAGAGAGAGCAACCACAAGTAGGCAGAGAGGCAGTGGGGGCGGTGGGAAGCAGGCTCCCCATTGAGCAGAGAGCCCGATGTAGGGCTTGATCCCAGGACCCTGAGATCATGACCAGAGCCAAAGGCGGAAGCTTAACCCACTGAGCCACCCAGGTGTCCCTGAGAAACAACATGTTTGATTACTAGAAATAATTTCTCCTTTTCTTCACATGCTTTTTACTCTTTATTATGATTGAGTAAAAGATGACTTACGTATGCTGTAGTTCAGAATTTAGTATTTTCTTTCTTGTAAAAATTTGAAGTAGCAACATTGATATTCTGCTTCCTACTCATTTTCACAAGATGTGAGCAATTCACAAATAGAACAGTTTCATAGAAGACACAAGGCCTAATGAAATTGAATAATTAAAAATGAAATTTAATTCCTCTAAGTTATTTTGTCTAGTTTTACAAATGTCTCTGCATCCAACAATTCAGCAAAAGATTGGAATTGTAAATAAGTTTCTATTATTCTGCCTTGTATTATTATTTAAATTCTCATATGTATTTGTTGTTTCAAAAGGTTGTATTGAGGTACCTGGGTGCCTGTCGGCTGAGCCTCTGACTCTTGATTTTTGGCTCAGTCAGGACCTCAGAGTTGTGAGATCCAGCCACATGTCAGGCTCTGTCCTTGTCATGGAGTCTGCCTGAGATCCTCTCTCTCCCTCTGCCCTCCCACTCATGCACACACTCTTTCTCTCAAAAAAAAAAAAATTTTTTTTTAATGTTTTAAAAGTATATATTTTTCTTCATAGCATTCTCCAGCTAATAATCTCCTCTTAATATTCATATTAATTTTAATCTATTTCTGTTTATTTTTTGAAAGTTTTTATCTTATACATTAAATAGATAACTTTTGCAACCACTTATTAATTGGTAAAAAGCATTTTGCTTTTGTAGTAATAAATATATACTTTAGTAAACTAAGAATTTCAATCTATAAATTGCATAAGGAGATTTTCTTCCTCAGGACACAGCTAGTTATTTTAAAGTGAATATTCAGATATTAACAAGGTCTTAATGACTCATCTTGCTCACATTACTAATATTGTACACTTCGTTTGATATGGTGATAGCTCAATCACCTGATCACTGATCATACCTGGGTTCAGAAATGACAGAAATCATGTTGATATAATTGTTTGGCTTTTCGGCTTTTCAAAGGCCAGGACTAAAACCGAACTCCAATGGTAGATTTTGGTAAATAACAAAGTCAAAGTTCAACTTCAACATACTGCTATAGAGATTTGGAGAATGAAAACCGGTGGGTGCAAGATGGGAATGTGTTGTAGAGAGGTGACTGATACAGCAATGCAGAGGAGCTTGCTGCCTGAATGCCTAGAGAGAATATGAGAGAAACAAGTCAAGTAGCACCCCACCCCCCAGGTTCCTGGAGAGATTCAGAACATGGCCACACCTGCAGTTGTGCAGAAGGTGGTGGGATGGGAGGCTGATGACATCAAGAGAGATCCAAGTATGCATAAGTGATTCAATCCCCTGATTTCGACTTACCCTGTAGTAGAACACGTATTCCTCACCTCCTACCCCTTATACCTCCTGCCGTCTCAAGCACATTGGCCATTTCTTTGCTTTTTGTAGAAGCTGAGAAAGCTACACACCTAGGAATTCTAGATACAGAGGAGTAGAGAAGGAGGGAGCAGATTCTTTTTTAAAAAGGGGAAGAGGGATGCCTGGCTGGTTCAGTTGATAGAACATGTGACTCTTGATCTTGGGATCATGAGTTCAAGCCCCATGTTGGCCATAGATTTTACTTTAAATAAATAAATAATAAGGCAGAGAGTTAAGTCAAAGTCCACACATTAAAGAGAAGGCCTCTCCTCCCTGAGCCCTAACACACCCTGTCAATACCAATAGCCCTCTTTCCTTATCCTGCTTCCTGTGTGTCCCTTAAAGACCAAAGAGAAGTTCTATTTTCTGGAGAAATGATGTTTAGGCACTGACATATAGGGGAACCCCAAATGCAAAAAGCTTGTTTGTCAGCCATCACCTTGCACAAAAAAAGCCCACAACTTCAGGAGTAATTCAGAAAGTGGAAGGAAATTTTTTTTAAAAACCCTAGAAATCTATAATTCATATCTTCAGAGAGATTAAAAAAAAAGATATTGCATCCATGAAATAAGAACTAGATGCTATGAGAATAAACAATTAGAAAGTGGGACTATGTTGAATAGTACATCTTCAGTAGATTGGTTGGAAAATAAAGCTGAGGAATTATCCCAGTATATAAAATAATATATTACAGAAATGGACAATTGGAACCAAAAAATACAAAAATAAAAGTCTGATAAGGGAGTTTCAAGATCCAGAGGAAAATAAAGAGCAAAGAAAATGAATGGGAGGACAATTATCCAATAAAGAGTATGAGAATGAAGGAACATGAGTTTCTGGATTGAAATGACCCATAAGATGTCCAAGACACACACACGAGCTCATTAAATGCCCACACCAAACTATAATACCATGATATTTAAAAACACCATTGATGAAGAGAAGAGCCTAAAACCTTTTAGAGGTGGAGAAAAAGGCTACAAAAAAACACAAAAAATTATATGCTAAGGATTGGGAATCAGAATAATATCAACCTTTAAAATACCCACATTGCTAGGGTGTCTGGCTGGCTCAGTCAGAAGAACATGCAACTCAGTCTAAGGGTCATGAGTTCAAGCCCCACACTGGGTGTAGAGATTACTAAAAAATAAAATAAATTTTAAAAATAATAATAAAACACCAGCATTGGCAAATATGCAATAATAGAGCAATTCTTAAAAAATTCGGAGTGAAAATTTATATTTAACTATTAATCAAATGTAAAGGTAAAATAAAGATTTTTTTATTATACAAAATTCAAAATATCACCTGTCAGTGCTCTTTCTCAGGAAGCTGATGGAAGAAGTGGCGAGGGTGGGAGGAATGGGTTTACAAGATCTAGAATAGCCTCAGCAGTTTCCCAAGGAATTGGGGGTTATACTCTCATAAAGACTGTAACTGGTACATCCAATCCACTATCCTTTAGTCTAGATCATTGCTTTCTAGTAGAAATATAATGTAAGCAATATAATTTAAATTTTCGGGGGGTACATTTTATCTTTTATTTTAAAAAAAAGAGATTTCCTTTCCTTTTTTTTTAAGATTTTATTTATTTGAGAGAGAAAGAATGAGAGAGAGAGAGAGCACAAGAAGTGGAGGGTCAGGGCGCCTGGGTGGCTCAGTGGGTTAAGCCGCTGCCTTCGGCTCAGGTCATGATCTCAGGGTCCTGGGATCGAGGCCCGCATCGGGCTCTCT